>NW_028262290.1:47012500-47325000 GCF_047370975.1 Nipponia nippon | reverse complement strand
GATGAATCCATAAGGCTATGATTTTTAATCAACCCAACATTTATCCACAGATAAGATTCTCATATTTTAACCCCATACTGATACTCATTTTAGAATCTTAATCTAGAATGAAAAAACGCCAAAAAGGCCCCAAAAGCAGGATATAAAGTAATGCAGTGACAGAGAGTATTTTACATATGTCCAAGAAACACAATATAAATTATAAAAACATAATAAAGTTGGTAGCAACTTCATGCAATGGACTTACTCAAGGAATTCAGTATCAGTTAAACATTTCCAGTATGCACAAGCCTGTAGCTGAACTGACACACAGTGGCTTTGGAAGGAGCTAAAGTAACTCTAGTTCCACCATAATCTTAAACTCCAAATCAGGAGGAGAAAATTCATTATTTTAACTGTAGAGCTAGAATAAGAAACAGAAGTTGGCAAAGAAGCCTCACAGCCTAGCTCTATCATGTTAAGTAGTAAATGTTGCGTTCTCAGTACTGCACTACACATATGCATCATGAAGGGCATACATCAGAGTTCATACAACAAAGGAGAATTTTGTATTTGCCATAAATTACTACATTCATGTAACACGAAAGGCTGTCTCATGGCTTCCTTGCATTGACACATCCTATCAGCACAAACCAGTCACCTGAATGTCCTTACAATTAACTAAGCCCAGAAAGAAAGACTAACCATGTTCCAATGTCCCCTAGGAGCACACGCTGATCCTTCTTCCTGCAAGCACATGAGGTAAAATTGTCATATGTAAATGTCCAGTACAAACAGAATATCCAAAAGACCAGTATCTTGCCCTCAAACCAGATGGAGGCTTAACTACCACAGCAGTAGTTCTAAGGCACCAGTAAAATTAAAACACAAAAAGGAACTGTACCTAAATATAAAAATCTCAGCATTTGCTTTCACTGCAGTGGAGATGTGGCATGCTCCACGTTGTGGGTTGCTTAACAACAGATACAGTATTTTATCAGCGGAGACATCCAGACAGCAGGACAACAAAAACAGTCCAACATTTTTTAACTGATAAGAGTTTGCATACTTAATGTTGCGTACTGTTTTTCAGTTACTTCAGTTGAAAATTTAAAAAGTCATTTTATGAACTTATGGCCATATAAGCACAATTGCTTACTCCATCTTAAGAAAATAAAGCAGCACAGACACTTAAGACATTCTAAAACAAATACCACCTAGCACCTATTATCATATTATGAAGTTTGTGTCATTATGAGGAAAAAGAAGCCATAAGGAAAGACGTAAAAAGAATTCTAGGACTGGAAACTGTATCTTAACAAAATGTAATGTCCCGTGTCTGAAATTTTTCACTTAATTCTTCAAGGTCCCAAGCCTACACACATCCTCCTACTATTCCATGCAGTTGCACTTTCAGGCATTAATTACGATTTTTCAATATGCATGTTTCAGACTTGCACTAGATTTTAGATTACGTGAAAACAAATTGTGGGAAACTTTTTTTTAATTCCTACATCCATAATAGAAAATGCAGAAAAGAATTTCTTCCCAATTAGAATAGCACCCTTGACAAAATCAAAGAATTTTTGAAATGTTATGAGGGAAGAAATTATAATCAAAACTGGTTTGCAATCTTAGAGCCTTTGTGTTTGTAGAAAGAGTAATTAATAATTGTTTTAATTTTTAAAAAATAATGTTTAGACCATTACAATAGTTCTCATTGATGCTGTTTAAAACACAGCGAGGGTTAATTTGCTTTTAATTATTATGTATATGGCTTCTTTTTCAATGAAGAAACATAAAACTATCCTTTAAAATTCCTATTAACCTTCCACTTTTATATCCCTTTGATTTTCACTCAGACTATTATTATTGTCATGGCACCCAACCTCTAGCTATGCATATTCCTCAGAAGGGAAGGTATATGACTTCCCTATGAGCCAATAAAATCAGTGGGATGGTTATTTGGGTAATACTGCCAGCACTTCCCACAGGACAGCATGTAAGTCGATACGCTAAGATTACCCAGGAGCATGGAGTAAGATTCAAAAGTCTATCTTGTAACATGGGAGTCCCACATACCAGTGCAGCACACTGTTGGAAGCCACTGAGTCAACTAATTAAAGACAATTTTATAGCCAGACTATTTGTTATCCTTACCCCGCACACACACGAAATAGCCTAAAGGGAGCAACGGCTATCTAGCTTTTAAAAAAAATCCTCTTTTGTCATATATCTTCAAATGTAACTCTTGTGTTTACATGTATATGCTGTAACAAAGCTCTTCAGTAACATTAATATTGATTAACAGTATTTTTTGAAAGTAAGAGATGGAAATTGCTCTGAAGGTATTAGTGCAGCAAGACTGAAAAGAATGACTAGAAGAAAAGATAACGTAAATAGATGAAGAGTAAATGATAAAAGACACCCAGTGGATTTTACCTAATACCATGATGATAAACAGCCCCCTGGATCTAACTTCGGTTTTCCCTATTTCTTAATTCAGCTTTCAGCAGTATATTATCATATTTCTATAACAATCCCTACTGATATATGCCATTTTGTAGATTATTTCATCAGTAATACTCTCACTATCTGATGAAACAACATATCATGACTGACTGTTAAAACCGGACATGGATTTTCTGATATATCATCCCCCAGATGGAAAATGCTTTTCTATAAAAAGAAAGTGCTCATAGGAACATGCTGATTTGTTTTAAAATGAAACACATTTAAATTAAGGTAAAAACATTCTGATCAAACATTTGCAGACTAAACATTTTTTAATAACAACTGATTCAAAACTTAGTATTGACAAAATTAAAGTAAAAATTTTTTTTAAAGTATATTCTCCCTCTTTTAAACTTTCTGCATTATGATAAGGAGACAATATTGTCATTCCATTAAAGGAATTTCCAAAAGCCCTTTTATATATCTGAGAAATTCTTATTCAGTTTTAGATGAAACATCACTGAACTTGGTGCAATTTTAAGGTACAATGCTAAAGAAATAGCAATTTATTACCATTTTCTTTTCCAGTATCATGCAAGAGTCAAATAAATTCATAGAAAATCTAGAAACATTATTGGGAGGTAAGGGGTTTTTAGCAGAAGACTAATGTTAATTAATAGAATTAGGAAGTTACGATTTTGCTACTATTTCAAAGCAAAAAGAAAATCAAGGTATCAGTATATCTGTTAATGCTTTGGGTAACAGCACCTAATGTGTTTATCAAAAGTACAAGTCTGTATATACAGATGGCTGAATTTAAAGATTTGTACATCTTCACTTCAGAAATATATTATCATGTGTTCAATAGCAAATACTAATGAGGACAAATTTTCACATTTCAAGAGTTTTGGTCATTCAAAATGTCTTGCTCAATCTTCAAGAATCACAGTAATTGTTTTTACAGTTACCTTAATTGAAAGTACAATAATCGTATTAGCAGCAGAAAATAAGAGCAAGCAGGCTTGTTCTGAGGTTAAGAAAACAAGGCACAACATAATCATTCTGAACGTGATCCAACACTCATTATGAATTGTTATGTCAAAGAATTCTTATCTGTGTGTTTAATACAGCACATATCAGCACTGAACCAAATGGCAATATGATAGTTTGGGGACTGTATTGTCTCTGTAGAACATAAGGTAATGAGATGCTATGAGAGTAGTTACAAATAGCAAGTGATAAAATAAGCCTATAAGGTATAACTTCATCATTATACATGTAAATTTCACCACATTTAGAAGCATGCATGATAGTAAAACAAAAGTCACACTTTGTATTTAGCAGTGACATTTGTTACATTCATGTGTCATAGTCTTATCACTTGGCAGCCCTTTCTCCTGTGAGAAGACAGAATCTAGAAGGTCTGCAAATCAGTGACTCGGCTCTCCAGCCAAATCACACAATGCAAGGACCAGCCACACAGATTCTTCAGCTTCTCATCCTGTTCAGTCCTGATCATGAATAAACAGTTTCTATCCCTCCGTGCACTGCAAAAGTCACCCCACAAAATTTCTTTCTCTGTCTGGATCTGCGCTGAAGCCATTAGTTTCTTACGCAGATTCTCCCATATCAGGACCATTCCTCAACTCCATTTCCCTTCACTCTTCAACTCCATTGCCATTCATGATGCTGACAACAAGGGTCCCTAGTTTTCTCACCAAATTTCTCACCTAGTTTCTGGCCAGTTTATCTCTTGATAAGAGATTGTTTAATCTCCTTTGTGGATTTAACAGTCCCATCTAGCCTCCAGGAGAGAGGGACCTCTTGCTTGAATAAAGATGTTACTCTCTGTCCCTTTCCTGTCAAGCTATTAAAATCTTTTTTTCTTGGCAAAAAGTTTTTCCTTCCTCTTGTTCTCGCTTACTGGCTTTTACTCACCCTCACAAAATCTACAGTCACCACAAAAAGGACATTTTATTGGACCTTTTCATCAATCTCAGTCTGGGATTTTCAATCTCACTGGTCTTTCCATTTATTACTGCACCATTCTCTTCTGCATAAGGTGGAGAGAATGATGCATAACCTGTCCATCTTAAAAATGAGATAATGAGGATGACTGGTAATTCTAACCTCCAAAATGTACTGCTAGCTGTGCACCTCTAACTTTTTGTATTGACATGTACATCTGCTTTTCTCCGTAAGTAGAAGGAACTATGAATTAACTTTCCATTTTCAGAGTCAAGAGTTTGTTTTCCTGCTTTAATCTGGCCCTGAATCAATGAAAGCATCTAATAGCACTTCTCACAAATTAAAAGATACAACTTATTTTGAGTTGCTTGAGGTTTTGTTTTCACCTTAGCTACGAATATGTATGACATTTCCATATATATTCACAGCCTATATAGGAAACATCCCCTTTTAGTTTTTGTACTTCATGACAAAGTATTCTAATTTTTTCTAATTTTTTCAACTATCAAGACAGGCAGTTCTCATTCCGTACAGTACCTCACTAGAAATTCTAGAAACCCTAAATCAGAATCTCTTGAACTGCTTCGTGTACCCTGTACTCCAGAAGTTAGGGCATTGCTTTATTATTGTTTTCCCCCCATGGGGGTTAATCCTGTGACGCTGGGTGACAAAGCCTCATTATCATTGTACCACATTACCTGAAGCCAGGACTTTTACAGAAATTATTCAATCCAAAAATCAGAATTGAAATGCTTTTTCATTCAACCCCGATTAAAGGAGAAAATTTATCTTTATCATTCAATACCAAAGCAAGGCAGATGATTTGACTTTTTTCTGTCAGGAAAAAACTTCTTAGAACTGTCCAAGTGACCTTTTCCAGAAAGCCACACTGGTCATCCTTCTAAAAGCCATGGCCCAACTTCCACAAATCACAGCTAGCCTCCTTGAAGAGCCTGCCTGTAAATCCTAGTTCCAATGCCCTCAAAACCTTCCTCCACCCACTAGTACTAGGCCTTCTGCCCATTTCTGTTGGGTAGTAAACTGAAGACTCTGCTGAAATTTTTTGATTATTCATGAGGTACTGAAGGAATATTTGGCTTTGCTGATGTTATTACCACCAGTTTAGTCCTTCCTGACTAGTCAGAAAAAGAGAGTAAATGAACTCGATGTGAGGAGGCAGAGAAAGAGAGACCTTTCTGATGTAATATAAACATTTAGGACATATTCTATTTTTCATTTTCAAATTATTTTTTTTTAATTTCAAGTGGATCAGTGTGGTTTGGGATTTTATAGATTTGAATAAATGCTTTTATCTGTATTTTCCATAAAAATAATGATAATGACATAAAAATGACTAGGTAATAACAAGGTAAATATTCAAAGGGTGACAGTGTGTGCCTCCTTTGCAGCTGTAGGCCTAGAGAGAGAGTTGTCATCACCAAGACCAGCAATGTGTTCCAGTAAAAACTAAAACAGGCTCTCAAGCATGCAGCATAGTATTTGTACTTATATTTAACCACCAAAATCTTGGCGTAATCTCATAACTCCAACATTAATTTAATAACATAATACTGTTAAAAGCTCTGTACTTCATGCAATATCCAGAACTCAATGTGTAAAGGAGATGGGAGAAGAGAGGAGACAGGATGAAACAGGACACATCATTAGCAAAAACAAATCTTGATATCCTAGAGAAGGAGATAAGAAAGGTACCTCACCAAATTATCCTTACAGTTATTTTTGAAGTTAAGGTGATGATGAGCAAGTCAACATACTGGCAAGTATTTTTGACCTCAGAATTAATTTAACACAACAAAGGAGCCAAATAGGGTACTTTGAAAGGACTAGTATCACTGTAAAAAGTAATAAAGTAGCAATCTCTATTTTTTAAAAAAAACATGTTCTTATTGTTGCTATTTCCCTCTCTTTCATACCCTAATCAGTACAGATTTTGTGAAAACAAACAAAAACATTAATTAACACATTGGAAATAGAAAGTAAAAGTGAATACTAAAGAGAATGTAATTGAGTAGCTTACTTTATCTAAACTATTCTAAGCTAACTGAGAAAAGTATATGATGGGCATAAAAGTAAAGAATGCAAGAGCAAAAGTGAATATTTTAATTATTTTTAACACAGCTACAATTGCAAAAATCTTCATTTCGGAATGTCTCCCCAAAGGAGAAGCATTTTAATGTCATCATTTTCATGTAAAACCAAAGAAAATTATACATGAAGAATTAGGCAATTATCCATTTTCTTAGGAAAGAAAGTTTAAATATTAAAATAATACAGAAAAGAACTTAGAGAATTGTACTTGCATCTGATTTCTCTGAAGATTTTGTGGTTATTACCACAGTGTATTTTATACTTCTATTTCAGATAGCTCTGATTCCTCAGTTACATCTACATAAACTCGGGGTCCCATCTGCCTGGTATCAACCACAGCATTTAAGATCCAGATGAGGGTCCTGTTATGGAGTAGCTCCTGACAGTTCGGAAACAGCTTTATCCAAAAGACCTAAGTTTGACTGCTGCACTATCAAGAAGATTGCATACACTGAGTTCTATTCTTGTATTTAAGTCATTAAAAAGGAATGGAAACTTATCGATGCCAATCTTAGTCAAAATTATCTAAGATTTATTTGTTACTGAGCACTTGGTGAAAAGGAGAAAAAGATTTTCAGGTTAGCAGAAGTGATGTCTTGTCTTTTCTTTCCCAGAGGTATCCATAAATGAAAGCAAAAGAAAACGGGGAAGAGAAAGTATACAGTAGTCCTAAGCATTAATGAAAAATCAAAAGTGCAAAGTGAATTAACAATTTTATAATTTTCCTAGAATTTCTTCTTTATTCACAGAAATAAAGAAGTCTACTACAGAAAAATAGTCATTTATTTCATTGGAAACCCTTGCATATAGACAAGAAGATACTACTTATTTCAAAGTTTTGATAAAACTGGTATCCTTTTTAGACCTAAAAAGAGCCAGAACTAACCAAATAATTGTTTCACTTTTCACATAAAGAAATCCAGCTCTGATAATACTCACTTCCGAATGTTTCAGGTTTTTCTTTCTAATCTGTAGTAACTCTCCATATGTTTTTTTATTCCTGCTTTAACCTTTTCTCATATTCTGCTAGCTCATCTTGGAGATGATTAAATACCATCTGAACATTTTGCTGCTTAAACATCACACCATTTAAATTTTTCCTTTGAAAGAAAAAAAATATTCAGTGAAGTAATCAAGATATTTTGCTATACTGTTTTTTAGTCTTTACTTACAGGTTTAATGTTTAATTTTATAACAGATAAAATAGACAGAGTCTTCTCACAAATAATGATACCCTTTAAACAAACAGAGAGCTATATGACGGAGCTTATCATGAATGTTTAGACCACTTAAAGACATTCTGCTTATCAATCCATATCCAATGAGTCTATTGAGATACATAACTTTCACAATTTTAAAAAACAGCTTGCATTTTTAAAACAACTTTCTAGAGAACGGACTGGTTCACTCCCACATACAAAGTATCTGCTCGAATAATGAGATTCTGAGACACAGAATGAGCCCATGACCAGTGCCATATTTGGTAATTAGTCCAATAAATTGGGTATTTATTGGGACTGGAAGTGGAAGCTTCACACCATTTATGTAATATTTCATTTCTGTCTCTGTCCATACCTAGTATGGTTTCTTTAACCTGTACATCTGAAATATGTAAAGTTAAGCAATTTTCAGAGGTTTTCGCTTTGTGCTAACATTCTGTTCTCTCAGAGTCTGTATTTCTGTTACTTTTAGACAGAAGCATATTAAAAAAACAAACAAACAAAAAAAAAACCTGGTTGTCTGCAAGATAACCTAAACTAGAGCCTTGTAGGTAATGTAACAATTGTCTGCATAATGAAGACTGTATCACAATGTGCACACAGAAAAAAGGAAACTCAAGAGACAAGTTTAAGCTTACTTTTTCTAATTTTAAGGCTTTGTTGTGTAAACTCAATGTTATTGTAACAATAAAATAGGTTGTTTTTTTTTTTTATCTGAAACAAATCAAACAGTCTGAGAAAGGGAAAAATCTGTCAGGTAAAGATTACGCTGACCACTCAGGAGCCATTTACACTGTCAAGCTAGGAACAGCTGGGACCAATAATAAGCTGTTATCCTTCTTATTGGTTAGCTGATACTTGACAGAACAGATGTATTTAGGAGTTTTGGAATTTAGTTCTAAATTCTGGAGGTCACAAGATCCTCCTCACAGTCTCTTCTGAGACTCTCTGCAGAACAACAATCCCCTTTGCAGAAAATTAGAGCATCTAAGGCTTCCTCTAAATCAATGTCTACAAAAACCCCTCTAAAGAGGGGCTAAGGGATCCATCAAAAATTACCTAGAGTTTCTTTTCACTGAAACACCCTTCCAGCCTTCCTAACCTCCAGTACACCCCCTTAACTTGCTTCCTGCCCTTATTTCCTTCTCACTGGAGGTAGGCACACCATATGGGATCCGATGCATGTAAATGGTAGGGGCTCCAATACAACTAAGGATGTTCCTCACACAAACTTTAAGTTCACAGGATTTGTTCATCATCCTTCTAATTTAATTAGCACCAAACTCCACTGAGATTAAAAAAATTGAGTGAATGTATTTCATATTCATTCTTAACTTCAGATATGAAGAAATGTCTTTATCTCTTCCAAGACTGCATGAACAATTTTGCAATAGTCGTTAGTATAAGACGGTTTCTGGATGGGATACCTGTGGCATGTAATTTTCCCTTGGTTAGCAGGTTAGGCTAAATTTTGCAGTAGACTTCAGTTTTGTAGTCAATTTTATTGTGGAAAAAGTATTTCAAATTGCTGTTATTTTGATAACATTGTGTCAATGTTTCTATTTCATTCTAGTAGCTATTATTTAGTCTTTTTATTGCATTAATTGTAAGCAATAATAAGTTAAGAAGGTGTTATTCAGAGAATGATGCTAGGAAGTACCTATAAAAGGACAATAGTGAAGACTGAAAGCAGAAGTAGGGACTCTTTTGCCTCAAGTTTCTCCACCAGATCAGGCTAGAATTAGCCTGATGACATGCCAAAAAAAAAAAAAAAATGGAAATAATAGCCAAGAGTAAAAGTAAAAACATATAATCCTTTATTCCCAGTTTTTCTAGGAAGTCAGGCAGGTATCAGCACTCTTACGAAAAGAAGATCAGTTCAAATGGGTAAGTACATTTAATATTGAACTATATGCATAACACAAAATATAACAGGAAATGGCTAGAGCACACTTTCTTAAGATAGGCTGACGAAATGCCATGTGATATGTCAGATTATTGGAAACATTAATAGAACAAGGTAGATTAGCCTGAAAGAATTTTTTTTTTCTGAATATTGTCACCATTAATCTTCACTAATGAGAAGCAGCAAGCAATTAAAAACCACCAACCCCAAACTCTTCTTCTCCTTTGCCCTTCAACCAGAGAGAGTCTGAATGCTCTGACAACCAGAAGGCATAAGCATGCTGTCAGTTTTCAGCAAGTCACATGATGGAGAAATTCCCCTGTGCTGTACCTTCTGTGTTCAGAGAATGACAAAAAGGAAGGAGAATATACTCGCCATTGGGATGCATACTTTGGAAGTCAGAAGGGTTTTTCTGGAAGGTTTTTTGACTTTACAGTTCTTTATACTAGATGGGATCTCTAAGTGCATGTTCTCAAGAAAAATGAAAAGTTTTCATTACTATCTATTTTAGGTCTAGAAGTTGGAGAATTTGCAAGAAAATTCCTCTCTGAAAGAGAGATGGACTTCTTAGCTATACAGAAGCAATGAACTGCTGGAATGAACTTTCAGTGGCATTTTGTGCTGATATTATCCCTTTCTTCTCTGAGTCTGAATATAACATGTCACCGATATGAAACTACTGACTAGTGGCTAAAGAGCTGTGGAAAACAAGAAGAGATTTTCAGTCATGGAAAGATGCCTTCTGTTCTTGAAGTTCAGTAAGTTCCACTGCACATTGGGTCCCTCTGAATCATTCTGTTTGAATTAAGAGTTGGAAAAAAACATGTCCAGTCGCACAAACTCAGCTAAAAAATTTACATAGAAAAATATTTTTTTTTCCCCGTCAAGAATTTCATGGAATAATCTCTCAAAGATCTTTCAACACCGACAGTACATAAGTGAATGAGATCACAGAAAGGGAGCTGTAGTATAATGATGCAAGGATCCCTTTTTGACTATTTAGTCATCCTGTACAATTCAACAATCCAAGCTGCTTTCTCTTTGACGTTGCACAGCAGGTTCACCTTTATCCTTGAAGAGTAAGCCTGCTGTGCAGTCAGCATATATGGCCCTCCAAGGCTTGCATGGCCTAGAAGGCAGCCTGAATTAACAGTTGGATAGAGCCCTTTGAAACTATTTTCAGGACCCATCAGTCACAGTAAGTGTCGGTCCACATTTCTTAAACTGGAGAAAACACAGAGTGTGTGGAATCCTCCATTAATTAAGGATGCAACTGACCATGAATATTATCAGATTTCCGAAAGTAATTCTGATCCCCGAAATTCAATTTGGTAGGCAGACAATTTATCATTAATAACTTCTGCAGATGCATTAAAACTACAAGAAGTGATCAGACAAAAATACTCTCAAATTATTGATGAAAAGTGCATTACATTTCCTAGAAATAATACTGTAAAATAAAAAACCTAATCTTAGTAATAGTAATAAAGTGGAATTACTAAATTACTTTAGCAAAAGTAATAAACTATCTCTTAAAATTCATGTAATAGGTAGGTCTTACCACAAATCAGTGAAAGATTTTTCTGCATTTTCCATCTGTATTTGCTACATGTTCCATAATTAATTTAGTTCTTTAAGTTAATTTTTTAAATTTTCTGTAGTGTGAGAGTTTTTCCTGGGAATTAAAACATACATAGCATGTAAACTAGGCAGTGCTAAATTTCCAAATGCGGCATTTTAAGCACATGATTATGGGTAACAATTCATGACATTGTGTACCCGAAGAAACAGAACTTCTTTCAGAGGGGGCAGTTGAAGCACTTAGTGCAACTGGCATAACTGCATCTCTGTAAAAGCACAGCTTTGCACACCCAGTTACAGTTGTCCAACTTGTTGAATAATTCTTCTATTATATATCCATAAATTTTATTATGGCACCTGTATTTCTGCAGTTGCTCATGTTGTATATGGATATATACATGTTTGTAGGCCACAGTCTTCATAAAATATGTGTTGCCTTTTATTTTTGCTCTCATAAATAAAAGTTTTGCAAATCAGCACTGGCTTGCACAGCAAAAACTTTATTAATGACAGTGAAAAGTAACAATTTTCACATCTGACCCAAGTCTGGGCCTATTTGTTTCAGTGTATGCAGAGACAATGTCTTAACTGGAAGCTTTTATTGCTGGACCATCAAAGTACTTACAAAATGTAATGCTGTTTTAGGCAGATACCTAAAACGCTTCACTTTCAGGAAAAAACAGTATTTTTCCTGTACTCCAGAGAGTGGAGGATTAAAGCACAGAGAACAAGACTCCTGAACTCCTGCCTACTTTCCTCAGCTACAAGTACACAACTCAAAGAGATGCTGACATTAAGTTACTGAAGACCTTTAAATTAAAAACAGTGTTTTCACTAAACTTCCTATTCTACAGAAGAGAGACTAAATTGCAGTATCTTTTTCATTCCAAAAGTGACTGACGGTCACAGGACCCAAAAAATGTAAAGATTCATGACACAAGCAAACTCTGCTTTCAAGAGCAACAGTATCTGGTAAACAAAGCTGCAGCTTCCCCACAATGAATAAGGTAAACATAAAGCACTGTAGCAGTTCAATAGTAATAAACAGGTGGGAGTCTTCTATTTGGGTGATACTTCTAAAGTGGTCTTGCTGCATTAGATTTTGTAACCCATACTAATGGGCTGTAAGCAGCTATGTAAATGGGTTAAATTAGAAGGGAGGAAAATACCTTTTGATTATTCTTATATATACACAAATACATATATACACATATACACATATAATTTAAGTGCACACATGTATAAATACCAAATTTCAAGACTTCACCATTCAGTAGGCAAAGAATGCATCATAGTATTTAAATAAAGATCAGTATTTTTAAAATTTCTTCTTTAGATATTGCCCCATTTTTCTGAAGCAGTAGCCTGATGCATAATCTAATAATCTTTTTCCTTATGAAAGAAGTGCTTCTTAGAGGTATACCTAAAAGGTAGCTGTAAAAAAATGAGGAATCAAAGCTTTTGTAACAGATGTTAGCACAGATATGAAGGTACGCAAGGTACCACAAGAAAATGACATTTTTAAGGCCTCTGAACTTTGTAAAAGTGTGATATGTCTCTCTATAGATTAGATGGAAATTTCAGGTTTCTTGAAGGAACATAGAGCAATTAGAAATAAATTAAGATATGGTAATTAATGCAAATCCCTATGCAACTGAACCGCCCATAGAGATTCTCAAGCCTCTGAGGAAAAATCACATTAGTTTTGGGCTCAGTACCAGGAGAACTTGGAGCAGTGTGATAGCCTGTGATATACAGGATGTCTGTATGATCTGTCCTGGCCTAAAACTTTACAAATAATGAAATCTGAGATGATTAAGATATCAGGACCAAATATAAATATGTACACAAAGAAGCCATGACATTTTTTGGCCAAAGAGTATGAGCTTATTCATTTTCATGTATGAGCTGTGTTAGAACAAAACTGCCAATGAAGAAGAGTTTTGTCTCTTTGACTTCCTGCATGTTTTTCAGGACTTTTTAACCAAGAAGGCAGATAAAACCTGAAAATGTTGGCTTCCAAGCATATGGAATACTAGCCACTCAGTCAGTGCAATCTGGTACCTATTATAGAAGACAGAGAATTTGCAATCAGGTTTTAGGACAAACAAGCAAAAATGATAAGATACTCTACATTCTGCGATCCAAGTATCGATAGACTGAATATCTGCTCCTTATGGCTTGCTGCAGTGGTTAACAGTCCGGTATCCTGCCTAAGCTGAATGAGTCCCTTGGCACTTGGTCATTCAGCTGTTCAATACATGAACAGTATTCTTCTTCATTCTTCTTAGCTGCTGAACAAGACTACTAGTTCATATACTTTTATCTAAGCATCTAGCTTTTAGACATTTAAATGTCAGCAGACCAAACTAAGTCACTTCAGATTCAATGGTGAGATGCAGAAGCCTCCAGGGTGTGATTCATCTTGTCCTAAAATAGGTAAACTATGAAGAATTGGGTGAATTGCTTGATCAATTGGAAGTTGGAGACTATATTACTCCTGTACTAAGAATACTATGGAATCATAGCCATTTCTTCCGTAGTATCATTTAAGCTACACACTGGACAAGCTTTAAACAAGCCAATGTCTTAAATCATGGGAGAGCACTAAAATCTCTGAATATAGTTTTCAATAACTTTTCCTTAAAAACAATATAATATGATTAACAGAATCACATAGTGTGACCCTGCACAGCTCAAAATATGAGTGACTGTTAAAAATAAGACAGACCCTTTTATAAAGCCCCCCTTTTACAAAACTTCAATTGCTATGACCATGGAACTGTATCAGGCTCTATGAACAGAACATTTAAGGTATACAAGTATTGTTACCAGTTCAGAGCTCTACAGATCTCATAAAATAGGCTCTGTACATTATTTTGTTCCACTTGCCCAGAACACTCCTCTAATATTCCTCCAGAACACCAGTTCAAATATTGCTCAAGTAACTAATGGATGCAGTTATTTACAGTTACTAGGAAAGTCAGCATTAAAAATAATAATAAAAAAGTATAGGAAATAAATGCACTGAAACACATTGTAGAATTACTGATTATCTGTATGCTGACTCATCAGTCATTTCCACACGTTCTAAGATCTATTGGTAAACCTGCAGTTTGGTAGCGCACAATCTTTAACAGAAAGGGATGCATAAGCTCCATCTTCCCTGCCAAATTTAGATACCTGTGTGAATCAATGAATTTCCCAATGCTTAATTTAAGATTCTGTCATATATAGGAAGTCTCAGAGTTTTTCAATAGAAATTACCGGATTCATGAAAGCTACTCCGAACAACATGAAAGCTTTTCTTTTTTTTTCTTTTTTTAATCCATATGACTCATCTTTCTGTAATATCTAACTTAAGTTTATACAATATGAAAGAATAATAAAAATGAACAGAATCTTATAAAGAAAATGCTTGTTTCTTCTAATGCTTATAACCATGTTTATATAAAGCATTGTGTTCAGTAATGAAATTCAATAATTCCCTTTGGTGGATTATACAGTTTAGTAACTGATACAGCAGATATAAGCCATCATTTACAAAAAGATGCCATCTGCTGAGCAAACATGAGATCAGCAGGCACTTCCTATTATACTAGAACCTTTTTCATCTTTTATTGATTTTCTCCATTGCATTTCTAAAGCCCCTCAAGCAATCTGAGCCAGTGTAGCAAATGAAGAAAGCAAAGGACTTCTCAATGACCCCAATATCAATTCTGCTTTGTACTTTACGCTGTCTCAAGGCTATGGACCTCATAGGTTAGTTCAAGCAAGAGACAGAAAATAGTACATACACTGTATGTATGTATATAGTTTCAAGGCAACTCTGTAGAAATGACAGCCTAACCTTTGAGATTAAACATACTTCAAAAGAGCCATACAAGCATGAAATTATTCACTTGTATATCATTTAATTGTTGCTGCATGATACTTCTTTTTTGTTACAGTTCTTGTTCAGTTTGCTTCTGCTTTTTATTTAGATCTTGTACTCTCTGATCCAAATAGGAGAGCTTCTAGAGACTTTATGCATTAACAGACGTGTTAGTATTCAAAAATTATTGTCCTACATTCTATAGAAATCAGAAAATATATTAGTCATTAAATACTTTAACAGTTACAGTTCTTTTAAGCTTATTTTTGTTTTCTCTTCCATACCCATTTTTCCCTCATGTAGGTTTATATGCTCTATGCTTTGACTGAAAAAAATGCACATTTAAAATAGAAAATATCTCTGCTACTTCATATAGTGTTTATCATCTTACAGCAAAATATCACTGCTTACTCTGCTCTCCATACTTCTCTGCTTTCTTTCTGCCAAGAAAGTTACAAATAAAGTTCTGAAATCAAAATATATATTTGCAATAGCTTCCATAAAATTTGTATAAAGGGCAAAATACATGTTTATTACTTATTATCACTAACTCATGAAAGATACAGCTAAGGACAGCTAACAAGAGGAGGAAGAAGAAAGAAAATAAAATATTGGGATATCTCATTTTTTCTATTTTTCATTAATCCATTCTATTATTAATTAGCACCTCAAGAAAAACAGGAATTCTTGTCTATTGTATTAATTTCATTTGCATCATTAGTGTGAGCACCAAATATTAAATGACAGAAATTATTATTAATACATGTAATAAGGAAAATCTTACATTACTAAATATGCTTATATAAATTGTATAATAGCTATATTATTCAAAGATTTAAATTCCATTTAGACTATATAACAAAGAGTATGAAAATAGGTATTAATAGTTTCATTCGGAAACAATAATTTAAACCTTTAATCAATGAGAAAGTTCTTCCTTGAAATTACCAATATCTTTCACATATCATTCACATACAAATCTGCTTGTGCAAACTCTGTTTCCAAGCTTTTAAAACAGAAGCAAATCCACAGCTATAGACCATGATGTATAACTCACACCACACCTCTCTAGGTTTCCAGGAAACTAATGATGTGATCTTTGTCACATTGTTTCTACTTAGTTTTAGTTGGGGAAGGGCTAACAACATTAGTCACTGCCATTAATGCCTTGTTTTGAAAATACTATTAGCTATTAGAGGAATTTTTTTAAAAAAATTTTTCAATTTGACTTATTAAGCCTGCATAAAAAATAAACTATCACATAATTCATTATCTGAACTCAACCTATTCAATATCCTCCATCTCTCCTCCAAAAATGATGAAGTATTGCTACATGCAGACTATGTCAAGAACCCTTCGAACAGAGTAACACTAAAAAACTGGAGAAGACAATCTCCTGTGACAAGCTATTTACTAGTAGCTGGATAGCTGAACTATAAACCTACAGACTGATTCTGCAACAAAAAACTTCTCGCTGACGCAGCAGAAATTCTTGTATCTGGGCTTCGAGCAAAAATAAAAAATCCTGTATCTAAACTGAACAGGCTCAAAAGATGTTGCTCTTACTTGATTGTAAGAATGTTCCGTATCAAGCATATGGCTTATCGAAAACTCCTGTCCTTAGTTCTGGACATAAACCATCAATAGCTAGTTTTGTTTCCTATTGATTTGGAAACAAAAATGAAGGCATTTTGCTTTTTTTTTTTTTTTTTCTGGCAGTAAGGACAGTGAAAATGCCCTCCTCTTTCAGACACTTAAGAAATAATTACTTCTTTCACACTGATTGCTGTATTTTCAATTCAGGTCCCTGAGACCTTACTTACTTACTTCCTTTGCCAAAGAATGGGAAGCTTCAAATACCTTCCCTAGATTGTGAAACTGCTCATTACAGTGAACAACGTATGCCCACCTACTCATATAGTGTGGGGCTGCTCACATTTGGAAGGACTTGTTTGCAAGGATTTGCACATATTTCATGGTGGCATATAGAACAAAGGCTTTGAGTAGCAGGCAAAGCTTCATTTAAGCATAAGGATAGAAGGATAGCCCTCAATTTCAGTGTTGCTGATTTGTACAATTACCAGTGTGAAAGCTAAGCTCTGTTTCACTCATGATAGAAGACTGAAAACAATTGAAATTTTTCCCATGTTTCCAGTTGTTTTCAGAGCCATTTTCCAAAAGAAGAAAAGGAATAGCACCTGCTCAGAAAAAAACATACAGAAAGGATAAAGTAAAGGTACGGAAATGCTCTTAATTTAAAAAAAAAAAATGTGAATAAATTACATTCCAAACAATTGTGCAAAAGAAAGACTGAATAGTTTTGTTTGAGGGCTTTGATTCAATATACTGTACAGACATTACATCTTGTACTAAACTAGGGTTCAGATTTTTAATATTTCCATACCATTTCAGAACAATAAGGTCTGTTTCCACAGATGTTTGTTGAGGTGGCAGGGGGACATACAACTATCAGCATCGCTTAAGGAAATGATCATCTACCTAGCTAAGGTCTCATGTTTGTAGGACTATTAGTGAACTGATCTACTTACTATCAGGTATTTTTGAAAAGCATTCGTCATTGTAATACCTTGTTTCAAACAGTATTTTATTCAGATAACATTGTCCACTTTGCACTCTGCTCTCTATTACCACTGTTATAGCACTCCATATAAGCAAAGTTTTCAAAGATCTAAAAGATCACCAGATCTAAAAGAGAAAAGTCTGATAATGAAAGAAATGTTTCTCAGTCGTACAAGTTTAGTTAGCATTCCTGTTACTCTTTTGAGCAGGTCTGGACAAAAGGTTATTTCTCTGAAAATTTTCCCAAGCTTTTAACCTCAGGGAAGGTTAACACCACTAGTATGCCCTGCAAATATGGGGAACAGGCTACTAGGTCATCACTGGAGGAAAATGGCTCCTTGGCCAACCAAAACATGTCATACTGTAACAGTAGGAATGCTCGATCAGAAGCAAAAGAAATGCTTGGAAGAGAAGAGTGTACTTAATTAAGTCAATTCAAGTAGGTTGAGGACCTGTTTTTCATACAGAAATCTTCTGTTTCTTTTTCTTATTATACAAAACAGACCTGTCATGAGAAGAAGGAAAAACATTTTTATCAGTATCACCCATAAAGTAGTGAAGTGAAGAAGGTCTCCAGAATGCCATGGCTGGGGGCTTATACACTAGTTGCTCTCTTCAGCTTGTAAGCAAGCAAAGAAGTACGAAGGAAATAAGCAAGTACTAAACAGTCTTCCCTTTTGTAAGAGAACAGACCACAGAAGTTAAAAGAGATAAAAAGATTTTTCTAATACAGAAAGCAAGAAACGTTAAAAATAAGGATGGAATTACGTTTTGTTTTGTTATGTTGTATCACAGCACAACTGCACAGCTACAAAATCCAACTCTTCTGAGCTATGGACTTCTGTTTCCTCTTATTTTTTTCTAATAATGACAAAAAAATGTGCTAGTGAGTGGTCCAGAATCTACTGCTTTACCTTATAGTTGCCTTTAAATGTATCTTTATTTCTTTTATATTTTGTTGCTAGAACAGCTACTTGTTTCTCAATCTCTTCTATCCTCTTTATATCTTCCTCTCTTTTCTTGAGTTTCTCTTTTTGGTTTTCCTCTAGCTCATCATATACTGCTTTAATCCTGGCCTGTTTATTAAAATATATATAGAATTAGCTTCCAGTATTTGAAAAGCAGAAGTAGAACATGAAAAATCCAAATCTGAAAGAACATTTATACTCTTAAGTAAACACCATGAATAGACCAAATGTTAACAAATACATCATAAGGTGATTTAAAAAGTCTTCAAAATGAAGGAAAAATTGGCCATTAAGTCAGCATATGTCAGAAGTCTTTGAATAGGAAAAGCTGAATAGCCAGCAGAATTGGCAAACACAAATACAGCAGAGGAATCTATTAGGAAATGTAAAAAAGACATCGAAGCAGACAATAAATTTACAGTACTATTTAAGCAAATAGTAGAAAAGAATTCCATAAAAGAGGAATGAAAATTCTGTATATTAATTTCAAGAGTGAAAATCTTTTCTGATGGGAAACAATCACCATAGGCATGTTCCTAGATTTAAAAAAAAGGTGTGAAAAAAGAGAAGGAAGACATTGCAGAGTGAAAAGGAACAAAATCTTTGCAAAATAAATGAGCATCCCTCAAGGCTGGGAAATACAAGATCCAGCATGCATGCACTCCAAACTTCTCCCCTCTGCCCAAAGAAATAAAAAAAGAGAAAGACAGAGAAATATTATGTACCAGCAGCTGTGTTCTTCAGAATGGGAAGGTCTTACATAAACTTACAATTTCTAATATCCCAATAATTATTTATCTGTGTAGCAAAGAGTGAATACACAACATCTGATATTGAGAGATATATACACACACATACACATAAGTCTACACATATTTAAATTGGAACACAGATGGCAACATTTTGAATTCCTTTAGGCTGTAGAAGTAGAGTGATGCAAGTCAAGAAAATTATGGGAAAGAGGGCAAGAAATGACCATGCATGTGACTTACTCTTTTCAAAGTGTTATGCTAGGTGGTAAATAACTCCTTTTTCTAGTTTTAAATCATAGTCTACATAGTTATCCTTACCAGGAGTGTTTCAAGTAGTAAATGCAGCATAATTTCTGAATTCCTATAGAATGGCACAATATTAGGTGAAGTTATGGATAATCACAGAATCTCAGAATAGTTGGCGTTGGACCTCTGGAGATCATCTAGTCCACCCCCCCTGCTAAAGCACGTTCACCTAGAGCAGGTTGCACAGGATCACATCCAGATGGGTTTTGAATATCTCCAGAGAAGGAGACTCTACAACCTCTCTGGGCAGCCTGTTCCAGAGCTCTATCACCCTCAAAGTAAAGAATTTTTCCTCATATTCAGATGGAGCTTCCATCTGACGTTCGTGCCTGTTGCCCCTTATCCTGTCGCTGGGCACCACTGAAAAGAGCCTGGCCCCATCCTCTTGACACCTGCCCTTAAGATATTTGTAAGTGTTGATAAGATCCCCTCTCACTCTCATCTTCTCCAGGCTAAACAGACCCAGCTCTCTCAGCCTTTCCTCATAAGAGAGATGGTCCATTTCCCTAATCATCTTTGTAGCCCTCCACTGGGCTCTTTCCAGTAGTTCCTTGTCTTTCTTGAACTGGGGAGCCCAGAACTGGACATAGGACTCCAGACATGGCCTCACCAGGGCAGAGTAGAGGGGCAGGATAATCTCCCTTGACCTGCTGGCCACACTCTTCCTAATGCACCCCAGGATACCATTGGCCGTCTTGGCTGCAAGGGCACATTGCTGGCTCCTAGTTAACTTGTTGTCCACCAGGGCTCCCAGGTCCTTCTCCACAGAGCTGTTTTCCAGCAGTTCAACCCCTAACCTGTACTGGTGCATGGGGTTATTCCTCCCTAGGTGCAGGACCCTACACTTGCCCTTTGTTGAACTTCATTAGGTTCCTCTCTGTCCAACTCTCTAGCCTGTCCTGGTCTCACTGAATGGCAGCACAGCCTTCTGGTGTATCAGCCACTCCTCCCAGTTCTGTATCCTCAGCAAACTTGCTGAGGGTACACTCCATCTGCTTTGACAGCCATTGGTTAATTACAGCTTTTGCGCTTTCAACCTCCTTTGACATCATCATTAAGTTTTGTCCTATTAGTAAGAAAAAAACTCTTGGAAGCAAGGATATGAAGGTTGTCTAACCCAGAGAAATGAGGCTTTGGAAGAAAAATAGAAAAAATAAGTTTAGTTGAAACAGAACTTTAAAACCACATTAACAGAAGTACAAGATGCATCTCAGTAACCTCTTTATCCTGAAAAAAACATGAACTACAATGAAAAAAGCAGTTCTGAGCACAACATTTACTTCCCATTAGGAAAGCATTCTTTTGTTTCTGTCTGTAAAAGGAAAGAAGTGGGCTGAAGTTGCCACTGAGGATCTTTAACAAGAATCAAGAGAAAGAAAGGAGATTTCAAGTTTCAATGAATAACCAAAAAGGATCAATGCTGAACACCAAAAAGGGAGGGAGATGTTTGGAAGTACCAAATCAAGCCTGTCATGCTGTGACAGTCAGGCCCAGAAACGTTCCCTTCAGCTGTCTCTGAAGCAAAGACTGAGAATCAGAGGGAAGTTGTGCATCAACCACAATTGCATGTGATGGAGATGTTATGCACCTCCTGGCTTAGAAGAGGAACATTCAACACTTTCTGCTAATGTCTGGGACAAACAGGAACTGCAAGATCTCTCTTAAGGCTTGCCTTTCTAGAAATGGGAGACATAGATACTAGATTCTGCTAGCGATCTCTTGCACAGTTCACAGTCACAGAATGGAAGAGAACAAGCTTCGTAACAAAAGCAAAATGGAGATCGTGAACGTCCAGAAGCAAATAAAAAAGATTCAGACTTCTTTCTCTCTCTCTCTCAAAAAAAAAAAAAAGGAACAAAAATCTCAGGAGGACTTCTGGTCATCACGGTAAATCCAACATTCATTTCTAAAGAAAAATAACCTCTAATATCTCTCCTATCTGACACCATTGCCAAAGATGCCAAAGGGAGTTTCTGCTGAAGGACTTGCAGTAAAAGACTGCATTGCCTCCATCCATTTCTGGCTATGTTCTTTCTATCCCACATGATACTGGATCAGAATCCAACATCGGAACACTCACAGCATGTGAGAATTCATCTCGGGATGAACAGGAAGGAGCAATGGAGCCAAACAGTCCTGTATCTCATAATGGTGAGAGTGGGAGTGTTAGCAGAAATATGTTTCCCAGAGGTATTACATGTCTCCATAGGAAAGAAGAGATGAATCTCAATGGCACTCACTTCCCAACCATGAAAGGGCTCTCAGGATGGGTTATACACTGGTGTGCTAATGATGCATTGCAGGAGATCTCTTCCAGTTATTAGAGGGTTCTTGGATGAGAAGTCATTAATTGTACTGTTTATCTGGTATGAAGTTTTACCTAAGAAAAAGGTAACACTTCTTGCAAGGGACCTGGTTCAGCCAGTAGTGGCTCAAGGTTGGCACTGCCATTATCACTGTATCCCTTCTCCTCACAGGATGTGCCCAGCAATAACAACTGGAAATCTATTACTTGCCTTTGTCTTGCAGGCAGGCACCACTAACAGCAAGGCCAGTACCAACAACCAGTTAAGCAGTTGCTGATTTTGCCAGGTCTTCTGTATGATAAAGGTCTCTGTGTTACTGGACTGAAACTCTGAAGGAAACATTGACTGATTTTCTGGCATCATAGCGAATGAAGGAGTGATCTCTGGGAAGCTGCTGCTCAGACAGAAGCCAGAGCTTGGTTCTGACAACCCCACTTTAAGGCCTCCTATCTCTTGCTGGTGACACTGAATGTAGAGATTAAGAACTTCTCCAGAAAACAGTCCTGGAGCTCCCACTCAGTGTCTTGCTTGAGGCCTTAAGACCTGGTAGTTGTTACAACAGTTTGAATATCACCATTATCCATGCTCTTGCAGAAGACAGCTGATGGAATCCATGTACCAAAGGATGGATATAGATGGAAAACCCCTTTTGGTGATGCCTAACTTGTGATTTCAGTCAATATCAGAAGAAACATCAACACTTCAGAATATATCAACATAAATCAACATATATTCAGAAAATATCAACGTTATCAGAAGAAACTGAAGAAATATCAACACATGCCTGAGGATGGTTGAAAAGCATCACTGAAGTCCAGAAGAAAAGAGCTACATTTGACAATCAAAAAAGGGACACCAAAGTGGGTTGTGTGATTTTAGCAGTTCACACCAGGAGAAAATAAATGGTGTTAGGGCCACCCTATTTTACATATGCATGCATCAGTATAAGGTATGGTAAGGCTCTGATTGCACTTTCTACAGAAACTGAAGTAAGAAAGATATACAAATTCAAATGACAATGTCACTGCATATACAGATTATTACTAAAGGTTTTTTATCTTCTAAAGCAAACTGGAAATTATTGTGAATAACTGGGATACAACTGAAGTGTTTCATGTTTTCATGTGTATTTGAATTTTCCTAGTCGTTCACCCGCAGGCATCATTACTTAGCAAAACCCATTAGCCTTCTATGTGAGTTGGTCACAAGGTACTCAAAGTTAATTCATGGTAGAAAGTCAAAAGAAGGTAGAAGAATAATTTATATTTGAAGTAAAATGGTTGCTGTCATGTTTACCTGCGTCACTTTCCAAATCCCTTTTTGATCTTGAATTTCTTTTTTAAGATTCCACCCTGAATTCTTAGGGAAAAAAAAAAAGCCATATACAGCGTATAAGAAAACAAGTTAATGGACAACAGCAATTAAAATTTAACTCTAACATCACAGTATGGATGAGCATAGCTTTTAAATTTTTTCTCAAGTATCATAAAACTATATTAAAAAAGGAAATTACAACAGAGTCTCAGGAACAAGAGGTAAATAAATATAGACCATACTATAAGAAAAGCAACCCTATTTTCTAGATTTAATGTAATTTATTTTTGGTAGCTTAAAATAATTAAATACACAAAGAAGCTGAGATGGCTTACCTAAATGGATATTGAACATCAAATGTTCAAAATTTTAAAATCTCAGTGCCTTCTGTATTTTATATGATGAGACTTCTTTTGTAATTTCTAGTAAAAATCTGAACATGTTTTAGCCCTTTCTTATATGACTATCCTACTAATATCACTTCTAGGATAACAGTTATATAGCACATTATTATAGTTTGCACCTTGAAAATCTCTACTTTAATGTATGTCAGATTAGCAGAGCATCATAACTATACCTGATTACAGTCTAAGTCAAACCCTAATTAGGGCTTTCTGTTTCCTTTTTAAGTGAATTTAGGCAGTGGAAAACTGATTATTTAAGCAAAACTAGGCACAACATGGCCAATAGTAAAGTAAGAAATGGACCAAATCAATTCTATTATTGAAACATATTTATTCAAGATGTTTTATTCACATCCATATCTGCACTTTGGAAGTGCATATGCTATCAGCACTTGCACAGAGAGGTCCTTACATAAGGAAGTCATAAACATCTCCCAGATGCCACATACATGAGAAAATACAAAAACAGGTGCCAAACATCCCCATGTATTCTCAATCTCAAAGATCAGTAGGAAATTCAAGGAAATAGAAGTGACGGAGATCAGTGTTCATGTGGAAAACACATCCGGTAATCCGGTAAAAAAAGTAAAAGCTTTTTTCCCGATGAAAGTTTACACATTTGCTCCAAGGACAACTCCAAGCAACAACTCATGCCCATGGCCCTGCCCTCCTCCTCACACCTCCTTGCCCACATCTGCATATAGTCTATTTGAATCCAAATCTCTGAGTCTATTAGACAAACTGAGGCATCTAGACTACTCTCCAAAATGCAGCAACATTCTGAATCATAGAATCACAGAATACCAGGTTGGAAGGGACCTCAAGGATCATCTGGTCCAACCTTTCTAGGCAAGAATTTGCACAGTCTAGACGAGATGGCCCAGCACCATGTCCAGCTGAGTCTTAAACGTGTTCAGCATAGCAGAGTCAACCACTTCCCTGGGGAGATTATTCCAATGATTGACTGTTCTCATTGTGAAAAATTTTCCTCTCATGTCCAATCGGAATCTCCCTGGGAGTAACTTGTACCCATTAACCCTTGTCCTCACATGTGACTCCTTCTAAAAAGGGAGTCTCCGTCTTCTTTGTAGCTCCCCTTTAAGTACTGGTACATGGTGACGAGATCACCTCTAAGCCTCCTTTTCTCAAGGCTGAACAAGCCCAGTTCTCTCAGCCTATCCTCGTACGGCAGGCTTCCCAGACCCTTCATCATCTTGATGGCCCTTCTCTGGACCCCCTCCAGCCTGTCCATACCTTTTTTGTATAACAGGGACCAGAACTGTACACAGTATTCCAGGGGTGGCCTGACAAGCACTGAGTAGAGTGGGATAATGACTTCTTTATCTCTGCTGGTCATGCCCTTTTTGATGCAACTCAGCCTCCTATTGGCCTTCTTGGCCACAGCAGCACACTGTTCACTCATATTGAGCTTCCCGTCCACCAGGACCCTGAGGTCCCTTTCCACAGAGCTTGTCTCTAGCCAGGTGGATCCCAGTCTGTGCTGCACTCCTGGATTATGTTTTCCCAGGTGCAAGACCTTACACTTGTCCTTGTTAAACTTCATAAGGTTCTTGTTAGCCCGCTCTTCCAGCCTATCCAGATATTCCTGCAGGGTGGCTCTCCCTTCCAGAGTGTCTACTTCCTCACTCAGTTGGGTGTCATCTGCAAACTTCATCAGGCTACACTTGATCCCATTATCCAGATCACTTATGAAGATATTGAATAGTGTTGGGCCCAATATCAATCCCTGGGGGACCCCACTTGTGATGGGTTGCCAGTTTGAAAAAGAGCCATTTACCACCATCCTTTGAGTGCAGCCCATCAGCCAATTCCTCACCCACAGACCACTTGTCTAGACCACAACGCATCAGTTTCTCCAGGAGGAGTGCATGGGGAACCGTATCGAAAGCCTTGGAGAAGTCCAGGTAGACAATGTCCACCACTTGCCCCATGTCAACCGAGCAGGTCACTTTATCATAGAAGGCCACCAGATTTGTCAGGCATGATCTGCCCTTGGTGAAGCCGTGTTGGCTTTTCCCAATCACGTGCTTCATTTGACTCGTGGTGGCCCCCAGGAGGATCCGTTCCGTAACTTTGCCGGGGATTGAAGTAAGACCCATGGGCCTATAATCACCTGGATCCTCCCTTGAGCCCTTCTTATAGATAGGGGTAACATTCGATTTCCTCAAGTCCTCTGGGACATCCCCTGATCTCCACGACTTCTCAAACATGAATGACTAATGATAATACTTGGTGATTGCATGAATATATTTTTCACTCTATTCAGTAGGCCAAGGATACAATTTAACTAGTGGTTACAGACAGACACTTTTTTCAGACACACCTGGGGGTAATTGCTATTACAGAATATCAGCAGAGACCTGGCAGTCAACTATAAATTGCACCTTCATTTATATGATCATATTCAAAATTCACTATTCAACTGTTGCTTAGATAGAGAGTTATCTTAGCTTCTGTGCACTGCATTCACACTGACTTGTAAATAGCTCTTGTAACTGGTCACCTTCCCTGTGTATGCCTTCATGTGTATATTTATGCTTTAAATTATTACAAACAGAATGCTTTTGCTAATTTATGGTAACTAAGACTAAATATAGCAATGTTAACTTAAAGCTGTTGACAGAATGGTCATTCTGCCAGTAGTAGGAATGGAGGTATTCATTAACGAGGTCATTGAAGCAACTTGAGTGGTGCTGGAAAGCAATCTTATGACTGAAGGCAGGACCACTAGTAATAGCTTCATGTAGAAGTTAAGTTGCACCAACAAGTAAACCAGAATACCTACAGAATTAAATGCCATCTCTAACCACAAATGTATAGCTTTGAGATACATTTCTGACTGACTACGTGCCCAGGATGTTAACACTATGACTTGAGAAGAGAGCTTAAGGAACAACAAAATCCAAAAAGTAACACCATAGCCAAACTGGAAAATGAATTTTTTATAAAAACCAGAGGACTTTATTAAAAACTTTATGAGGAACAGCCAAAAGAGCAAAATACTTGCAAGTCAGATGGAGATTACTTACAGATATCATATTGGAGGCTCAAAGCACATGCAAGCCAACTTTTGACAGACACTTTGGAAATATCAAAAAGAAAATCAACACCACTAAACAGAAGGGAAGCTATTAGCAGCAAGACATAAGAGTTGAAATTATGTCTAAAAAAAGGAAAACAGAAAAGATCTTGAACTTTGCCTATTTAAATCTAAAAATACCATCAGGCAAGCTAAATAGGAGGTTTTGGAAAAACTTGCAAGGAACATAAAACAAGTCCATTTTCAAACACATCTGATAGGAAGCCTGCTAGAGACAACGTAAGGCCAACAGATGACCAGAAGGACTTAAAGACAGACTTACTGTGAAGCACTCGGAAAACAGAATATGATAGGAGAAAAAAAAAAGCTCAAATTCCCAAACAAATAAAACCTTCAAAGCCCTAAGAAGCAAACTTGTAATATTAATTATTGTGAAAAAAAGAATTAGCTGGCACACAGAAAATTTGATGCACAGGAGAGGACTCAGCATGACTGGGAAGCAGTGCCTCAAAATTCATCAGTTTTCTGAAGGATTTAAGAAGTATGTGGAGAAGAGATATCTGGGTGATACAGTCTACTTGGACTCTTAAATGGTATTTGATAAAGCATTATATGATTGACTCCTTAATTAATTTCCCATGAGTTAAGGATAAAAGTCCCCACATGAATATATAATGCATTTAAAGACAGAAGACCTACAGTAGAAATAAATTACAAGTTTTCACAGTGGCAGTTGCAGTTACAGTTACTGCAAGTATCGATCCTGTTGTTTCCAATTTATTCAGAAACAATATGGAAAATGGGGGGTTTTGTGGGATGACTTAGTAAAACCAGCTGGATTTCTTATTTACTGAGGATAAAATTCAACTAAGGTTAATATATGTTTGTACATTAGGACAAAGTCTTCACTTTATATAATTCTGGACTCTCAGCTGGCTAGTAATCCAACAGGAAAAAGATCGTGAAGAATATAATGCTTCACTGCATTTAAAAGAATAAATGTAATGTTGAGAACTATTACAAAAGGAATAGCGAATAAAACAGAAGTCGTCGTTATACCACTATGTATGCCCAAGATGCATCTGCGTATTGAATACTCTATGGTCTTTTCCTGTAATAACAGAACTGGAAAACAGAACTGGAAAACAGAACTGGATGACAGACATGGGAGAGCTTCCCTTCATTAAAGAAGTTAATGCATTAGGAGTCTTCAGCTTGAAAAAGGGGAAGAATATGACAAAAGCCTATGAAGTCATGTGTGACATGTAGGAAGCGAATATGGAATGACTGACCAATACATCTTTGAAAGTAAGAATAAGGGCATTATATGAAGACAGTATTTAATTTACCTTACAAAACCCAAAGATTTCTAACTGCACAAGGACTAAACTTCATGGATTTTTCTCACACACACACACACACACACACACACTCTGCACATTCCAGTTTCAGTGCATGTGAATTGCTGGTTCCTAAATATACAGTCTTACAGTCAGCAGTATCTTCTATATAGTCCTTGAAAAACCTGTGAGACAGTGCAAGTCCACAGCAACTTAATCTCCCTTCCCAAAATTCAAGTGACAGAGAAGCACAAAGCAAGAGAACAGAAAACATTGCTTATATGCATCTTGATGAACTGTACCTAACATATACCATGTATTACAATTGTCCTTTCTCTATTAAGAGATTGTCCATAGCTAGACTCAACTTACTGTGATTCCCAAGCAGTTGACCAATCTGATGGAGGGAGGACCTCAGTCCCAATAGAACTGAAACTGCAATAGGATCTTTCCAAAATGCAAAACATGACCTGAAGGCTTCAGCAGTGCCACACACCAGTAAGATGCTGTGTTTAGAGCCATGACCGACTGATTTACATAAGTTCACATACAAGCATTTTTCAAAGATATTGAAGGAGGTATAATAGCCCTACCAAAAATGCTGACCTCTACCTGAAACACATAGAACTACTTTCACCACCTGACACTGTCAGTGATGTAGCCACAGATTTTTGGTCTAACTCAGGGTAATCTGACTATTCAAAATATATGAACCTTGGAGCTGCTGTACAGCCTGGAAAGTAATTTACTTCTGCACCAGCCGGGAATCGAACCCGGGTCGCAAGAATGGGAATCTTGCATGATACCACTACACCACTGGTGCTTCCCTGTTGTTGTTCCCTAGCAATAGTCACCCTGGGCTGCCCCGGTGTACAAAGTGCAGCCGAGTCAGTTATTGATTTAGACAGTCTTTAAATATGAAGGATTCCTTGCCCCTTTTTCACCTGATGAGGCAAAAGAATCTTGCATAGATCTAAAAGGTCTTGTTCCCTGTGAATTAAAACACTGGAGATGATGAAGATCTACTACAAGTATGTCAGGAAAAATATAGCCGAGAGTACACATGGGAATGGCCCAAATCTTCCCTAGATGATAATGATCAAAGATGATAACAAGAAGGAGCAACAGAGATTTTTTGGCTGAAGGGAGGCAATATGAAAGCAGACATACTCTGGTACTTCCAAGTCTAAGATGATTTAGTTAGGAGCCATCTCATTAAACAGTAAACTCTTTAGACTTTCACAGGTCTGCCCATCACATACACTGATTACACTTTCCTGCACACCAGTGAGGTTAGCAATGAGATAGATAGAGACCAACAATACCAATGTGAGTAGTAAGCAGGGCTGTGATGTAACCACAACTTAGGAGAGTTGTAACTGTAAGCGGGTTACCAGTCACAGACAGACCGATGCAGGAGGTCAGGAAACTAATGCTACGCAGAATCAGTGGCAAAGGAGGAATTTGTGAAGGTACAGCATGTGATGCCTTGAGACCAAAGATCAAATACTTAGATGGGATCAGAAGTAATTACAATACTCCACCCAGCAAAGAGAGATTCAAGGATATTCTGACTACCAGATGAAACTTCAGTTGTAAATCCGTCCCTGAACAAATCATTTCCATACACTGTTGGTAATGGTTTCTGGTTAGTTATGACAGAGTTACTGAATCCTATAGTCTCTGATAATACTGATTTGAACTATTCAGACCACAACCACATAATTTTCAAAACAGAAAGTTTTTCTACAGATGGTCTTGTGACCTGATTCTGGAACAGGTCTCATTAATTATTGCATCAGAGATAGATGACTTAATTTTGCACATTCCACATGTAGAAGACTTACAAATCACATTCTTCATGACACATGAAGTTCTCCTAATTAAGCACTTTTAATATTTCCATATGCCCCATAACATCCTCATATGAACAATACTTACAGTAGACTACGTAGGAAAAAGAATTATCTACCAGAAACAAATTACCTGAAGAAAGTAACACATATTCTAAAATACTGACAGAAGGTCACTGGGCAACTAACTACTCACTTTACCTAGGGAAGTTTTGAAACAGTCAGCACTGGAAACCCTAAAAAAATCTGCATCTGATTGTTTCTTAAAATGAGTATAAGTATAGCTAATCTCCTTTTTAGGAACGTAGTGACTAAATGGCTTCACGAATTCCTTCCAAAATGTCTATGATTATAAAAACACTTAAATATCAAAATACCAAAGCCAAAAGAGCAATCCATCTGAACAGTGCAGAGTAAGCAGATCTGCACTGAAGTTGGAAAGAAATGAAAGGAACCAAACAATGACTGCTCTACTCTGATTTCCTATACCTTTCACATGGAGCAAAACTGTTTTGGTGCATACAAGGCTACCCATGACTCTGGAGGTCAAAACACTTTAAGCACGGATGCAAGAGGAACATAAACATTCCAAGCAGAAAAGCAATTGGACTGAAAGAACTATGGTTTGTTGGTGCCTGTGTTCCATACTCCACTCTATGTACAGGTGTTGAAAATGTTATCACAGCTTCTGCAGCTTACTCAGCAACTCTGTCCCCATTTGAGAAGCGTGGTAAGTTTTTGATTTTTCTTTCCCTAAGCTTTCATATATTCAGTAACTGTGCATAGCATGTGGGACCTGAGATTTTCTGATCTAACAGTATCTGTAAGATATACTCAGCCATTACATATCAGGTCAAATGCACTGTTTTTCCTCAGCTTCTTTCATCCAAGATGCTTAACATGCTATGAAGGAAAGGCAACACAGATGGGAGGTGAATGTTGATATGGACACCAAATCCCAAAGTATTCCAGTACTTGGAACTTTTTTCCCCACCCAAATACTTGTTTGCATAAACTTTGTATTTTAGATCTTTCTAAGCTCAACCACAAGTTACCTGGAGATAGGTCTTGGAATACTTTGCGAAAAAATTACTTCAGGATCATTTGCCAAAGGCAACACTATTTCCGGATGCCTCTGCACAGCATTCAGTATCAGTGTGTGTGCAGATGCCCTCATCAATGCCATGAATATACTTTGAAGTACACTTCTGATTACAAAAAGCAGGCCCGCTTTGTATGGAATTTTTGGAGTCTAGTAAGGAATGTTTTCATGCTGACATGATGTCTGTATTCAACCCAGTCAATGATTTCTACAAAACACATAAGAATCTAATTATTTTCAAGAACTTTTCTTTTCAGTTGACTTTGCTGAAACCAGACAATAAAACCAAAAGTTACTGGGGGGGATAAAGAAGATAACCTGTCAGATACATAAAAACAGCATATACCTAGTGTCCAAAGGAAGAAGGAACTAAAAATTGATTTTATTTGTTGTTATATTATAAATGAACTGAAAATATTATGTACAATATAGTTTAAAGTATAGCTTAAAGTATAGTTTAAAGTATAGCTTAAAGTATAGTTTAAAGTATAGCTATTTGGAATCAATAAACTGAGGAGCTACAAAAGATGTATGCATAATATCTTAGGAGAATTCAAGGAAAATAGAGAAAAACAGTATTTCAGATTCAGTTTGACCAGTTTGGGTCAGCCGCCCTGGCTGTGCCCCCTCCCACCTTCTTGTGCACCTGGCAGAGCACGGGAAGCTGAAAAGTCCTTGACTAGTGTAAGCACTGCTTAGCAACAACTTAAATATCAGTGTGTTCTCAACATCATTCTCATACTAAATCCAAAACACAGCACTATACCAGCTACTAGGAAGAAAATTAACTCTATCCTAGCCAAAACCAGGACAAATATGTAAAATAATCTATGAAATATAGTTCAGGAGAAGTGTGAGAAAGATAAAGAAATTTGTTACATCTACAGGGGAAAAAAACAAAAAAACCCCCAAAAAAAACCCAAAACAAACAAACAAACAAGAACAACAACAAAAAAACCCCCACAGGTTAAGTATGAGCAAAATGTCCCAGTTTTTAAATTGCTAAGACATCGGAAAAACACAGAATCATAGAATCATAGGATCGTTAAGGTTGGAAAAGACCCTTAAGATCATCGAGTCCAACCATTAACCTAGCACTGCCAAGTCCACCACTAAACCATGTCCTCGAGCACCACATCTACCCTTCTTTTAAATACCTCCAGGGATGGAGACTCAACCACTTCCCTGGGCAGCCTGGTCCAATGCACGACTACCCTTTCGGTGAAGAAGTTTTTCCTAATATCCAACCTAAACCTCCCCTGGCGCAGCTTGAGGCAGTTTCCTCTCGTCCTGTCCCTTGTTACTAGGGAGAAGAGACCAGGTAGTTGTAGAGAGCGATAAGGTCACCCCCAGCCTCCTCTTCTCCCTACTAAACAACCCCAGCTCCCTCAGCCGCTCCTCATAAGACTTGTGCTCTAGACCCTTCACCAACTTCACTGTCCTTCTTTGGACACGCTCCAGCACCTCGATGTCTTTCTTGTAGTGAGGGGCCCAAAACTGAACACAGTACTCGAGGTGCAGCCTCACCAGTGCCGAGTACAGGGGCACTATCACCTCCCTGGTCCTGCTGGCCACACTATTCCTGATACAAGACATGATTCAGAATCCTTTTTCCTTCTTTCAGTGTTTTTATAGCAAACATTTTGACAGGAATGAGCTGAAATACTGCCACACTGTGCAGGTAATTAATGAAGACAAAAGAACAAAGGAGGAATAGTTAAGTATGAGATTAATTTTATAAGAAGGGCTTCTTCTAATCTTTGAAGAGCAAAGCCCACGCAGATACATAACATGGATTTAATGAATACAGATACCTTTTGTAATGCAAATCTGGGTAACATGGAAAAAAGAAAACTCAGAGTTGTCCTTACAGTGTCAAAAGTTGTAACACTCCCAATAAGTCATATATAAAATTTTAAAACCAGCATGAATTAAAACAAGGAAAAAAATGCAGAAAAATATTAGTTCACATCACTAGTTCTGCCTTCAAACTTGTTGATGTACATGACAATTGTCATATTACAATTTGGGTCCAGTTCAAACCCCACTGAAGTCACTGAAAACAACCTCAATATTTTCCCAATTCCCAAAATAACTCCATTGTCCCATAACATTTCTATGATGATCACAAGCATCACTTTGAGCTTTCTGAAAAACCACTATTATTTGTAAAGATTTATTAGGTTTTTTGTAAAGATTTGTAAAGATTTATTCAGTCACGTTTTTGAAGGAAATTGACAATAACAGAACAACTTTATGCTAAACCTAACTCTGGCTCACCTTTAGCGTAAACTAATCAAACCAAAGGTGGTCACCCAATGGAGCAGTTCCATGTTCCACCTTATCCCTGTTGTGCATTTCTCTCTTTCCCTTGTGTTGGCCATAACACCCAAGTAGTACCTACTGAAGTATATCATCAGGTCAGGGAAACCCAGCTGGCTCTATTTGAAATAGTAGTTTTTTAGTTATCAGTTAGTAGCAATTGCTGGTGCCAATAACAGGAAGAAAACTGTAATACGCAGTTGGACACAAATGGCCAGAACATGCTCGTTAGTTGCTGTCTAATATGACTGTATCTTTACTTTTGGGGGGGGTGTGCTTTGTTTTTTTTGTAAAGTTCTGGGCATGCTTGGTAGATTCAGCTTCTCAGAAATATTCCACCTAGATTCTGGATTCCACTGGATCCTTAGCAGGACCTGGCTATCCAGATGCACAAACCACAACAGTACTGGGCATGGACAAGAGAATGAATTTCATACTTTATTTACACATACATACATACACATATATACACATACATATAAAAAATAACAAGTTCTGTTGTGGGCATCTAAATCCTGTTTCAGGCATTTTCTACTGGTTCCACATATGGAGCTGTCAGTTAATTGAAAACTGCTCGTCAGGCAGTGTGAGGAACTCCAGTTCAGATTTTAAACTGCCAAGTACAACAATATCTCAAAATGAATGCTAGATAAATATAGCAGAAAACAGGGGAATTTTAAGTAAAATAGGATATCACTCTGCATGCTGTAAGAGTGCATCATGTGCCACCTCAGGTCAAAAAATATACTAATTCAAGAGGACGCTTATGCTGTCCCACTAAAGGCACACTTTCTTCTGGATGATTTAAGAAGATAATATTAAGCAGATATGCATCCAACAACTAAAAATATCCAGGTCACTTAAAGGAATGCAAGATGATTATGATATTTTTAACAAATAAAGCTGAAAAATACTACAACAGAAGGATTAACGTGAGGGTTCTATAGAATCTACCACTTTTTATTTTTAATCATTATTTGTATTTTTACTTTTACAGAGGACCTTAACTCTTAAATGCACAAAATATTCAGGCGTTCATGTACTTTTCAATAAAAGATACTCATTTACTCGCTTGTTTATAAATATTCAAGACTCACTTTGCTGTTCCAACATTTTGCATCTTCCTGGATTTCTGCTTTTTGCTTCACTAACTCCTCAAGGTGTTTTTCATCCTTTATAATCTTCTTCTCTGTTTCTTTTAACTTCATACAGTATTCGGTCCAAATAAATTCAGAATGCTTTAACTCATTCCTAATAGAAATACACACAAAGTGAATCCATCTATTTGGAAATATTCCAAGGTAGTCCCTCTTCATAAAGGAAAATGTAAAGCAGATCTGAATTAGTAAAGATTTATTTTGATTCTTTACTATGTTTCTTGAACAGGTATGCATGAGAGAATTTCAAAATATCTACACTGGCAGGTTCATGCCATTTCAGCCAGATATCAAAACGACTCATGCTAGCCGTTCACTTGCACTTAAACAGCCTGCCAACATTACAACTTCTAATTGGACCTCTGAACAGGTATCGGTGTAGTTAAGCACAAGACTGTTTCATACCTCACATGTTAATTAAACAAAATAGGAGTCCACTTCTTTCTCTGCTAGTGGCTAAATCTAGTTCAGAGCCATCTTCACTTAATCAATCCACTACACTGTCATCTTGTGGACAAATGTCATTTGTGAAGAAAATTTTTTACTGACATCGATTCCTCATGTAAAAAGAAACCTGCAGACAGTAGACAAGGTCAAAGGAGGGGATAAGGACTTTCACTCTGAATAGCAGATTTATCAGCATTATGAGAAGGAAAACTGGCCATAATTACAGAAAGAGATAATAATAACTACAACAATCGTTAGGAAAACACTCCCATGAGACACTGTTAGGCCTCATTATAGACTGTGCACAGGACTTTTGTTACAGCCGTGTATGAGAATGCATCTGGTAAAAGGCAGAAGAAATAGAGGGACACCAAGTTAAAATTTTACAACAACTGCTGGTGCTTGTCCATTATTTTTATTATTGTTTCAGCAGGCAGAAGAGAGCAGTTTTCCCCATGCTCCCAAGAGGACTACCTTGGTCAATAACATATTCCAAAGCATGCCTTAAACGGCAAAATAAATCCACCGCAGCAGAACTAAGACCAACAGTAGTTGAATTTTAGAGACATCTACTGCATTACAACCCAAATAAAACCTGAACGGGTTTTGCATACTTAAACACAGTAAAACAACAGAAAACAATAATGAAGAGACTTCATCACTAATTCAAGAGCCATTCCTACAAGATTATTTGATAGACACTCTTCCACGATTTCCATCTAGTGATGGAAAAAAGACTTATTTGCAAAGTCACATTCCAAATGTCAGAGAACATATATAACATGAGCGTGAAACATAACGCTTCAAACACCTCTACTTTCTTAGGTCCCACCACCGATGAAAGAAACATATAAATGATACTTAAATTATTCTAATGACATACACGTAACAGGCATAGACTGTAATTTTATTCTCTTATTACCTATCAGCTACAACTTTCTGAGTACAATCTCATGGAAAAATACAGTACTACCAGCCACAGCGAATATGTGTAAAAATAACAGACTGTGCTGTGTGATGTACCCCAGCCTCGGTATTTTGAGTTTCATGCAATCTTCATCATTTTCTCACTGCTGGCACTGAACATAAAGAAAAGAGTATCAACTGCAGAACAATCTTTCAAGTTTGTGCCATCACAAATCTGTCTTTCTCACACCTATCAATACCACATGTTATTCTAGTCATCCTCAGATGGTAGCTGAAGGGTCGACTTCCTCTGTAATGTAAGTATGAATGTAATTACCAGTCTAGCAAATGGCTGCGGAAAAAAAAAAGATACAGTAGGCAAAAAAAATTAATTTCTTCACTGAGGGATAGAAAAAAGTCTTCTACTCCACTTTTTCCCGTAAATGCTGATATTCCTAAAAATACTTGCATCATTAGCATTTTTAGTTTAATTTACATTCACACAAACAAAAAAGGTTGCAAGGTGCACAACAGTCTACGTCACTGTCACGTGGTATGAATAGGACATCACTTAACAAGGTGAAAGAGAAAACATACACGGTATATTTCTATCAGTATAGATGATGAATTTCCGGTATTAATTACCTATTGCCATTATCATGGGGACTTTACTTACATTATGACTTGTTTCAGAAGAACAAAGAGTTCTGTAAAGCAATTTTAATGCACCTCAGAACAAAGGCTTGTTACAGGAAAACACCACACTTTCTTTCTTGCACATGAAACAAACTCAAGAGCCTTGATTTCCACCAAGACTACAAAAACAAAACAGGAAAATTGCCCACACTGCCCTACAGCTGCTAAGCAAGCCGACAGCTGTGACACAGTGACAGAATTCTAAAGGGAACTGAACAAAATCCTGCATAAAAGACTATTAAAAAGTGAAGTAGTCAGATGGTGAGATGAAAAATTCTAATACTAGTGAAAAAATGCAGAAGTAAGATTAAATGATCAATTTTCATTGAAAGGTCAACAGCACAGTATCTCAAAATCCCATATCTATTGCTTTGATATATTTAGAAATGATCTGAAAGGGCAAGGAGAAGTGAAATTAAAAGTCTGCATATAATGTGATTACAATAGGCAAGGACAAAAAGAACTAAGAAACTAAGAAAAATTTCAAGACAAACTAAGTAACTGGAGAACACAACAGCATGTACCATTTAGTGTCCAAACTCAAAAGAAGTACAAGATCAGAGAGATTAAGCAATCAGTACATCTTAAAATTCTAAATTAACTGTATGAAATCGAGAGAGACATGTGCGTATTTCCATAAACACTCAGAAAGTCTACTCAACATTTAGCACAGTTAAAGAAGCTAAGAAGGTGTTAGGTTAAGAAATAGGATGACAAACATTAGAATAAAAAATTAGAGTAAGACATCCCTGTTAAAGTCATTGACATGGCTTAATTTGGAATACCATTTCCATTACCTTTCAGCCCATTTCAGAAAAGTGTATCACAGAAGTGAAAAGGACTCAGAGGACACCCTGGAAAGGTCATAAAATACACAAGTCTTTTGAAAGCACATGGAAAATAATGGAATTTGCTTTAGAAAACAGGAGGAAGGAACAAGGTAAAAATCCAAAGTCACAGAGGATATAGGCTAGTGAAGAAGGATCACAACACACAGCAATATTTATCATCACATACATCTTAAGGCTTAGACTCCCAAACTACAGCAATTTGCCTACAAGAAGAGAGTAACAAATCGCTGCTGATCACACTTTGTAAATATGAATTGATAATGAATAAGATTTAATAGTAGGTATATGCTGGAATAGTTAAAAAAAAAAAAAAAAAAAGAAAAGTTAAATCATATACTTTTAACGTTATTTATTCTGGTATTACACAATAAAATCACCTCCAGCAAGGGATCAGTATAACCGTTGCTAACAATTCTCTCCAGCAGCTAGTAATTCAGACAAGTTGACAGAACACTAAATAGGCCAGTGAAACACTAAACTGATTTGTAGAATATCTGAATACATAGTAATAAATCACACTACATTTTTTGGTAGTACTTCTTACTCAGGACCTGATCTTTCCCATAATCAAAATCAACAAGAAGTTTGCAATGAACTTTATCAGTTACAGCATCAGGGTCCATGCTGTTTAATTTCTCTCAGCTGGAACCCACGGAGGAGCTAATGAGCATTTGATCAGATCATCTCTATATACATATTTAAGCTATATTTAAAATTCTGAACATTGTGAAGACGTTGTGAAGCTTGCATTCACAGGCTCATATCTGTCAAAACTAAGTGTTATCTTCTACTCTTCACACACCTCTTCCTTTGTTTAGACACACGTAGTGACTTTAATTGCAGAATCACACGGTAATTTCCAGAAGTCACTCCAGCTTTGACAAGTGTTGTTATTACTGAATTCTGGTCTCAGGTTTTGTATAATAAGATACTTGGGGTTTAGCTATATTTCTGCCTAAAATTTTTATTTTCATATACTAATATTCTTTCCAGATTGCAAACTAGGCTCTGAAATGAAAAAGCTTTAGTTAACTAAACACAAACATGTTGACTGTGAATCTTTTTAATCTTGCAGGTAATGAAATGTAATTACCATAAATACCTCTAACATAGTGTCAAAATTATCCTGAACCCAAGAAAAACAAGACCAAGAAATTAACTGTAAAGGTTAGAATCAAAAAAGGAAAAAGTCAGACATGCTGACAAAAGAAACAAGTCAGACAGAGACACTTATTTCTCTAGCATTGCTAAACTATCCATCTTAGAGAAAAATATATTGGTTTATCCTACACTGACTCATCCTTACTGAGACATAGACAGTTTGAATCTTATTACAAGTCCATGAAGAACTTTAGGAGTGCAAGACTGAACTTCTCGAGCAGCAACATCGTTTGAGTAAATTCATGTTACCCAGGATGCCTCCTGCTTCCATATTAAAGTATAAACGTATTCCAAGAAGAGCTATGATCTTTCTTTAATTCTGCAGTTTAGTGCCAATGGCAAAGAGATCGACAGTGATATGGTATCTTAAAGAAACAGGATTATTGTATCTAAATAACCTTCCTTTCTTCAAGAATGTGTCAGTAAGGTTTCTGCTCTAGGTGACTGGCAAGCACAGATCTCCCTGGATAGCAGACATCAAAAGCACCAGTCACATCAGCCAAAGTAATGATTTCCTGAGGTTGATATCTACCCTAAAATACACTGTAAGAGTGTTCTGTTTTGCAAAAGTCAGTGTTACTTTGTACTGCAGACTTAACAACTTGTAAGATTCTGAGGCAAGCAGTAAGTACTCCTTCTGTGGGACTGGAAAAGGTGTTTCAAGTTCCTGAGCACTAATCAGTTTTTGAAATACAGTTGCTGAGATGTTATAATCTAAAGAAACTGGAAATGATACAACTAACGCCCATTATTTTAATCAGGTGCAGCTCTTTACCATGGCCTACTGAGCACCATAAATGGTAAGCAAAACAACCACACTTATCAATTCCAATTATTTCTTGAACAAAGAAATGAAAATCTAAACCCAACAGAAAACAGCTACAGCAGCTATGACCTCTTCTTTATGTCTCTCTGAGAGTGGGTCCCTTCACAGAGGGGACCAAAATACCTTACTCCCAAATTCTACTGTGTGCCTTGTTTTATTCTATCATATATTACTAAAACAGTTTACATACAGGTTAAAAAGTATAACAATTCTTCCTATTTGGTACATCAAATAAAAAGGTCACTTGCAGTACCCTAAGCTCTCACAGCTACTCAGTTATTTGAGGATTTGGTGTTGGCAGACAAGCCTACAAAAGATATTTCACTGTCAGAATGCGGTAATTACAATGGGCTTGTGTATAAGTATACTGGGTTTGGCTGGGATAGAGTTAATTTTCTTCATAGTAGCTTGTATGGTGCTATGTTTCGAATTTGTGCTGAAAACAGTGTGATAACACAGGGATGTTTTCGTAATTGCTGAGCAGTGCTTACAGAGTGTCAAGGCCTTTTCTGCTTCTCAGACTGCCCCAACAATGAGCAGGCTGGGGGTGCACAAGAAGTTTGGAGGGGACACAGCTGGGACAGCTGACCCCAACGGACCAAAGGGATATTCTGCCCCGTATGACGTCTGCTCAGCATATAAAGCTGCAGGGAGGAAGGAGGAAGGGTATCGTCCGTTCGGAGTGATGGCATTTGTCTTCTCAAGCAATCATGACGTGATGGAGCCCTGCTGTCCTGGAGATGGCTGAACACCTGCCTGCCGATGGGAAGCAGTGAATGAATTCCTTGGTTTGCTTTGCTTGCGCATGCAGCTTTTGCTTTACCTATTAAACTGTCCTTAACCCACGAGTTTTCGCACTTTTACCCTTCTGATTCTCCACCCCATCCTGCTTGGGCGGAGTGAGAGAGTGGCTGTGTGGGGCTCAGCTGCCTATTAGGGTTAAACCGCAACAATAAGCTATTCATAACTACTTACTTTTTGTCTTTCTAAAAAGTCTGGCAGGGTGCTGCTGGCCTGTAAACATGCAAAATCTGTTTATTTCTGCTAGTAACAATTTCTAGAGTTTGATGTTTTCTTGACAAAGACGGGCTGACATGTGGCATAAGATTCTTAGATACGTACAGATGAGAACCATCTTTGGCAAACAGGCTTTCACTGAGCATTATTGAATAACAGCTTTTACAAATACTGCATCTGTGCTGGTGTGAAGAGTAGCTCTTGTAATTCACAGTCATATTTGGAAGCATAGGGAAAGACTGTCACAGCATTCCAGAATCACCCAGTTGTCTAGCAGACACAGATGGCCCATCTCTTTGAGGGACCTAACGCTACTGCCAGGAACTTTGTGAAGTCTAAATTCCACTGTTGTTCCAATAAACATAATCCTCCTCTAAAAATGATCAGGGAGTATTTTGTGTTCACAGTACTTCCCAGGAGCTGAATGGATCAGCGTATGGCAATAGACATCCTGCAGTAAGAGAACTGCAGTGTCTTAATTTTGAAGAGACAGAATGATTGTAGAAGAGGTACAGCACTAACTTGAGATGGTACATGCATCTTTAGATAACACCCTTTTAAAGCCCTCATTTCTGTAAAAATTAAGAAATTCCGTAACTAGAAACTTCTCGTCAGCTCTGTAGTTGCTCCTTTACTGCTTGTAGGTAAATTAATGAGGTCAACTCTATAGTGAATTCTCATGAGAATGATCCTTGAAAAGAAACAGGGAATGGGAATTAGATGGGACAGTCCCTGGCAATGGTTTTGCTGGATGGGAAATTAACACCTACTGAAATGAGGTTAACAAGGACATGAGTTTGCATGTACATCTCAACCATTTGCATTAGTCTTGCTGCCTTGAAAGAAGCATCAGTGAGCAGGACAGGTTTACAGCCACTACTGTACATCAGGCACTTTCTAACGTCAACTCTCTGGAATACCAAAACAGTGCATGCTGTCCCAACTCAGGCAGTACACAGCACAACTTGAATTATGGAACAGGCATATAAATTCCTAGCGAATCTAGGCAGTTCTGAATGAATAGGATGGACCAAATTTGATGACTTACTACAAAGTGTATATACGCCATAACTGCCATGCACAGTTTTTGAAAACACCTGACACTTGAAGAACAGTTGCTGTCACATGGCTGTGGTACGGAAACATCTGTTACTGCCAGTAAGGTTATCTCAAAAATTTACTGATGTATTTCAATTATGCCTGTAGGCTTTCCTCATCTCAAGTGAACAAGAGCCACTGCGTCACTTGCTACTTCGCCAAATAAAACCTGGCAACTAGCCATAGGCATATGCAGCAAAATTGAGTGCAACCTCCTACCAAACATGAAAGTACTTGGTATTCTTGTTCTTCGGCATAGTTATTCTTGGTGCTGACTCTTTGTGTCTATGTTCATCGACAGAAAGCAGACATTACTTGTCAGTCACTGGCCATTAGTGGTCTTCTACTATTACTATAGCTTTACCTGATAATTCAGGTGTAATAGCCTGACAAGAGGTTACAGTGAGGAAACTGCAACGTAAGTCATTGCCATACAGAAGCTACCTTGCAATCCAATAAAGTTATAGTAATTTTGTTTGTTTGCTAAAAAGAGAAAGACAAGGTATTTTGCTAAGTTCAAAAGTATGTGTTGGTGGCTAGAATTGTTCTGGTTAATATGCAAGTTCAAAATTAAGTTATAATTATAACGTAACTATGGTACTATAAGTGCTGATGTTCAATGCAAGTAATTTGTGTGGTCTGTAAGAATGATAGCAAAAAGTTCCATCAAAGGGATTAAAAATTCCTAAGTAAGTAAAATAAGGTAAAAATGGCATGCTTTAGTAGTCAGTTCATGGAACTTTCCATTTGGGTATACTTCTGGACATCATCCCTTCCTTATACAAGCTAAGACAAACAAGGCAAACACTTATTTTATTTATAATTCTATTAATTTTAATTTTGCAAAAGTCAGAATTTAAAATTATTTCTAAAAGCAAGTTTTCTATAGTTTGATTGTCACGATTAAAACAGGACATTATAATACCATATTGAATAGCTCTTACTTGTATTGACTCAATAGCATCTCAGCATATTTAATTTTCTCATACATAGATTTTATCTTCTTTTCAGATTCTTCATCAGTTCTTTTCACTGTTTTTTAGATTTCCATGAGTTCACAACGAACATCACTATATATTTTTGATGTCTAAGAAAAGAAAAGAATTTTTCTGAAAGATGTTATATGAAAATCATACATAATGTTTAAAATAAAAAGTAATTTCAAGATTTGTCTCATTCTTTGCAGTTTAAAAACTGAAGTTTAAAGTTGAAGTAGTACTTTGTGATGTCATATAACTTAACAACAAATTCTGCATGGTCTGCAATAGATACAATCCTAGCGAAAGACAATATAATGTGTGTTGTAAAATTGCATAACACAAAGAAATGTTAGCAAGCAGGGTTTCATGCTGTTACAAAACTTTGAAGTTATTGTGAAAAGGTGGCTACTTCCATGGGAAGATAGTGACCTCTGGAGCAGAAAGAAAGAAATAATGTTGAAAGAAGCCACTGAGGTTTCACTCAGTAACCTAACAGAATCATTAGCTAAACACCTCCTACGGGATGTGCAAGACCAGCAGTCACCTATGTAAAAGAGGGGCCTGAGACAATGCAGACAATGAACACAATTTTCAATGGTATAAATAGTATTGGGACACTCAGTTCCTAACAACTTTCAAATAGAGATATGCATGTCTACTGCCTCTGCTTTTTAAAATATTACAAATATAAACAAATAACACAATATAAAATCTTTACTATAATCTAGCACTTCACTGCTCAAACTAGTTCTCTGGATATTAAAAGCTAGAGATTGAAAATTAAATAATTGTTTTAATTGCAAAGAAAACAAAGTATCAGCTGCTTTTTTAAGGCCACGGGAGGAATAAACAAACCTGAATAATGAACAGCACATAAATTAGAGCACAATAAAAGTCATAAATATTTTATTTGATAATTAGAAATTTTGTTGAAATGAAATATATAAATGTTACAGTAACACCAAATCAATCTTCTTTTGATGTGTAGTGTCACTTTTTGGAAAGAAAGAAAAAAAAACTCTGAAAAAAGTATTTATTTAAAATAGTCTTTAGGGAAAAAAATATTTTAACTCTACTTCCTGAGCTGTATTTTAGCACACCTCAATATTTTAACTGCATACAGTATATTCTAAGACATTAATAAGAAAAAAGGATACAAAATAGAAAACAAAATAACCAACTTGATTTTAATTAGCCAGTATTTTGAACATATTTCATAACACTGACAGAACTGTGAGCTGTTTCATAGGTCAGAACTAATTCATGATAATTCTCATATTATTTGTGTAATAGGCAATTAACTCTTTTTAATTTTAGAAGTATTTTGACATGACATGAAGTTCAAAATAAAACAAATTAAAATAAACAATATTTATTAAGAATCACCTACAAGCAAAAGACCATCTTTAGGCTGTAAGTACCTTGAAAAAGATATTAATCTCTGAATTTGTATTTAAAAGTTACTATAGAAAATATACAGAAAACATAATAATTAGCACTAATATCTGTACTTGAAGTAGCACAGTATCCCTCCCTTTTTAGACATCAATTTTAAGCTACCTACAACTTTACTACACTTTGATTATTCAACCTGACATTATCCACATTAGGCATTTATTGTCAACAAATAATCAATTATTGTCAATATTATCACCAATAAATGCTATCAACAAATAAATTAGGAAAAATGTGCATCATAACTTAAAAATAGTTAAATCTTACAAACGTTTTTTTGACAGCTTCTAACATCTCTGTATTCTGGAACAAATGCTGATGTCTGTGAAAAAACTCAGAAGAATCTATGCAAATATCAGATATGTGCCTTCTACCTTTCCTGTGAAAAATCCCACATGAAATCAACTTACAAAGTTAGAATTACATTCCATATATGCTTAAGAGACACTCTATTAAAGGCCAACAGCATTATCTTCCCCGGATTCTGTCTGCACTGAGTGCCTGTATGTAGCGGTATGGGCACAAAATTCTCAGCCTTTGGGTACAAAATTTAAAACAGACTTTGGTACTTCCAAAAGACTGCCGTTCACTAGAAGGGCATGCATCTATGTAGTGGAAAGGTTCTAAAAGAATCTTTGTTTGTTTGCATTTACCTTTTCATAAGCCAGTAACACATCCTTCACAGCTTCACCCTCTAGATTCAGCTTTTCTTCCAGCAGAGGGCTGTGTTTCTTCATGAAGTCTATATCCTCCTGAATCTTTCTGTTGACTGTTTCTGTCTTAAGTATTTGGTTTTGTACCTGTTGTAGCTGACGGGTTTTACAATCAAAATGCTATTGTAGGTCCAACGTATCTTGAACACACATTTTATATTCTGTTAAAAAGATAATTAGCATAACAAAATGTGAGTATCATCTGAGTGACACCATGAATAGTGAGATTAGGAAGTATGTTGTCATAATACTGAGAGTTGCAAAATTTTGCTGTAAACTACTTTGAAGGCCAAAAGAGGATATTGGTTACAAAAGACATCACCAAATATTGCATTAGCAGTGGAACTATTTTTAAACTCAAACTTAATAATCCTAGTACGTAATTCAAGTAAATCTTCAAAGTGAGGGGTGGTTTTGTCTTTACGAAGGAAATTAAAACATCTAGCCTTAAGGCATATCTAGAGGAGGCTATTATAACACAAGAACAGCTCCACCGAGCTTCCCAGTCTCCAGCAACAGATGTATGGGAATGCAGAGGAAGCACAGGGCAAGTATATATCCCACATCCTCTTAATATGCCGGCTATTTTCAGTTCAGGGCCACTTCCTGAACTAAAGGTGGCTTCAAGAAAGCTAAAGATAGAAACTCAAAGCCAACAAACAAAACATATTCATGTTGCCGCACAGAAGTATGTCAGTCAGTTCAGTTTGCTGCATTTACTTTTCTGACTTTGGCATAAATTTCCTATGGGTCTTTACAAGAAAACATGTGACTAGACCACTGGTTGCTGGATGACAAGATATATTTTATTCTGCTCAGAAAAAAAAAGCTTATTAGAGATGGTGTCCTGCAGCAGCCGATGTTCTATATGGAAAAATTATTGGTATGAAACTAGGTAAAGTAAAGTAAGATTATCAGATAAGAAAAAAAAACAGAAAATGCCTCAAGAGCAGTAAACTTTGCCATAAATTTGAGAGAGAGAAGCATATTTTACTGAGAAAAAAGGCTCTCTAGCTCTGACAAGTAGCTGTGGAATATTCAGTGCAATCCCTTAACAGTCGATGTATTTTGCTGTGTTAACAAGACATAAATCATAAACTTACAAAATTATTATTTCATTGCTACTAAAAGTTAGAGACATTATATGAATAAGTGGCTTTTCTACATCATACAAAGTGATACCTAACATTAAGATGAATAAAATGTGTTTTACGTTGGATTTTTGTTATATTTCAGAGAAGGTATTTTCTTAAGATAGGTTGTGTCACTGCAATTACCTGAGCGTGCTGCAGGACATAGATGCAGCAGGAGCTAGCAATAATGGAAATCAAGGGAAGTCTGAAGAAATAACAGGATAGAGTGTCTACTCTGAATGGATCATGCAAACTCTTTATTAAGAATCTCCTGGGTTTGTAATACTTAGAGTAGGGATAATTAGAACATCCCTGAGGGTCTTTTCCCTTTATCCTCAATTCCATTTTAGCATAATTTTTGTCTTATAGATAATACTATGAAAAGTTATAATCCTGAAAATTACAAATTTACTCCAAGGACACGTCATCATACTAACATAGCCCACTGATAAATCAAGAGAGAAGAGTTGGTTAATTTTCACAGCCAAACTTCATGCTGGTTTACTTTGCTTTTTTTTTTTTTTTAAATACTGTTATCGTTGCATATATTAACAGAATTGAAAATGTGCTAATTATATTCCACTATTCCAAACTTTTGATATTTATAGAGAATGCTAAACAGTAAAGTAAAAGCAACAGGAATGCATAGCAACACGCCAAAATGATTTACAGCTGCATCACTGTAGGTAAGTACATCAAAAAGTAAAAAGTAACATCTCTGCAGCTCAAATCCTGAACTACTGTGCTGAAGAATGAAGATAATATTATCAAACTTTTCTTGCAGTTCTTTGCTTCTATAAAATTGACCTTTCTATTGCCACAGGATTTTTTCCTGAAAGGAGTTTCTAAACTGTCAATGAATTTTAATGCTGATTCTTTATTCAATTTCCTCCTCTGTTTTCAGGGCATCATAAATTGACCTTCAGAGGCAATTGCTTTTAAGGAAAGCAATCTCTGCATACTAGTCACACCTTAACACAGGTTTCTAGTTTCCAAGTCAAGAGTTAGCCATTGGCTAAAACAAACAAACAAACAAACAAACAAACAAACAAACAAACAAACAAACATATATTGTTCTCATATATTGTTAGGGATGTGCACTATTTGACATTTTGCCTTCCCTGGGGGGGAGGGGGAGAAGGGGAAGAGAGGGAGGAAAAAAAGCATTCGGGACTAAACAACTCCTGGCTTGCCTCCATTATACACTGATTTTCACTCAGTGTTTACTCATCAGTAAACACAGTTATGGAAGACTCTTGCACTGTCACCACACTCTGGATTGCAAGGTATTTGCCGAAGATCTCAGGATGATGGGCACCAGAATATGCACTAGAGTACCAACTGTGATTTTACATTCGGGAACCTACTGTTACAAAATTATGCAACTTTTCTATAAGTCTAACTTCAGACAGTACCTGCTTCTGACGATGAGTCAGAAGACAAACAGCAACAGCTGCTAAGTAGCTGCTTTTCTTTTTTCTTTTTGCTTTAATTCTATTGTGTAGATGCCAGTTCATCACAAAAGGTAATAGTAAACATCCTTAGAATCTGGGATTTCAAGACCTATCAATGGTTACATCAAAAACTCCTACTAAGTAAGTAAGTACTTTATTCAAGTTTATCACGTTTTAATTTTTCTCAAAACATTTTTTTTTATTTGTGGTTAAATCTATGGTTTAAATCAAAAGCATTATTTTATAATTCTGTTTCAGCTTCTCATTCCTTGCCCAAACTGAGTATTTATTATCATCTTAAGAGAGTGTCTTGTCTACTCTTAGGCTATTTCTCAAACAATGCTGAACGTTCCACAGTACTTTCCATATTTTTTCCAGATATATATTCAAACATACCAAATTCAGAAGAGTAAATATTGTACTCTCATTACAGTAAACACAACTATAGTAATATCATAATTCTTATTCTTAGTAATGAACTGACTGAAAAATAACAAATATTCTTAGTTTCAATACCAATACCTTTTTGAACAGCTGCGGGGAGCTGCTGAAGCCTCCAAAGTGACATACAATCAATTTTCATGCCAGGCTTTTTCCTTCGCTCTTTCTCCAACTCCAAAGCTTTTTCTGCTTCCTCACGATCAGCCTCCAGCCGCTTAATGAGCTCAGTAACTTCCAGTAGCAAAGTTTCTGTTTCTTGCTTCAAGGTTAATGTCTTGCCATCTTTAAAAATACATTAAAAAATATTTTTTATGAAAGCTTAATCATATGCTCTTTATTCGAGCTTTATTGTCAACACAAAGTTGGCCTGTTCACATGTATCACAGTAAGCACAACTGGTTACATGGCTGTCTTTGAAAATACATTATAATTATTTCTTATGAAGGCTTAAACATACACTCTTTATTGCAGCTTCTTTCTGAGTATAAAGCTAGCCTCTTCACATCTATCAAGGCAAGCACAACTGGTTACAAACGAAGCTTTCACATTCAATAGCATTTTCCTCCAGCTTATTTCCAATGCAGAGTGCAACAAAAATGTGTGAATATAGATGGTACGAAATTTTCATCTTTGCCTTGTTGCTGGGGTAAGTAATCATCCAAACAATAGTACAAGTTCCTAATCATCTCAATTTTTTAAAGAATATTTATTTAATTTTCCTAAGTATCAATGACTTCATTAATGTCATTGGAGTTTTAAGAATATTCAGTGTAACATCTCAACAGCACTGTTTTACTCGTGATACACACGAATCATCAACATTTCATTCTGTGAAATTTGGCTATCAAAAATGCTATTTCCATTTTGACTCCACAGTCAATAATTCCCTAAATTATTTTGATTAAAAACTGCAAGCGTTGAAAAGAAGGACAACTACTTAAAATCTGGAGTGAAATTTTGGCTTCGCTGTCATCAACAGAAATTTTATCACACAATTTACTGCAGATAAGATTGCCTCAGGCTAGTAGTACTTAAAAGGTTGCACATTGGCTTAAAAAAAATTGCACGCAATCTCTTCAATATTTAAAACAATTCAAAAATACATAATAAAGATAATTAATACATAATAAAGATGCAAACTGTAAAAAACAGAACTCTACGTTGGGAATACGTTATGAATACCCTGTAACAGTGATGCAGTTATTTGTTTTACAGAAACTAAATGAAAAAAACACCCTAGAATTTCCAACAACGAACATAACTAGTTCGCCTGCTTCAAATCCTAGATGGGTTAAAATACAGTATGAATCTAAATACAGAAATGTAAATTAGCTTCTTGCAAACAGGATGATTTAATAGTACTTAATGTAACATTTAAAATGTATGTGTCTTTCAGTTTGACAGATGATACAGATTTCAAAGGATACTCACATCATTTATATAAGACATAGAGCAGGCAACAAGCAACTATTATTACAAATGCAAAGCATATATTATATGAGGATAAGTAACTTTTACCTCTCAGACTGAGTATTAAGAAATATCTTTACCTTCACAAGATACATCAGCTTCTTTAAGATCCAACTTAGTGGATAATGATAACCAGATATCTTCAATAGATTCAGCACTGACCTGTTTTGTTATCTTATAGGTAAAAACCAGTCACTAAAAAATTTTAGACCGAATTCAAATTAGCATTGTTAAGTAAACATTACTTTCACTAAGTCAAAATTTCCTTTCTTGAATCTTACACATTTAAATGCTGACTAGTTAAATGGAATAATTGTTAAAAAACACTGCAAGTCATACAGAAGAATTATTAATCGCACAATTCCCATATAAGTGTTTTTCTGATTTTTCTTTACAGAAATACAAGAAACAGATTTCTTTACATCTTGTACTTAGACAGATCTTCAATTTTTGTCCTCATACCCAAGGATGTGCCAAAGAGAAACTGTTGCAGAAAAGCCGTTACTCTTTCCAAGTTCTGAATATGCAGGAGCAATATATGCTACACTTCCCAGACTCTTCTAAGTGGCAGAAGCATTTAGTGCTGTAGCTGTGCAGACATAGATACATTGCCACTGCAGGTCAGATGCAGTTTCAGTTTCACCAGTTTAAGGGAAGTCATCACTTGAGGGTCAAGAATGAAGAAAAAAGATCTTTTAGAGATATGAAGGAAAAACAATCAAGGCACAAGGCTAAAAACTGTGTATCTCCAAACGGTTCGTAATAAACCCCAGCTTTTGTACGTACTTGTTACGTATTACTCAATTTTGTAGAATGTTTTTTAAGAATCTCTTAATATTGTTAATTCTATTTTCCATTTTCTATTTACCACATTCACAAACCATTCCCAAACTGTTTCCAAGCACCGTTCAGGAACTGGAAAGGGTCAGGGACCATTCCTCAAAAGCAGGGTGTATAACGTCTATCCTGTTTTGGAGGGACAGAATTTAACAGTATGGATATTAGGTTTTCCATGTCAATTGGACACATTGCTGGTAATATTTAACTTACTAGCAGAGGTGTAAATAAATTCATACATAGACAAGTAAAACCCAGACTCCCTATATTTGTAGTAGAGTAATTTCAGTATATATGCCTAATTTTGATTTTTAAGAGCATTAATGAAATACTCATACTATAGCAACCCCACCCTTTCTCCTCTTAACTCATAGTTATAATGGTGTCACCATCTAGAGGCCTCAGACTATTTTGAATCTCTGTATACTAAGTGACACGAACTTAGAAGAGATGTGGAAAATACGCACAAGATTACACAAACAATTTAAGCTAACATTAAAATAAATAAACATCTGGACATGTCAATGCTTATCCATCTAATTCATATACATGGATGACAAAATTATAACATTAAAATAATTTCACTATTCTCACATTATTTTAAAGGTGAATGAGGCAATATAATATTTCCTATCAAATTAATGTCTATACTGTAAATCAAGATGTAACAGTAGTTCCTGCACCTTGGATTCTTCTAGTATCTATGCTGCAGTTGCAGAAATCTCCTGCAGAGTATTCAACAGCATTTGTGGAATACTAATCTAAGATAGTTTTCCTGATATGCTGCTATGACGACATTATTGTCAGTATTGGAGATAAATTATTTAAATATAACTTGTCTGTGCAAGCAGCGATCAGATCATCTTACTGCAGTGTAGGCATATGCAAAATTTATTAAATTTTGAAAACACTTCTCCAGCAAAAGTGAATTATTCAAATTATACTAATCGTATTCTCAAATAATTTAATGGGAAGGTTTCACTATACTTTAAAACTGTATGTATTGCATTCTTTCTTCATCTACCTACCCGTTTTTTTAGCTTCCCTTTATTCTTGTTTCTATTCACACAAAATCTATATAGGCTAGGAAAACATCATGTATTGCTAGAAAAAGAACCATAAAATTTTCAAATTCACGTCTCTCAATATGAGAGTAAAGACATTTTTTAATCAAGGAATTGTTAAGTACTGTTCAGGAAAAAACATTGTTTACTATCGACAGAAAATGGCACACAGCTCAGTTTCACTATCTACTCAAGATTAGCATCAAAAACTATTTTGCAGACAATTGATATCATTGAAGCAACTTTGTGTGCACCTGAATCATCATATATGAATTCACTAATCTTTATAATATATTGATATTACATTATGATATGGTGATATATTGATTTTAACAAGATAGTTTGATTTGCCAAAAGTGTTAAGTAGAAGAAAAACACATCATGACCAGTAAATGAACCTGCTGGGCACTATTTCGGAAAGTACACACAACGTGAAGTTAAATTTTTATAAAAATCAACATAGTAATCCTATTTAAAATTATACTTATTCCTATAAAGATAAAAAGCACTTGGCCATTTTCAGCCACAAATGTACCTGTTGAAAGCATTTCTCAATCTTTAATTCTAACTCTTGAATGTGATGAATAGCTTTGTTAATACAGGGTAATGGAGTATTTACAAAAGCACAGCTATGTTGCCTTGTGGTGATCCACTTGTTCTTATCTGGAGAAAGAGAACAGAGAAGGTTGCTAAACTTTATGTGTGCGTATGTATGAGATTTTCTCATACCTGATTTTCTTCCTTTAATTTGCAACTTGGTAAGCTTTGGTCTTTAAATTTAGTAAGAGAATATAACAGCTACATCTATTGCTATGCATACTTTGTGCACAAAATGTTATTCCTTTTTGAATACAATCTCAAATACACAGAGAGAGATTCAAAAATGTTTGAAGAATATGAAGGAATAATTTGAAAGAGATGAGACATGATAAAGGCGGCTAGGGTCAAAATACAATTTGCTATAACTAATTTTACATAATTAATCCCAAATGAATCAAGTTTGGTGATTTTACACTAGTCCTCAGCAAGGATTTTGTCCAAACAGTAAAACAATATCAGAACCCAAAAAGGCAAAGGTGGCAGCTACTATAGAAATGCCCAGAGCAAAACAGAAAAGGTCACAGGGCCTTAGAGGCAAGCTTAGACTACTCTTATGTATACAATACTTAGTTCCAGCAAATGTTTGCTTCAACCTTATGAAGGGATGAAGTTCCAGAACAGTAGTTCCCATGCTGGGAATTTAAAGCTACATGACATAAATGAACTATTTTACGAAAACATGCGGATTTCACAATTGTGTTTTCTTTAAAGTCTGTTAGCCTTATAACCACATAAATAAATGATACTGTGGCACACTATTGAATGTTAACTATTTAATTAATACACAGAATGGGAATCTGACTGCAGAGGTCACTAATGAAAGGTGTCAGGAATCAGAACAAGACACTGAAACTTAGCAGTAGAGCTATTAAAAAGTCTAAGAAGGTGTCCTACAAACATGAAACATTAACCTAATTATGTTCAGGGGGATACAATGCTTTAATGTGCCTTGGAGATGAATCGAAAATAACAACAGTAATAGGGATTAAACTGTAAAATAGAACCAGATAACCTTCATATACAGTCTGTGGATTTGTTTGTTTGTTTTTTTTAAAAAAAGAATAATCTCTTACTGTCTTAATTAAAGCATCAGCCTAAAACATTAAAAGTCTGTAGGTTACATAAGGCTCTTTTAACTTTAGTTTATCATAAACAGCCTTACTGGAATGGAAAAAATGGTTTGCAAGATTTTGTTTGAAAAGACAGCCCAATAACATGGATATCAAAACCTATTTTGTAGGATCTTGCTCTGCCTGTTCCTATAGCCAGAAACCTTCACAGGATGCCTACACAGCACAATCCCAACAAAGCCTATATAGGCTTTGTATCTTTCTTGTACTCTGAAGCACAACACAGAAGTTTAGATTTTGAGGCTAACATTACTTTAATTTCCCCTAGTTGCTTCTACTGCTATTATTCTTACATTTTACTAAATTAACATTAATGTTGTTGTGAAAATTATGTTTATTTTCTTTATATCACTAATACAACTAACAATACCACAGTTAAAAAAAAAAAAAATCTAAAATTTTTGAATGGCTTTAATAAAAAAGATTACTCTCTTACTGCTTTGGTCTTCCTTGGTAAATGCAAACGTTTATACATGCAAGCCTTCTAATCCCTTTGTAAAAGCAACCTAGAAATACAACTCAGTGAGAAAGCAGAATTATTTACCATTTCCTTAAAATCTAAAAATTAAATTCAAATGACAAGTGAAATAGAGCCGATTTTGTTTTCAGACAGAAAACTGAACTATCATCAGAGGATGGAGTGACACCAGTAAGTCAATGACTGTCACTCAGTCTACAAATGAATCATTTGTATGAAGGTTTTTCAAGCAGCGTGACAGAAGAATCAAGAAAGAGAACTAGTGTTATATAATATTACAAATACAGAATTTAAAATAATTTCTTGTATCTTAAATGTAAGCCCTTCATTACACTATTTGAAAACTGTATAATAGAAGACGTATCTGATGTACCTTGGGATGGCTCAGTACTGTTCTTAGAAGAACAGGAAAATGACTGTGTTTCAAACATTATTGCTGGTAGTACTTTTCAGCCTAATGATTAGAAAAATAATAATAATGCATACACATATATACATACACATATACACATTTTAAAAACTCTTATTTTCATCAGCAAGAAAATATATTCCATCAGTGATATATCTACAGTATTTTTAAAGGTTAGCAAATCCATTTTCACGTTCCCTACTAAGGGAAAAGCAGCAATTAAACAGTTGATGGCAGTACAAATCACACAGTGGATCCTATTTAGGTAATGAAATTACAGTTAAAAAGCAAATGAAAAACAAGACAGCCAAATTTCAACATACGTGGCCTGGCTTTTTAAATTATACGGGTTATTTTGGAGCCTATCATGACAGTGGTAACCAACGCTGACTAGAAAAATGTGAAAAACAAAATAGGTAACCTATGAGATGAATTTTAATTAAGAACCTGTCAGTGGAAGGGAGGTCCGTAAACGTGTAGTCTGAAACACTGTTGTCTCAAATGGACAGAAGACACATATGAGAGGAAAATAATCTACCTATTTGCATATAAACTTGTAACTCAGATTTACTGCAATAAACAAAACCAACATTATTTATTTATAATTTACATAATTCAGAAAAATAATATTGGCTGAAAACTTAGGTAGTTTAGCCTCAGGACATCAAGCTGAGGTAATTTACCAAAATATTTTATCACTCTTAAAATTCATACATTTAACAAATACCTGTATGGCCATACAGAGATCCATGTGGACACCTCCCTCTCCCCACCCGCCCCGAACTTGTGCAATTGGCAAATTAGAAGTCCACCTAAATTATGCTTTCCAACTACTATCAACCTACAAAAACTGACTAGTACAAAAGTAAAAAAAAACCCAACACCTATATTACAGTCTTCATCAATATAAAATATTGGAAACAAATATCGCATAGTCATAGATTTTAGCATTCCATATTCTTCTAAGTAGTACTATTAAAAAATAGAGATACGTTTAGTCCAAATTCTCTGAAATGGAAAATAGTTGCCTGAGAGTCCAACCGGATGGACAGACAGAGAAAATATGCTCTTCACACTCTCCACACCTCAGATTATTGATCCACCAAACTCAAACTCAAGTCTGATACAAAGAGATGTTAGAAGAATGTAAGTGTACCAAGCTTGCCAAAACAAATGCTGAATCCATGGCTATCTTCTGCATGAACTTCCATTCACTGCAATGCAGACAGTATTATTGCTGTTTTACCATAACAAACGAATTGACTTGGAAACTCTGTACAATATCAACAAAACCTTTCAAACTAAAGCTGTGGAAAAGATTTTTTAAAATTAAATAAAGTTCATAATACATATAACGAAGTTTCAAGCTACCACATTTTCAACTATGCAACTCTCCTTAGGAAATGTATGGAAAATGTATTATATGAGCCATTCTTGCATGTCATTTGCACATTAATACCTATTTTTTCCAAGTTTGGTGGCTTTTTCAATTTCCTGAAAAAAATTATTGCCAATGGCAGGACTCAATGTTGTTCAAAGAAATATGCTGATTTGGCAAGCTGGAATTTTTAACTATATCTCTGACAGGATGTCAGCTTCTTGGACTCTGCAAAGCGATATTCTACTCTCCCACAGGCTCATCCTGACAGTCAGACCAGATGGACCATATTAGCTCCAACAAGGAGTACATAAAAGAATCTGAAACTCTTCATAAGTCAAAGAAAGTAAGTATTGACAGAGAGAATAGCTCTAGAGAAAGGAGGAAAGAGGAGAAAAATACTACATACAAAAGGATGAAATCCAGAAAAAAGCTTAAGAAACAGTTTCAATTTGTTGTTGCTTATATAGCCAGTAATATATCCAGAACAGGGTATGAACAGAGCATTATCTGATATGCGAGCATGTGTTAAGAAAAAGGTGAGAGCATCACTTGCCTGGTAAGGAATCATATACGTAACACAAAGATGCATTCCACTGTACATAACAACCCATCAAAAAAAATATATTGGACAAATCGGCAGTTGATGACAAAAGTATTGTTTCAATCTGCAGCTTGGAAAAAAAATTAGTCAGCATGTAGTTCATTTAGTATCTGTTGAAAATCTTAGCCTCAATATATACAAATATTAGAATATTTATGTTCATAGCTGTAGCTATCAAAATATAAATAAAAAAAATTCTTTTGTATTGTCCTATCCAGAAAAAATAAGCCAAATCCAGTGAGTTAGCACTCACAATTTTGTAATATATACCTCTGACCTTCAGCAAGAGTTATTCTGCACAAACTGTTTTACAGAATTCAAACTAACTTTCTCACTCTGACAAAGATAGCCACTATGTTAGTCATATTACTACAGCATACCTTTTAGAAGTCATTGTATGCTACTCCCTAAAGAAGGAGAATAAAAAACATTGTCAATCTTTGATCAGGTATGTGTATACATATAAAAATATATGTACATTGTATGTATTATTAAAGATGACTAAAGCTAAAATAAATTGATACAACATTTTAATTACTTTCTTGGTACTTTACTATAACAGAAATAATTTGTCAGCTGCTAAAAATAAATTTCTAATACCAACATCTCAAATAGAAGGATGAGGAACTAATAAAATTTTTGTTGGAAGCAAAATCCTTGATAAAATTTTTTCAATGAAAGAGATCAGAATCCACGTTAGAATTTCTATCCAAATAACATAAGCTAGTACTACTATTTCTCATCATAAATGCCATTCCCCAGGCAGAGTCTTTGGATATTCATAAATATGCTTCATAAAAAGCTTATTCTATATGAACCTTTTTCTTATCAACTCCCATACTTACCTCTTCACCAAAACTCTAATTCACTATTAAGTAAACTAAGTGCAAACTGAGATTATCTACCTCATAAGCACATCAGATATGGCCAAATCACAGAAGAATTTTGTTTAAAATATTCTCATTGATTCCTGCTTCACTGTGACTATGCCATCTGTGTTGGAATTTTTCCTCCTTCCCCAAAATGCAGTCAGCATAAATAAAAATTATAAACTAATTCATAGTTAAAAGGAGCTAACATTCCATGAACAATCTTCATCTTATTCCCTCATTTCCTGACCTCCAAGTGTTAACTTTCTGCAAATACAGCATTTTACCATTTGGTTTTAGGGTCCTAGAATTTCTTGCACAATTTCTGCCTATCCTCAAGTGATGCAGTGAATCCTTTTAACCACTGAAATGCAGTCCAGGTTTACTTCCGAATACGCAGAAAGGTATTAATGCCCCTGAAATTATTCCCCCAAACTACAATTAGTGCAGATGTTTCACAATAGTACACAGCATTGTTAATATAGCAGTTTGCAGCATTAAAATGTGTTACAGTGATAGTCAGGTCTCACACTTGAAAACAAGGCTTCACATAGAATTTTATAGGCTGCCTAATATAAACCACCAACTCTAATAAAACGATTAGAATTATTATTAAAAGCAACAAAAGACAGGTTCTTTGTTGTATTTTAGTCCTTTCACAGGAACAAGATCCCAAGAACTAGTCCATTATACTAGCCATTTTAGGCTTTAAGAATAGAATTAAGATCAAATAATGTACTCTCACAAACTTCTAATGGTATCCAAAACTAAAAATATTATGGCTGAGATCTTACTACTATCATATAAATACCTGGAATAGTTCTGTTTCAAAATCAATTTGATTTTTTTCCAGTATTCCACTATTCTTGTGGTTCACTCCAGCTAGATAGTCTGCAACGCAGACAGACTTAATCGCTATTCTTTTTCCACAGACTTTAGTGCAAATATGAACTCTAGACAAACAAACAAACAAACAAACCCACAGACAATTAAACAGGATGAAAAACAAGGACACTGGAAATCTGTAATAGGTAGGGAATTAAATCCAGGTATTCTGTGCCATAGTCATGAATGATACACTTTGTCTTTCTCTATATATTCTTGAGTACTACCTTTCTGACACGAATCAGAAAAGAGGAATTATACTTCTACCAAGTAGTATTGAGAAAATAAATACCTTAAGAGCCGCTCACATTCTGCGACATAGGTTCACATAAAACATAACTATCTCTGACTACAGGTGTTACCTAATCTACTATTTCAGTGTCCCTCCTCACACATTCCAAGGCCAGAAACAAAACAATTGGAGAATTACTATTCTCTTCCTTATTCCTGGGAGGTCAAAGAGACCTGACAGTAGTAGGAACAATGTTCCTGCTCAAGCAAAAAACTAATTCAATTCAATTCTTAGAAATGAGCACCCGAAATTCTATTACCACAAGAATCATCCAAATATGTTTTAAAGATGATTACCACCAATGTTCATGCTACTAAGCATGTTAGTTATTTGATCTGTCCCCTTACCCATAATTAAAATATCATGTACTACAGCACAATATTTTTGCAAAGATTATTAAATCTTAAACCTACCATCTTCCACTCTGTTGTATATGTCTAAATGAAATACAGTGAATATTGGTTACCATAGTAACCACAGAACTGAAGAAATTTAGTTTTGGCATAATTGCTGCATATGTTCGTACAAATCACATCTCTTATTCTGAGCATTAGAAATGAAGACACTTTTGAACTCCATTTTTTAAAAATAGAGTAATGAAGAAACAAAAAATTAGATCAAGCATTTATAGACATAACACAACATATTCTTGTTGTTTAATTTACTCATTCACTTTTCTTTTATAATTAGAGTGTATTTTCTTGCATTCTATTAAACAATTTAGTTAAATACTGTTTAAGTTATCTTTTTACTTATTGATAATTAAGCCAGTTCTGGTTTTGTTAAATTAAATTCAAAATACTATTTTAGAATAATAAATACATTATTAGTCAAACATCCAGAAGTGGCTAAAGAAACTTCAGCAAAAATAAACACCTCCAACAGCCTCTGACACACTTATTTGTTTTTTTACTTGCAACGAGGTTCACATTGAATAAGGATAAATTTATTTGTTTCTTTAGTTTCAAGAAACAGCAGAAAAGGAAAAAGCGCTCTAGGCTTGCTGACACTCAGTCTTACAACAGCATAATTTTCTCAGCAGCATTAAAAAACACGCATTCAGCAGGAACAAATTAACTCAATTCAACCAGCCTGTGAATTAGCTACAAACTCCTCTCCACTTCCTTATCAGCTCCCAGGATGAATCTTAAATGTCTCAAAAAAACCCCCAACCCCAAAACAAACTCACAACCCCACAGGTCAGATAAACAGTAGGACAGTCGGATTTCTCTGTTTTTACTTCGACACTAGAATGCTTTCATCCTTTCCCTTCTCTAGCTTTGTTTGTTTAATAATTTAGTTCTGATTTGGTTGTTTCAGAGCTCCTTTATACTTATCAAGTTCATTATCATCAGTACCTCTCATTTGAATATTCAGAAATACAAACAAAGAGAATTTCAGAAAAAGTTTGGTAATACAGAACAGACAGACAAATAAATCGTAGTTAAAAACAACACAGAGAGATCATCTCTACTTGAAAGCTTTAAGTCTTGGAAAGTTAAAAGTCTTCTCCTGAGCTGTCACCTACATTGCACAAAAATCTGTAATCAGCCAATACACTGCAACAAAGAAACGCAAAGTAAAAGTCCAAGAATTTGTTTAGCACATGGTATCATGCTTCTAGCTTGAAATACCAACAATATCATTTTCAGTTTACCTTATCTCTTCAGACCTTCCTGGCATGAATGGGTTAAGTTCTTAATGAACTTGTGGAACTGATCCACCCAATTTTTTAAGGATATAACAGATTCTCCCAAAAAATGGAGATAAAACAGGAATAATGGATGAATGAAAGATCATATTATTATTTGAAATAATCTCTATTTATTAAGTGATGGTCTCACTGATGTTGCAAAGAACAGAGAAAAAAAGCTGAAAACATTTTACAGCCAAAAAAAACCACCCCAGCATGCCCATGACATTAGAATCAGTAAAGTCTGGTTTTCCATGGATTTTTGTGCAATGTTCTCTCACAGAAGCCCAGCTCCCCTCAGTGTCACTGAGCCGGACCAACAGAGCTTCCTTTGGTATTCCTTTCTGGGCATGTGTGTAGGACTGGTTTGGAGCTTGGCTGGCTAACCAAGACAAGAGTCGATTAGTCAGCTGACTGCCACCCTACAGAATATGTAAAGGGATAATTTATAACTCCTTTCTTTCAGATAAGGAAATAATTTGGGTCTTTCTTCCTGTTACTTTGCTGCCAATTTTCATGAAACTTGGAAGAACTTAACATCTTTGAGACTCCTACTCATCTGTCAAATCTGGTTGGAATAGACAAAAGCTACTGGAGGACAGGCACTGGCAGATCACATACAGTGACAGTGTACACTTTGTTTCCTTAGATATACCAAAAAAACCCTCTTTAATTGGAGGCTACCTGAAGTGACTGCCTTCATTTATTTAATAATCTTTCTATCAAACTATATTTTGTAGAGATCTTAAACTTCACTATTTTAGAAGTAACACAGATAAAGGAGAAAGAGAAAAAGATGACATTTTGTGTATGCTAAAAAATAAAGGACAACATAGAAAAAAGAAAAAAAGAAGTGAAAGAACAAAGCATGAGAGTGTTGGCAATGGTAAAGAAAACCAGGTGGGATAGGGCATTCAAGGAATGAAAGGTGCTTGCAAGGCAAAGCTGGAAAACATATATTATGCAGTAGGGAAAGGGAGTTAAAAAAAAAAGATACAAAGATAACAAAGTAAATGAGAGCTAAAGGGGAAAAAAAAAAAAAAAAAAGACTGACAAAGCCTAGCTGCCAAAACTGGAATGGGACAATATAAGTGAAAATGACAGAGGATCTGTAAAAGAAAAAAAGAAATTAAAAGAAATTAAAAAAGAAATTAATTGATTATTTCATTAAGCACTTAGAAAGTTCCATGATCGAACAGAAGGGGTCCAACTAGGTAGAAACTTTATTTTCTCTTTAGTAACAACAGAAGTGTAGTAGAATGTGAAAACAGATTCCATTTGCAAAATAATGCCTCCATATATTGAAAGATCCAAGGCAGTTGCAACTAAATCTAAACCATTTCTGGCAGATGCTTGTCAAATCTGTTTTCAAATCTTTTAGTGACAGTTTCTACCAGATGTCTAAGCAAACTTAAACCAAACTTAACCATCCTTGCCATTAGTTAGCCATCCTAATGTATAATATAATCTCCTTGTCGTATCTATATGAGAAAACAACAGATTGCCTTCATCTTGTAAACAACTTCTTAAACATTTGAGAACTGCTATCTCTTTCCTTCTCTATGCTAAACAGACCAAATTCTTCTAATTTTTTACACACCCCTGCCCAGAGATTATACGTTCCAACTGTTTTTCCACTCTCTTCCTCCAAATTCTCCCCAGTTGGTACAGGTCTTTCCAGGCATATATCCTAAAGTGGTCCCAGCCTTCCAGCTGATGCCTCACCAGTACTAAGAAGAATGCAAGTGTTATGCAATGCATTAATTTTCATATCCTGATACAACCCTTGCTTCTATCACAACAGCATGATACTGGTTTTCATGTTTAGCACTTCAACCTACAGGTCTTTTGCTACCTTACCTAGCATTTTCTCCTTCTCTGTACACATTATTTCTGCTTATGGATAGTACTTTGTATTTGTTCTTACTGATTTATAGCCTATTCTCTGACTCCTCAAGATCATTTCAAATTCCAAATGATCCTGTCCTCCAGAGTGCTTGCAGCTCCTCCCAGCAAGACATCGTGTCCAAACTGAGAAAGAATCATGCAGTCAGCCCTTGCTGTCAGTATTATTCACAGAGCACCTCCATTGTTCTACAGTGCCATGCATAAGACATGGTTTGTGCCTAACATGACAATACTATGCTCTTTCATAGAGAAAAAATGGAGAAATAAACATTTTAAAATGCTGATCCATCTCTATTTGATTTCCCATTTTAAGCTGTATGTATTTTATTACTTTATGCTTCAGAAGGACTTGAAGTTAAATAGTAATTTTAGCCATTATGTATATTATATAAATAGTTCAGTTGCAAAGATTAGAGAAACAAAATGAGTTGAAAATTTGGCAGGATCATACAATCTATTTAAAATAAAAAAGGGAACACAACACACCACTAAATAATAGGAAAAGGCATCTGTGTGTTTTCTAGTTTGAAGAGAAGATCTTGCCAAATTCCAAATTGAGTGCTGAGTAACTATAAACACATTCTTGTTCAGTTGGACTAAGATGTATTTTGTGGCACTGCTCAGATCTTAGCAGTTAATTAACTCTTGATGCAATATAGAAATCTTGTTTAAAAAGAAAATTAATAGAAAAATATTTTTAAATTATACAGTCTCAGATTGCTTTTTTGTAAGGATTCAACGTTAAAGGAAAGACTAATTTATACAATTCAATATAGCTACATTAAGAGTACATTCTTGTACCTGTCCTGCAATATAACCTTAGAAGATGACAGCTTCGAGACAAAGCTCTGCATGACAGGAAAATAAAAACAAAAAAAAGAACAAAAAAAAGACTAAAAAGGTAATAATAACTACAAAATCAACAATATCCCCAAGCTGACTGGAGCTGCTACTCGCTCAAGCTAATTCTTTCTCACCATCTGCCTTCCAAAGTGAGACATACTAAACCATAAAACTTTTTATCTAGGAAATATGACTGTTACCTTTACTCAGTGTTTGTGGTCCATGATTCAGTAATTCAGCTTAAATTTTCAAACAAAGCTAAAAAGACATAGCAAAATGAATAAATAAATAATTTTTAAAAAACTTTATATGAGATTTTATTACATATTTGAGCAAAAAAGAATGGGGAGGGGTTTGCTAGATTTACTCTGTCTCTAAATTTCTGCTTCACCACAGAATTGTTCTCAATACATAATAGTTCACACCATGTACACAGTTCAAAGGTCATATAAACACCCATTTTTTCCTAGAGAGAGAGTTTGTTTTCTTATCCATATGCACAGGCTGGCATAATCCTTATTGTCTTTACTCTCATTAATGGCAGTAATCAACTATGCCAGTACAAAGCCCTTTTAGATGCATGTAGTTAGCCTAATATTAGGAGAATTACTGTAATGCATTATCTACCTCATCACAGTTCATGGCACAAGTTTTGTGTATAGACAAGTCCTTCGAAGTTAAATAGGAAGAGCCTAAGTGATCCAGATTTTCTCAGTATTCACTGTTAAGCTGTTTCTCATTCACATTGTGAAGGCAACTGATACAGAAAACCACAAAAGTTCTGTAAATTATCTAATGTCCAACTTGGAGATACAGAATTCAAAATCAGTTAAAATCATTTTGCCTACATACTACCTAAAGTCAATGGTTTCATGCTGCAATTATTACAAAGATCCTAACAGCATACAAAATCAGGAACCCCACAGAAAGCTGGAATGGATACATAGACTATATTAGGAGATTTTATCACTTTACACATAGTGAACATTTTTAACCATTCGATTTCTATTCCCACTCCAAACTCTCTTTTAACATCAAGTGTAATGCTTCGGTAGCCATCTTGTAAATATCACAGAAAATAATTTTACTGCCATTTAGGTCGATTTTACTAGAACTTCTATGCAATCTTAAAATATGACAGCAAATGTTTTGAGCCACTATTGCAGCATTAACTTTTGATGCTAGTGTGGATAGCAGTCTTCCAAATGATAATTTCATCCAAAACTGCATCAAGTACTGAAAGAGGAATAGGAAATTTCTCTGCCTCATGTACAAATTAAAATAAAAGTTCTAACGTCACCCTTCAAAAGGGGACACTTTCCCTCACTCTGTCTTCATGTCGACCTACCTGTCCTATTATGCAAGGTATCAAACCTGAAACAATCATCTAGAGTGCAGTTACTACTACCATGTCCTCTTTTTATTCAACTCCATCTGAAAACTCTTTAGAAAAAGGCTTACAAAAAGCTACCTGTAAGACAGACCATCATATCTACATCATAATACCAGATCTTAAAGTCAGATATTTTACCAGCATAAAACTCTAATCTTACATAGGCTGTATGCTCTGAAAAGATGAGAGCATTTACAAAAATTTAGAACCCCTCACTAGGGAAGAAGGCTTAAGAGACACATATAGCCATCTTGTAGATTTCTTTATTTAATAGTGGCACTATCTCACTAGAGATAGCCACGCTGCAACTCCATGTGGAATAATCTTAAAGGACTGCAAATCAAACACCTCCAGAACCTTAGTAAATCTCTGTATTCCCAAAAGCGTATTCAAAAAGGATCCATTCTGTTAGCAAACATATTCAAATTTCCAGTCAGGTCAATTTGAAAGAACACGATCAGTCCCAAAATGATCACATACTGGATTTTCATTTAGGATCATGACCAACCCCTCAGCTTCCAGTATACATCTCAGTATGATCAATACAGAAAAACAAGGATTTGCTGCTTGGGGTATATTCTGCTGAAGCACAACAGTCAAGCCTACAGTCCTTTTTAAATTTTTTTTACATATTTCCTCAATATATTCACCTAGGCTCCCATGATCGGACTGTGACCAAAACTTTACAACCCTATGAGCTGTTAGAACAAGTCCACTAAACCTTCTCTGTCATTGATTCTCCCATTCCTTATTAATTATTTTCCCAAAGAAATAACAAGATAGACAGAAATTAGAGGTCAATCATCATCATCATTGTAATAACAGCCACCTCTTCTTTCCATAAGGTTTTCAAAATATCTTCTTCAAAGTCTATTCTACTTTGGCATGGTGCTATTATGGAGTGAAACTAAGAGATTCCATTCTTTAAAAAACAACCCAAGAGCTTTTGGAAGGTAATAAAATTCTGGAATAACTCCCATACCAAGTCCTTCTGTGTTTTCTACCCTTATGCATTTTGCTTTTTAAACTGAGAAAAAAACTAAGATACAGATTTATTACTATACCCTCTGAGGGGAGGAGGGGGAATCTAATTTTTAATCAGAGTCTCCTCTTCAGTAGTGACTCATCACATTCTTGAGCCTGTGCAAAATGTTATGCATTTTGAAATTTGGAAAAGGCAGGCTTAAAACTCTTTTAAGTTATATGTCAGAAAGTTTATTGTATTCTTTGAATAGTTAAGAACTTGGCAATAAGAGGGCAGAGCCTATTTAGGCATAAAAACTGAAAAACTGGATCTCTCAAAGATATTTTAGCTGTTGCATCAAGCATTGGAAGAAGAAAAGGAGATTAATTCTGGAAGCCCCAACACGCCGTCCTAACTGAACCTCTTCCCAGACCACAGATGCCCGACCGCTTCTGCAGCGGGGTCTCTACCCTCCACTCCAGGCTTCGGTCAGACGCCTCCAAAGGTGCAACTGTGCTCCACAAGACAAAGACCGTTACTGTGGCTGATTCTGCCACCACAGCCCAGTCCATGAGGAAGAACCGGACGTGCCGAACACCGCCCTGTGCAAAGTAACACCGCCCTGTACAAGGCAAGGCCGCCCTGGACGCCGGCCGGGAGCCGTTCGCGGCCACAAGCCAAGCCCCGAAGGAGCGATGAGGGCGCGGCGCCCCACACATCCTCCGCGGCAAAGGGGCCCACGGGCACGGGCAGCGCAACCGCGGCCGCCGCCTCCCTCCCACGCCGGCCCGGGGCCGCGCCAGCAGCACCCGCCGAGCCCCTCGCTCGGAGGACGATAAAATACAACTGCAGGGCACCTGTCCCGCACTAGGAGCGCCCGGCATGGAGCCCGGCAGCCCTGCGCCCGCCGCCCGGAGCCCCCCTCAGAGGGAGGCGGCAACGGCCTGGCTCCCTCCCGCCGCCTCCCCTCCTCCGTGCGGAGGCCAGGCGGCACGGAGCCGGGCCGGCCGAGGATCTGTTGCTCCCCCACACACGCCCGCCGCCGGCAACACCGCTGGCTGGCGGCCCCAGCCCCGCCTCCCGGTACTCACGGCTCCGGCTGGGCGCCCGCCACCGCCGGGCGGGAGGAGGGGGGCAGGCAGCAGCCGCCGCCGCCGCCGCGTCCTGCCCGGCGTCCCTTAGACCGTGTCCCTGGTAACGGCGGCAGCGCGCGGCCAGGCCCGAGCGCGCGGGACTAACCGCCGGCGGCGGAGGGGACAGCGGGTGAGAGGCCGGCCGTGCGCCCGCCGCCGCGGCCCTGCCCGGCTCCCACCGCGGGGAAGCGGGAAGGGGAGGCCGAGGGGGGCGGCCGGGGCCCGGGGCGGCGGGCGAGGCGCGGCCGGGAGTTGCCGCCGGCGGGCAGGGGCCGGAGGGCAGGAGCGTTCCGCTCGCCCCAGCCTCGCACCTCTCTCGAGGGAGCTGCATAAGCCGCCGGGGTGCACGGCTGCCCGCACACTCTCCGTCTTTCTTTCCGTGCAGGGAATTCAGTATGTAAAGATGGCCTTCTGTCCCCCAGGGGAACTCGGAACCGGCTCCGTGCCCCACGTCTGCCAGGTCGGCGTTTTCCAGCTTACAGCGCTTGCATGGCCAGTGCTGCGAAATCATCTCGCTTTTACATGTTTCCAGTTAAAACTTTGCTGCTGCGGCTGATTGTGCAATGAAAATTTATAATGGTTGACAGCGCTCCACGTTCCAAAATTTGGGAACTATTGTCTTGAAGAATAAAGCCAATCCTTGCCTGTTTAATTCTTTCCTATGTAAATTATTAGCTACTAACCAGCCGGGTCCAGACCAGTCCCCATGGTTGCTGCCAGTCCTGATAATTAAAATCCACTCCTGGACATTCTTGCACGACGGTATAATGACGTGAAAAGCCATTTCACTCAAATTTAAGTAGAGACTAGGACTCATAGAGGGCTCAAATGGGACTTAATTAAATCTAGGTTTCCCTCACGAGAAGTATAGCTCAGCCTTCTATACTTCTCCCTTATTTTAAGGGTAGGAGGTTAAAATTAAGTTAGAGAAATAGGCAAAGTGTGTCTCGCTCATATTTACTCCTAGATTGCCATTTGTTTTCTCTTTCCCCACCTTGTACCATATCAGGAAAAAAAGTCGGAGAAATTTAGGAGACAATCCAAAAATCACTTTCCCCTGTGTTCTCTGTCCTTCTCATCACTTTTTTGTGTTGTCTTTATGTGTATTCTAGTATGTTCAACTTCAGCCTATATGTTTTTAATGAGGAGAGAAAAAGAGGTGATGAAGCATTTACCTTACCTCCCCTTACTGCCTCAATATAGTCTTAGTGAAGACAAGATGTAAGTAGTTTTTATTTTAGTGAAACTGGGCCAGGTAAAACCAATTTGCCTTTGCCTCAAAGGAGGCTAATGCCATCCTGGGCTGCATTAGGAGGAATGTTGCCAGCGGGTCAAGGGAGGTGATCCTTCCCCTCTACTTAGCACTGGTGAGGCCACACCTGGAGTGCTGACTGGGTCCAGTTCTGGGCTCCCCAGTACAAGAAAGACATGGGCATACTGGAAAGAGGGCCATGAAGATGATGAAGGGACTGGAGCATCTCTCACCTGAGGAAAGGCTGAGGGAGCTGGGACTGTTCAGCCTGGAGAAGAGAAGGCTCAGGGAGGATCTCATCAATGTGTATAAATACTTGAAGAGAGGGTGCAAAGAGGATGGAGCCAGGCTCTTGTCAGTGGTGCCCAGTGGCACGACCAGAGGCAATGGCCACCAAAACACAGGAGATTTCCTCTGAACATCGGGAAATACTTCTTTACTGTGAAGGTGACCGAGCACTGGCACAGGTTGCCCATGGAGGTTGTGGAGTCTCTAACCTTGGAGATATTCAAAAGCTGTTTGGAAACAGTCCTGAGCAAATGGCTCTAGGTTGAGCAGGTTGGACCAGATGACCTCCAGAGGTCCCTTCCAATCTCAACCATTCTGTGATTCTGCAATTCCTGCAATGAGGGGAATTAATAGCATTGGCACTCTGTGGAATTCAAAACTACCCTTATCTCTCTAATGATGTTACATTGAGATAGGTATCTCAAAACAAATACCCTTTTACAGAGAACAAAAAAATACCCTTCAGTACTCAAGAAAGCTGTGGGGCAGCGGTTATGAGGAGAAGCAATAGCATGTTCCTAGATATTTTATAGGTTTTGAAATCACAGTTTTAACCTTGAGATAATTATCTTTACCAAGATTGAAGAAAAGAGATAGGTAAAGGTGATAGATACTGCATTTTTACTTTTCCAGGCTAAATCCAGGGCTTCAGACGCCCAAGCTGTTGCACATATTTCTCATATTTTGATTACTCCTTATTTGGCAATACACAGTTTCTACCTTCTTCTAGGCTTTTCCAAGGAAAAAGGAAACCACTCTTGAAGCAATAAAAGGAGCTCTTTTGAGTCACAAACGTGTGACAAGTTTCACCATTACTCTGTTTGATCTTGTGGAGTAGTTATTGATCTTGGTAACTATTGTGAAACAAAGAACATGTTGTCTAATCTTTCGATTGCTATCATAAGAGTACTGTGGTCATCCTTAGTTGTAGATTTCTTAAACAAATTAATGAAAAAATCATTTAGATAGCTGCCAGCTGATCCATTTGAAAAATTTAGATGGTGTTAGTAAAAACTAGATTTACCCAAAAGTAGAGTGCCTTTGTAGTTAGCTGCATAATTTATTCATAAATGGGAATAAATCTTCAAGAGTGTATTAATATATTCATTAATCTCACAGAAAGCATTGCCTGGTGCCTTTTTTTTTTTCTTAGAATAGCATGAAGATTGTTCTTACAGTTAAACGCTTTTAAAGTTAGGATTTAAAAGTTGCTCAAAAGAAGCAGGACTAAGTACATAATGTTTTACTCATGTATAAGTATATTAAGAAACATTTTTAAGTTTTACAATTATGGAATTATAGGCATATATAAGATGGGCAAAAAACCACAGAGATCATTAACTGCTATTTAGTGTGATACCAACTAAGTATTGCCAGTGAACATCTCTTTACACCTCTTATAACCTTTTACCCTCATTAAAGACTAATTAGGACCTTAACAGAACAAGAAAAATCCTGAAGATGCACTGTATGTCACTGTTTTGTGAATTTTTCACAGATATATCTTATAATCCAGAGAATGTAACATGACACAATAGAGAATATTGCAAAAAGGCACCATACTCTAAAATATGGATTATTTTACTCTCCTGTAGGCTTCTTCCACGGTCCAAAACTGCTAACTTTTTTTCCTTTGTTATTGTCAGTAAAACATACGCTAGATCAATCCATGAAGAAAGGGCAGATGGTCTGCACGCCGTGTTTTGCAGAATAGGAAAATTGGAAAATGTGGGACCAATTGTTCCATTTCTTCCAGCCTACACCAGGGCATACAGAAGCTGTAAGAAGCTAAGCTCTTAGCACTGAATGCTGAATTGTAGTACTGAAATTCAGGGTCCACTTCTTTAATCTTCCCTTCTGCAATGTAAGTGAGAAATTTGTACATGAATGACAAAAAAAATTACAAAAGCAAACACAGCATTATGTATCTTCTCCACTAATGGAGAAGATGAAAGAACAAATATTGGAGAGATGTTAAGCCACATCAGAAGAGGCGCCAGGCCAGCATCCATAGCAGTATTTCTACCGTAGCTGGTAACTAGGAACTTAACCCAATGCTTTAATTTAGAATGAGGTGCCTAAAATCATCTACAACTCAAAACCTCAGCACCCGAGTTTACACTGAACAGCCTCTCTTCTCCTGTGCTACCTCTCTGGGCTGCATCTCAAGAAATGGAATGGAGTTGCCCAGTCTGATTTGTGTAACTGGCTGAAACTGCCTTGAACCAAAATGTTGGTAATATAAAACAGCTTTTATTCCCATCTTTTTTCCTTCCTTTTCATACTTCATCACTAATAAATTATTAGATGTCCAAGTTGTATCTTTAATTACGTATGTGCGAAGTGTAACTGACTATAGCTTAACACAAATTTTGGCAATGCGTAAGCAGCAAGATTGTCCTACTCACCCTGCAATGCTAATAGGAATATATAAAGCTGACTCCCCCCTCCCAATCTCTTGTTATATGCATTACAAATCTTTCAGCAGATTCAAGGAGAAAATGTACTTGTTTAGCAGCGCACCATTTTCATCAAATACATTTTCAGAACAAAACCAGACCCTGAGGTTGCCTTTTAAAGAGGTTTTACATTTTCAGCCTTTATGCAAAATTTTAATAATACAGTATTGTCTTATGTGGGAAAATAGAATCTATGTCCCAGATTCACTTCATAATGTCTGCTTTCTACAAATCAAGTAGTGCAAAATTAATTGTATGTAGCACAATGATTTGCCCGTTCTGCAATTTTGAGAAACTCCTAGTGTGATGGAGGAAAGTTTAAGTTCTTCCTGTATCACACTTATAGCCCATTGTGTAATATGTAGGTTGGGAGAAAACGGAGTGTGCTGCAGGATATACTACTGCTGCCCCATCCCCAGATTTTGCAATTACATTTCAGGGCACAGTATGAATAACACCCCACAGCAGCTGTATCATTGGAAAGAGCACTTAACAGCAAGAGTGTTTTATAAAAATTTGTGGAAGGACACAAAAGAGAAATTTTTTGAAGGGTTTTTTTTTTATTGGATCTTACAGACTATTCTATGAAATGTATTTGTCAGTTTCATAATGGTGTGCTGTAATTATTCAAATTACATTAATAACTGAAAAAGACTAGTCAAATGCAATCAAAATAAGCCTCTTCAGATCATTACTCTAGCAGTGGAGAAGAGCTTCATATGAAAACTAGAGGGAGAGGATTTTCCAGCGAGTTATAAATCTCACATTTTTTATTATGGTCTCAAAAATGCTCTATTTAGCCCTGCTTAAGCAGGGGCGTTGGATGAAATGACCTCCAGAGGTCTCTTCCAACCTCAACTATTCTGGAATTCTGTGTGAAATGCTGAAGTATTTGAGTCAGATTTGGTGAGGCATAATTTTAATCCCTCATGGGATTGAAAATGTGAGTTAGAGCTCCTCAAGGTAGAAAGAAACACTAGATAAGGGTTTCTTGCATCTGGGTCGGCTGCTTCATTACTGGGTTACTGAATAGAAGCAGCTTGGTGTATGTGGATGTCTATATGCTTTTCTTTTCTTTCAACTGCCTGAAAATAAAAATTGTGTTACAGAACAAACAGTATGTTTAATTTAGCATAAAACTTTTTTTTCCTAGTGTGAAAAGCCACAAATTTGGTTCTTTATGACTCATTCCCACCACATACATTTTTCACTTTGGTTGAGAATGCAAATATTCAATTATTCATGCAACTGTCTTTAGAACAGACTGCAGCTATGACAATGCTGGAAAGCCAAATATTATGCTTAGGAATGGTGTCTTGGCTGCCTAAACTAATACCCTTGCACATGACAGTTAACATGGCCTCTCGTAAAACTGTAACATTTCATGTGCTGAAATGCTGGTTCTGTGACTAACAGAAGCTTTTTTACAGGGTTAGCTTGTCTATGTATGTAAATGCCATCTCTGTTGCATTCTCTAACTGTAACAGGAATTCTGCATGATACTTGTATACCTCTTCCTATCTAACCAATTTTTGTTGATTCCTGTAAGTCTAAAAGAAACTGTCACTAAAGGAATAGAGTTTCTCACTTGACTTGAGTTAGTTTGTATTGAACAACTCATAAAGATCATATCTGGTATCAAAATACATGGTACAGGGAGACAGACATTGTCTTCCAACCATTATGAGGTGGGAGATGCAAATTCTTGTGACAGAGTTGTTAATAACTCAGAAGCTGCTGCCGTGAATTTAAGTAGAAAAGTTCCCCACTCAGATCAGAGCAGGAAAACAAGATGAGGCATGTGAAGATAATGCACACAAACACATGCTACATGCATAATATACACCAAGTAATTTAAAATAGACAGTAGCAACCAAGGCATTAATAATAGATACGGAAATGCATCACTGTGTAGAAGGACATAATACTGTTTGTAAAATTATGGTTGACTTTATATTCATTTAAAGGTAAGTTATGGATTGGAAAATTCTGAACCTAAGACTTAAAAATGACATAAAAATCAATTTTAGGAAAATAAGCAAAACCAAAACATTGATTTAAACCAGCTGAGGACTTGGATCTTTGTTTCTTCCCAAGAAATACATCTGTATATAAGAAACATTAAAATATGGATCTGTGTTTCTACATAATCCAGAAATATGTGCATTAATACATGATTGTCAGCACTCCTAACTAGAAATTACCCATTAGCAAAGCCACTACCAGTTGCTATTCCATTGATTCAGTGTCATTATTTCCCTTATTAAATTCTTACTTTGCAACAATGTGGTATCATGAATCTTTATCCAAAAAGGCATACAAAGCCCACCGAGGACAAAGACAAACCTTCCACAAGCTTTAGTTGAGACTAATGTGTGAATTAATGTATACACACCTCCACACATGAAAAGAACACATATCCTTCAAAAAAATTTTTAACCTAGAGGACTTTATTATAATTAATGCAGAAAAACATACGTATTCTTTCCAGGTTTTTTCCCTAAGATTTTTTCCTTTTCCTTACCTAAGCACTCCTATGAGATGATACTGAACCAGGACAGGCTCCTGAATGTATCTTAGATTGCCACTATATTTATACACAATATAATAACAACAGCAGCAGAAAGCAGTGGTGTAAACTTGAGATGCTTTTTCAATTTTTTTTTTATAGAATTTACAATAAACTTAACAATGAAAAAAACAGCCAATGCAAATACCTTCCAAAGTGTACTCCTGGCAACAAAAAGTGTTTAATAACTTGGAAGCTGTCTAAAAGCTGAAGTCTTGCCAATAATTTCATCTTCTCTCACACATATGGCAAGCGATAGTATTTTTAATTATTTATTATATAGGTTAAATGAAACTTCAGGAAAATACTTGAAGATAGATAAAAAGAATAATTATTTTCATAACATTCTTCAGTTTTTTCAGACTGCAACTGATAGACTCAAATACACATCTCCCCTGTCTGAATTGTCATTTGAAACTTGTGTCACAGAAGGTCTAAAGTCTTAAAATTGCATAGTTTTGATTGGCTTTCAAGAAGAAAGCAGATTAAACATCTTACACTTTAGTGACTTGTGAGAAAGCAATTGTGTTTTCTAACTATCAGCATGTTTCCCAGATAATGCAAAGACTTAAATCATGCGTACTGACAATAGCCCAGGTACTCACAGCAGTGATGCTCTTACGCCCTTAATTATACTTTATAGTTTGAACTCTTATTAAAATTGCCCTCATAAGAAAAGTTTGTAGGAATCCAATAATGAAAGAGATTTTTTTCTGAATTTCAGAAATCTCTGCAATGAATGTAATGAATTTTTAATCTAGTGAACATTTCATATAAGTCTAAAAAGCGTGTCATCTGATAATGTTTCTTTTAGTTGGAGAAAGCAGCATTCTTATTTCACATCATTATCGCCATGGATATTACTGAACAATAAAATTATCTTTTTCTATTTGCAGTATATTTTCATGGAACAGTATCTGGTGAGAGTGCAAAACTAAATAATATATATGTAACAGATTTTGAGAAAGCATTCTAAAGGTTTTCATTACATTGGGGAGAAACAGAGTCAGAATTTTCTTTGATTTATTTTGACTGTTATGCTCATGAATGCTTACTATCTAAATTGCCTAGAAGTAGATGTAATAAAAGACCAAAAGGAAAAAATGGATTCCCTATTCATATTGGTCTGTGCAAGCATGTAAACTATTACCTTTCTATCTTACTTTTAATACTTGCTAAACAGTAAGAAGTAAGAACAGATGTTTATTTTAAAGGTGAAAATGAAGCCATGTGAACGTGTCAAGAAAGAGCTTATTACATTTTAAAGAAATGTTTCATTTATTTACAGTAATTAAAAATGCACTTAGTAGTTTGCACTTAGTAGTTTGGATCTACCACTGCTGTAGCTTTTAGTATCCCCATATTTCAAACAGAATTCCTTTTCGAGATAAAAAGGTTCCATAGCATGATCCTCATAGGACCTTTCATTTAAAAAATACTGCAGCAGACACAGATTAAATAAAAGCTGTTATAGATTGAGTAAAATAGAACTAACTGATACCATATTGGGAGTTTTCAGAAAGTGCTAACATTACTTGGACCTTGACAGTGGAAATATTTTTCCAGAAGTGCTGTAGTGGTCTAGCTAGAATTTTAATTCCATTAAGATTCACTATTTTATCATCTGGATTTTTACCTACTTTGTTGGGGCACAAGTGAGAATCCAGAGGCATCCTGAAGATTCAGTCTACAAGAAGCAAGGCAGAGTCTTGGGAAGAGGTGCTTGGCTGATGAAGGAGTTATCTGAAATGAAATGTGAAAGTAGGTGCAGCTGGAATCTGAAATTTTTATTTCAAATAAAATGTAAATTAGTGGGGGGGAAATGTCATTCTAAATCAGAATCTACAAATACAGTGTTCATATTTCCAGCAACATAGTATTTAAAAATATGTATCAAATTGAAACCTTTTCCTTTATTAAATTATTTCCTGTTGATGATGTAGTCCTCCTGTGCTTTGACACCAAAATGATATTTTCAAAACCCAAAAATATTCAGTTCCAAATTTATCTCTTCATTTCTTTGAATAGCTCTTCTGTAATGACTTCACAGTCTACAAAAACAAAATCTACACAAAGTAATGCTCTGTTGGTTATGTGAGCATTCAGAAAGAAATACATTACCTATCACATCTTCATTTGTGGGTCTCACAATTTATTAGTTCCGCGGTTTGTTTCTAAAAAAGGCTAGTGTTCCCATAATAACACTGTCCCTGGTAATTTTTAGAGCTGTTATATATATGGAAATAATCTAAAACATTCATTGGTACAGGAAGTTTATATATTTATATATTTGATGCATGGAGTGCAGATATATTTCTGTATTGCCTATATTTCTGTTACATTTCAATAATGAACATCCTCCCAAATCAGAGAGTGTCTTCTATGGCTTTCTACAAGAAAAAGTTCTAACCAGAGAGAAAAAGAAATAGAAACAATTCCTACCACATAAAAATTATGTTAAATAATTACAACAAAATCAGTCAAAATTCCCTATTCTGCCACTCTGTGTTGAACAACAGTTCTACTCACAAATGGTATGTAATTATGACAGTAGTCTACCTCTGATTCATTTATATATGTTTCCTCTGGGCTGAGTTTTTGACAACAACCAGGTAACTGTGACAAGATACTTTTTAGCAATAGTCAAGGTTTTTAAATGTTCTAATATTATAGGGATATCCTTGTTAATCACTGAAAGTAATCCAGTGTTCATTTATGATGAAAGAAAATGAGTAGCACACAAAACCAATTAAAAATGCCAATCTTTATCTGCATCTGATCTGCATTTTTATGGTACCATTATGAAACAGTAATTTCGTAATTAATACTTCATTTTCATGAGGAATAAGTTTAAATAAATTATCAATGGTGTCCTAAAGAAAACTGTCAATTTAAACAAAAGGGAGTCTGTTAATTAAGTTTATTATTCTCAATAAACCCAATAGTGATATTTTAATTATGTTTTCAGTTACTCAGTTCAGAGAACATGATAAATCTGTTACTTTCTAATGAAATTTTTAAAATGAGCTGTTTTCACAAAGTGAATAGCCGTGTCACTTCTGATGGAACTCTGCTTTTAGATGATAATGAATCACAACATGCATATAGGTTTATAAAATGTTACATGTGCTGACAAGCATTAGTTGTGCTTTTTTCTTGTTAATATTGCTGCCCTCACAAATTCTAAGGCTTATGGAATGATAGTCATGAGCTATGTACTACGGAAGCATGAATTTCAACAAGATGTGTAAAATCAACATTTCCAGGTTATATAGTGGGGGCTGGAAAAAATCCTGACCTCATGAAGTCAATGGCAAAATTCCCACCGATTTTCTCCCCTTGAGTCTAATTCCCCATTTTTAAAGTTGCATTAACATCAGTTGGAAGTTCTCTGTGTTGTTCTTTGAAATATTTTCTCTCTTTCGACATGAATGAACTTTTTAAAGATTAAAACACTTGTAAAATACAATCATAATAAGAATTATTAAAAACACTAAAGAGGAAATAAATTTATACCTTTCTGTAGTTCTTTTAACTGAGAAAATTAAAATCTGAGAAAATTATTATAAGTAAGACTATATGTTTGTGTAAAGCTTGGCTAAGCTACTGAAGTATTTCCGTATATGTACAATGCTGCCTACCACCCACTTCCTGAAATAAAGTACTTCATATATGTATCATCTGAATTCTTGAGAGGCTTAAACAGATTTAGATAATGATTCAGTACAAATTATCATTCATGGTCTCATGGACTAAGAATACAGGGTAGAATTGCAGAATTCCTTCATTAGTAACCAAATGTCTACTGTAAAGGTCTCATGGAGAAAGTGAGCTCCCAACAGCTGTGTTATATTTTTAATGTATTTGTCTGGAACAAATTGTCTGTCTTTAAATATATTCAGTCTGTACAATATACATGAATTACAACAACATTGTCAAGATGTATTGGAGGAGGACAAATCAGAAATGTAGGGAATAGACACATCCCCAATATGGTCATAATTATTCCATAAATTACTAGAAGGCATGTCAACAGCACTATGAATAGTATTGACTTTCATTCCTAAGTTACAAAAATGTAATACAGTATCTGAATTATTTATTTGGAAGAAGAACATATCAGTTTCCAAATAAAATGTCAGGGAACTATTTGAAGTATAAATATCATAGGTGCATAAATGCAAACTGTTCTGCATCTCAGCCTTTTTACATTTTTAATCAACAAATTATGGAACACACTGAGACTGTTAAAATATGGAAGAAATATGCCATGTGGATTCTTAAACTCCGGAAAGCTATTGAAATATGGTCTTTAGGAAAAAAGGTCAAAACCTATAAGTTCCAGATGGAATAATATTCTGAAAGCTGAAATCCCCAACTGTAGCAGATAGAACACTACTGCCAGTGTTCAAAGAATACTGAGAATTTGAATTTTAAAAGAATAACAATATCGAAAAAAATGGAACAATGGCAGCTGAAGGAGTCAATACATCACATTTTACTTGTAATTATTTTTGGGCCTCCCTTTTTGATCACAAAAAATTACTTAGTTGGCGAGTGTCCTCTTACCTTTTCCCTCTCACTGCTGATGAAAAAAACCCACCTCTTTGCATAGTAAAAGTGCATATATTTATTTGAGGACAAATCAAACAGCATGAACAGTGTTGTGTACCTCTCCCTGGAATCACATAAAAATAATGTAGACCTATTCATTACCTCTAGACTTTGAAATCAGCTTGTGTGGTCTTAATATTGGAAAGCAGAGGCATAGGAGTTATATAAGTAAGGCAAGCCATGTTGGCTCCACAGTTTCTGGTAATGGAAGTATGACTAATTCTATGGCTGAATTTCTCTTCAGTATCCCATATTTTAACCAGTAAAGAGTAAATTTTTGAAGAGTAATTTTCTTCAAGTTAAACCTGACCAACTTCACCTGAATTTAAACCTTTAGACTATATTTAACAATGTTTGGTTTAGTGGTTTTCAGTCACAAAATTGTGACAGCTGAGAAGATCTGAGTTTAAGGGGCCCTTTGAAACTGAACAGAGGTATGACAATTTACCTCACCATTCTCAGAGTCTTGAACTCCTCAGAAAATGGGATTATGAGAAAAGAAAAAATCCAGTCATACAATTAATATTTCTTATTTATAAATAAAGAGAGGAAGAGAATTCTCCTTAGAAAGGAAATACAGCCACTAGTACAATAGTTTATGCTTATGTTTGCATCTGTGCTGAAAACTCCTTTGTATGTGTTCTGGTTTTGGCTGGAGTAGAGTTAATTTTCTTCATAGTAGCTGGTAAGGGGCTATGTTTTGGATTTGTGCTGAAAACTGTGTTGATAACACAGGGATGTTTTAGTTATTGCTGAGCAGTGCTTACACAGAGTCAAGGCCTTTTCTGCTTCTCACCCCACCCCCCCAGCGAGCAGGCTGGGGGTGCACAAGAAGCTGTGAGGTGACACAGCTGGGACAGCTGACCCCAACCGACCAAAGGGCTGTTCCACACCATATGACGTCATGCTCAGCATATAAAGCTGGGGGAAGAAGAAGGAAGGGGGGGGACATTCGGAGTGATGGCGTTTGTCTTCCCAAGTAACCGCTACGCATGATGGAGCCTTGCTTTCCTGCGGATGGCTGAACACCTGCCTGCTGATGAGAAGCAGTGAATGAATTCCTTGTTTTGCTTTGCTGGCACGCGCGGCTTTTGCTTTGCCTATTAAACTGTCTTCATCTCAACCCATGAGCTTTCTCACTTTTACTCTTTTGATTCTCTCTCCCATCCCGCCAGAGGGGGGTGAGCGAGCGGCTGTGTGGGGCTTAGTTGCTGGCTGGGGTTAAACCACGACAGTACAGAATTGCCATATTCAGTCAGTTTTGCAGTCTGATAAAATTATTGCTGGTTCATATCTTTGTGATGTTCCAGTTGTGCAAAATATCCAGAAAGCTGCTGTCATTGGCCAGCTGACAATTTCCTCCCACTCAGTCTGACAGAGTGGACTATTCACATGCTACATTTCAACACTGGGCTAGCCCTAGATATATATATGGGAAAAAAAGGTGAGATAATAATTTTGCACTGGGAAAATTGTACTTTTCAAATATCATACAACTGCCATTTACCTTAATATATATAAAAATATATAAAAATTCTTTCATATGGTAGCCTGAGAGACCAAACCAAGATCAAGTTTCCACTTTATTTCATGATGTATATATACCAAGAGATTTTCAGTCCCTGTTCTGACAAACTTTCAATTTGAATAACCAAGGAAGACAAATGGAGGAAGAAATGAAATATTAATATCTCTAGTTAGAGACAGAGAACTGTGCTAGAGAAAAAGCAACTGACTTCCAAGGATTCAAAGAGGGAGCGGAGCCAGGATCTGAGTGTACAATTTCTGCAACAGTGCAGCATCTCGATTTGAACATTATCCTTCTTCTGTGCCTTGTGGGATTTCATATATGTTTTTTTTTAAACCAAATCTGGTTTGCAATCCTGACTACAGGGACCACAGTTTTTCTTGTTCAGACCAGAATAACCATCCTCCATTTATTTTGGAACTTGAAACTCTTGTTCCAATCTCTTCCCCACAGAGGAAATGCCAAAAGAAAAAAAATGCTTTAATAACGTATGGATAACCACAAGAGTAAAGCTAGAGTAATTTTAAGTGAAACTTGATCTTATGAAAGAAAATCTGTATATTCTAGCTAGCTTATTCACTCTTTTTAAAAATATAACCACAACATTAAAGTAAGTAAATAAGACAATACGTTCCTATTTTTCAGAAGTAGAGATGGAGTATTAGGCACCTTGCTAAATTCTTTGATTACAAGTAGACTGTTTACTTTCAGTTTATCACTAAATGTAACCAGGAAACCCATCGTAACCTGCTTATTATATTTAAGGTAGAGTTTTAGGTGCCTTGCCTGGCTGCTCACAGAAGGCATGCACAGCAGCAGTGTGGTAGTAAGCACGCATGGAATGGGCAGCACAACAGGCAGGTTCCATGGGACTTTACGCATCTCCAGGCAAGGAAAATCTCAGGGAAAAGCTTTGGGGTTTGTGACTTTGGATTAAGGCATTTCTGCCTGAGTCTAATTCAGGCATCTTAGCCTCTTTTTGGCCTGTAAGCGTGAGAAATATTTCTTATGATCACCTCATGGACGCATGAAATGAATCCTCCATGTAAATGTTTACAGAACTGGTCTTCAAAAGAGTTAATTAGAGGAACAGCATTGTATACTTCTTAGTAACCTTAGACTACTCCTGATTTGGAAAACTGAAAATGAACAATTTTTCTTTGAAATTCCAAGGACACATTTAATTATAGGCTGAATGGACCCAGGACTGGATGCAGCTGCAGTACATGTGGTTGGGCTACTTAGTGAGTACCGATCAGCTGAAAAATAGCAGTGATCTCTGTCAGCTGGTAGATTAAAAACCCATCTTTGTATTTTTGCTATAGGATTCTATTGCATAATAGCTAACGTATACTGCCACACAGCATGCCATGTAAATGATGTGTAGGTTGTAAGCTGGCCCATTGCTCAATGGCAAACTTCCATCTAAGGATTTAGCCAGCCTATGTAGTGTTTTGTTTAAGGAAGTTTTACAGTATGCCTTTTGCTGCTGAGCTCTAACACTCCAATTTATCTACCTGAAATATCATTATATCTCGATTGGTATAAGTGATGTTTTCATTGCCACAATGCTTATTTATATAGAACATCGTCATATGCTCTGAAAAACTGCTTATAATGTACTCCTTGTACCAGTTACCTTCTTTTTTATAAATAACCAATTTAGATCTTTTAAATCAAATAAAGAAAGGCAATTTCTCCTTTTTGTATAGAAAGTCTTATTTTTCATTACTTCTCCCACGTGTATGTTAATAAAGGCAGGGTAGATGCTGTGCATGGAGCATATTATTCTTTTGCAACTATTTTCAGTAATTATGCATAACTATTTTCTTTCCTTTTTCATAAATTCTAGCAGGATGAATGCAGAAAATTATAAGATTATTTTAATCGTCTCTTAAATGCAAATTGAGTAACTTGTCATAATTTGGTGAAAGTGTTTCCAATCCATAAACTTCACAATGGCCATATAAAACCCAGTGTAGTTATGTAGGTAACTTGCAGTACTGACAGTGAACATCCATAGGTGCTAATTCTTCTAGAAGTACACACAAAATCATCTGAGTGTGTGTTTAACTAATTTTTAAATGGTTATTTAAAATTGACTTTCTTAAGCCAGGATTAATTTTATAAACTCACATTTTTAAAAGGATGCTTTTAAAAAATATGTGGAGATTAGAGAATTCAAAAATTAATCTCTATAAGTTATCCATATATCTTACTACAAGATCTGTTAGGCATACTAGAAAAGTGCTACACTCAATTTTGATTTTTTAATAACTTACAACAAAACAGCAGATCCAGACATCACAGGTATGTCTCTCCTCCATGTGCCCTCAGCAATCCAGTCAAATAGTTTCCAGTACACATATTACCTGCTGCCATGCTGGAAGCCTGGCTCTGCTAATGTTTAAATATTGCCTTAACACAACTAGTCTCACGTACTTCAGTGCGCTACTCACATGTTTTAAATTGAAACAGGTATAGATCTGGCAATAGTAAGGGCTTTAGACTTCATCTTGCTTTAAACTTTGAAATATCATTTGGCCAATACATGCCAACTAAACTGTGATGTGTCACATGCTCAGTATTGATATGATATTTAATTTGGTTTTGTAGCCTATAAAGAGCATGATGAACTGCATGTACAAATGGAAATGAAAGTTTTACTTCTTAGCTATAGTGGGAAATTCTTTCTTACACAAGGTAAAAGGTGGTATCAAATATTAATTTTCTTTATTTCTTAAAGGTCTGAGTATAAGTGATCTGTGGTTCAGTGGCTGGAGTATAGAAAATGGATGGCTCAAAGGAATAGATTTGTCCTAGTGTGGGCATAAGTTTATCTGAGATATATAGCAGAGGGTAGCTGAGGACGAAAACAGAAGAACGACTGAAGAAATCAAGCACCGAATACTCTGACATTAAAATTTTTAACCTCATTGTTCTGACTAGTATGTTTTTAATTAAGACTTCCAGTTTCTTGTGATATTCATTGAATTTTAAAACTTTTTATTTAACAGTTTAAAGAGTATATAAGTCAGATGTGCATAATTTTAACTTAAAAATATATATATATATATATAGTTGTTGTTGTGATGTCTATAGACCAATGTTTGATGTGGTTACTACACTGCAATCACACTCCCAAAGATCAGTCCCTGCCCCAGATTACAACACATACATTTTTACTGATAATAAGAAAATACTGTAATTTTAATAACTATTTTATTTGGTCTTTATTTGGCTTTTATAATTTTTAGATTTAAATAGCTAACATATAACTCATTATGGAAAATGGCACTGATGCTGCAAGTATTGGCACGAACAAGGTCTCTTGCAGAGCTGGGGCCTTAATCAGCAGAGTTGCTCCAAGCACACATAGATTCCTCTGCTAACTTCAGGAGAGAAGATGGTTATTGTTCCTGCAGCGTCAGCACTGCTCAAACAGAGAAATGTAATATAATACACCTAAACCAGAGCTGTTTATTGACCTGTGCCGAAGTACCATATGTTGTGTGGTATAACTGATGGTTGCTTCCATAGCCGTAAAGGGACAGCAAAGGAGAAAAACCACCACCATGTCTGCAGCAAGAGCCTAGCCTAAACACACAAAGAGATTCCCCAGACTGAATCTGCTTTTTCGCATCAGCGCATTTGAGAAATGCCCTCTGCCGTTTATCACCAATACTGCATCGACTGCATTCTCCTTTTTAAGAAGTCTGTGGTGTTAATAAACTAACATTTTATCTCTGTGCTATTTTTTTGTTATTGTCTAAAAGTTTCTGATGCGTGCAGATATTTATCTGCAGCTAGCAGAAGGCTGACCAGACTATCTTGTTAATTTGTCTTGTAATGCAGAGATGGATAAGGGAAAGCAATCTATTATGCGCAAACAATTCAAAATATTTCTAAGTTGCCCTTGGCAAGCAGGTGCAAGCAGGTGTGTACTTATCCCAAAGATAGCTTATATGTATGTAGTCCTTTTCCCTCAACGAGCTTGAGAGACAACATTAACTCTGACTCCCCGTTTCAGAGGATTCCAGGGTTTTGCACTTACATTGCCAAATTTGAATTGCAGATCCGTAGTACAACAATGATCTTTATTACTTTTCATGCTGTTGGACTGTGTGTTTTGTATCTGATTGTGCCACTATGGCAGGTTCAGAGATCCTCAACCTGGCAAGATTTAACTCAGTGTGTGTAGCTCTCCAGGCATTAGTTTAGGAAATTATTTATGTGACTACATATTATGTTACTCCTTAAATTTGTAATTAATTAGTCCATTGAGAAGGTCTTCCAAGTTTTTTTTCCCAGGTTAGCTGTGAAGTCTCTTTCAAAATTCTCCTTAACGTTCTAGTTCTTCATCACCTTTAAGGTAACTTGATGATGACCTTTTATATATATTCCCAGAAAAAATTGCACATTGTAAGAAGTTAAATGGTACTAATTCTTACAGCTTTCGTTCTTGGCTGAAAACAGACAAGAAAGTGATTATAGCAGCAGATGTCACACAATGTAAATGCTCTGTTTGGTCATTTTATGATGTCGTCTATCACAGGAAGACAGCTAGATAGCTAGAGCAACTGCCCAAAGGGGCTGTGATGTCAGTCATGCATGGAGAAAAAAAAGTAAGGGGTAGGCTGTAATGGTACTGCATGAGTCACTTAATTTTGGTAAATGATTTTAGTATTAAGCCTCAATCTTTCATATCGAGTTCTGGCCACCAGTACTTGTCCTGTAATTGTTGGTTTGTTGTGACAACTTGAGACTTACCATGAGCATGATGTATAAATTTTGTTTGTAATTCCTCTGGGACACCTTCACAATTCCTTAAAATTCCATATAACTCGAGGTGACATTTCATTACATATCTATCTTGTGGGTGAAGTTCATTCTGTAGGCTGAAACATGGTATTAGAATAGCATCCATGCATTTGGAATTCCTGAATCACCTTCTAGACAGGCAAATATGTAATTTCTGTTAAATCAGACACTACAAGCAAACAGCTTTAAATTTTTCTCCTGTAATTGCAGCAAACATTTTTATAATCCATGCAGCAACTTCCATATAATCAACTAGATAAGCATCTAAAAAAAGAGCAGATGAGATAAACAATCAGCTGCTGTGGTTTTGATTTGACTAAACTGTGTCATATAAAAATGAAAGTAATCTTGCTAGCCATCTGCAGACAGTTCCTGCTCCTCTGAGTCTTTCTGTCGTTAACAGAACTGCCAAGAGGTGTGATCTGTATGCAGTTGGAGTGTAATGCCTCAGAGGCAGGTTCCCTACTCTTCTGTAGTGTATGCACAAAGAAATGTATTCTTTCCAAGACTTTTATAGTATCTTGTAAACTGTTCATGGTTCAAACACAATGGTCTTCTCATAGAAATTGTCCCCATCAATTTGGGGAAAAGTGGCTCTGTATTCATAGTATGAAAAAGTGATGGCCAGCATGGCCGAGGGAAGTGCTGTCTGGAAGTAGTTTGACTGGAAGGTGACTGCTTAGTAAGCTCTCCAGGCTGCAGGTACCACTGCTCATCTGTTGGGAGGGCAAAGTGGACCTCAGGTTAGCTGCAATCAGGTTTATTAGTTCAGCTGTGATGCCATAAAAAAGACCCGAGTGTTTATCTGGCTGCCGGAGAGCTAGGAGGGAGTAAAGGAAATAGCCCTATGTTCATAGTATTTGGCCATTCCTGGTCTGAGACAAAAGTAATGACAATTGTGATGAACACTGAAGCCAACAGTATAAACCCTGGCTATTCACAGTCAAAGCTCTCATCGTTTGAAAATTTGCTATGGTGAGATATGTCTCGGGTAAATTTTAGATTTTACAATGTACTGTTCTTAATAGTTCTGCAAGCATTGCACAGTTAGGTATAGACAATGTACACCTTGATTTGAGACCTGAAAAATATGGTTGTAATTCTTTTTATATTTTTCTGGGAAGGGTGAGCTCTTCTACATGACCTTTTCCAATCCCAATGGAGAGATGACATGCTCAAGAAAAGACTACTGTGCATCTGATTTAGTATTTAGCAAAATTCAGCTTCGGCCTTCCTGTATTGACATGTTGAAGTACAGCCTGTAGGGTTTTTTTCATCAGCTTCAGGAGTCTGTCCAAATACAGTAACATCATCCAGATAATACTAGATTCTGGGCTTGTTATTAAGAATTATTAACATATTTGAAAAGCTCTGGATGTTGATTCAGGTCCATATGGCGTATGATTAAAAGAGAAAAGTTCCACTAAGTGTAATAAATGCTGTGAAACTCAAGCTGTCTGGATACTTGGCAATATACACTCTTTAAATCAAGAGTAGAAAACATACTCTGCAACTATGACGTCAGTATCTGTAAATGGTTAACTGTCAATCACAATGGCTTTGTCTGGCTTCCCTAAGTCCACACAAAAACAAGTATTCTGGTTTGCTTTTTGTTACCACTGTGCTGAATATAATTCAGAAAAGGCAGTGTCTCCATTAGTATCATTCTGGGCTATTTTTTAAATTATCTTGTAACTCAGCATCTCTCATGCAACTGTAGAGAATATGATTTCCATTGTAAAAGCGGCACATTAGATTGAATTGTCACACTGTGAATAAATCCTTCTACACACATATGGCATTTCCATGTAATAGCTGATACTATTTCTTTTGCAAGAGCTGAAAAAAATGGAATTTGTATTGCAGTAATGTTTCGTTGTATTGAAGCAATGCATACATATATATATATTTGCATATGTAGTGCAGTTCACAGATTTCTGCTTAACAGGAATATTACTGTACACAACAAAAATTCAGCAGTATACATTGAAAGTCATTTTTCTAGGCAGGAAACAACAAGAACAATGTTCTCCAGGTAGCTCACTAGATAACGTCAAGTGTCAAACTTCTATAGCATTGCAGGTAAATGCATTCACTGATTCACTGAAGCCAGTGTCCAATGTTATTTTAGTAGCATATGAATGTTCTTCTGACGCAAGAAAAAGTAACTGGACACAAATACATCCATAATAAAGACAAGTGATTCCATCTGTGGTCAAAACAGTAACATCTGGCACTGTAACATCACATAAATATCGCTTAGGTAGAAATTCATGATATATTTTAATATAACATCTTCCTGCATTATTTGCAGGTTATCCAATCAGGTTTACAATGTGCTGTGGAGACAGCAGTGGTGTATTTACACACACACACGTATATATACACACATATAGGTGTTACGTATGCTGAGCTTTTAGCCGTAGTTCCAGTGGCTGCAGTTTGAATGCAGTTCACTATTTCTCAGTTTTCCTATTGCCAATTCAGTAGAGGAGCAATGGTTATGATCTCTTGTAGTGTAGTGTCAGGTCCAATTCATGCAGTAAATACTATCTATAATCAATAGGAAATGCTTTCTTCCATAAGGTGAACTTGACCTTTTTCTGCTGTGCTTCTAGACTTACACATGATTTTTAACTCCCTTAAAGCAGCAGTGTACTGCTCTGTTGAGTCACTTGGTTTCTGTGTATGCTGGCAGTCTTTATTGGATTCAGCTACAGTATTTATTGAAGAAAAAACACATATTTCATTTCAGGAGCACAGATTCTTTTTTTTTTTCATCATGAAAGCATAGACAATGCACACTGGCTCTCTGCTCTGACACAGCGAACAGTGCAAGTGGTTTTCTTTCTCCAGCAAAGTCAGCGCTGTTAACTGTAAGGATACGATTTCCAACCATTTGCATGTGAAGAACAGAAGGAACTTAGGAGCACCTGGACCTTGTAGGAATGATGCAAACGAATTAAATGACAGCACAGACACCGATCTCATTTCTTCACCAGCTGAATAGGAAGGATGTAATACTAAAAAGATTATTCCAGGTGTGCATGGAAATACCAAATGAAAGTCTGATCCTGACTGCAACAGGCAATAGTAGAAACCAACCAAACCAACCAAAACCAACCCACAAAGACAGATTAGCTTTAGAGGCTCCCTGAATTTCTTTCACCTGACAAACGTTCTTCTCTGTCCAACACCAACGCTGCAACACCAACGCTGCAACAGCAGCGTAATGGAAGCTCAGTTCATGTTATGTACGTGAAGCAACTGGATCAACAACTGGATCATCATCTACCTGTGAACAGATGGGGAACTAACGCAGAACATTTCTTTCAGTCTTAAAGCAGCCACTTACGATGGGAGTGACTGATAAACCTGCCTAGGCTTTTCTGTTTTGTTGTAGTTTCAATACTGGAAACAACGAGGGTATTTCAAAGGCAGTTTTAATGAGGTACTTAATTACTACAGATTTAGGCTTTTAGCACGGGGGACGAGATGTGAATGAAGTCTGTATGGTGTAGGAATAGAAAGTTACTAAAGGTGAGGAAATCCAAAAGGAAGAAAAAGGAAGGACAGAGACATAAAAGGCAGAAAACAAAGTCAAAGAAACAAGACATAGACAAAGAAGAGATACTAATAGCAAGCATTTCCTTTCTCAGTGTTACTAAGGTGACAAAGAAGGTAGTCACTAAATAACAAAGGAATATGTAGCTGTTTCAACAACTGAATGATTGCAAAAATTTTTACACAATCTAACTCTGTCGAACCTGAAACATTTCAGTTGCAACATTTTTCTCAAGAACATTTCTGAGGCATACTCAAATCCTCTGATCAATACTATACAGTCCGGAATCAAAACTAAATTTAGAAGCAGCTGTTCTAATAGAATTTTGCTTTGTTAATGTTTTTATTTTCATTTAAGTGGGAATAAATTATGAAATCTCGAAAGGTGTCACAGTGAAGAACTATCTTCCATGTATCATTTCCAATTAGAACATAATGATGAGGAGAAAAAGCAGGATGTGTCTGCAGCCAAAACACTGTACACCATCTGAGCGCTTCTTTAGAGTGTTTTGGGAATGCTATCAGGTCGCCACTTCTGCTTCCTTCAGGGCTGCCCCCGGCCCTTTTCTACATAAAATAGCCTGAGCATTGTGGTAGCTGGGAGTGATTTTTTTTCCCTATGCAAACTGTACTTTTGTGGGAAAATAAGGTTTAATGTTACCAAAGGCAAAAAGGCAAGGTGGAAGAGGGGTGCTGCTGGCAGAGGGACGAAGGAGGGAGCAGGGACTGAACAGATGGATACACAAAAGCCTGAATAATTTCTAAGTCGTTTCAGGCTGAACAACAAATGACAAATATATTTCGATAGCATTCCAAATATACTTTAATATTTGGGGGAGGGGAGGAAACAGGGCAGAAAACCCACATCACAATATCCTGCAACTCGGGAGGTGCACGAAGTCCTTTGCTTCGCGTTTCGCGGGTATCCTAATCCTAGGTCATCCGATAAAAGAAAACATCCTTCAGCAGTTTTACAAGCGCAGCACACCAACTCCTTTGTTTACACTGGCACAAGATGTTCTTTCCTGTTCCGACAAGAAAAGGAGTTCAAACGCTACCGCGGGACCCCTCCGAGCTGGCACCGATTTGCCCGGGGTCTGGTTCGCCGCATTTCGGCACGCGGGTGGAAACGAAGCGCGGAGGGCACCGGCGGGAGCCGCCGCGGAGACAGAGGCGGCAGCAGCCCCGCGGGGCTCCCCTCCCCGCGGCCCGCCCGCCGCCGGCCCGCCCCGGGGCCCCGCCGAGGCCGCGGGCTGCCCCAGCCGTAAGTAAGCGCCAGCGAGGCGGCCGCCCGCCGTGGGGGGGGCCGGGCCCTATTCTCGGGTGGGTTTACCGAACGCGCTAGCGGCGTGAAACGGGGAAAGCGGCGGCCTGCGGGCGACGAGCGGGAACGGGCCGCAACCGCGGCGCCAACAGTAACAACCCGCGACGCCGCCCCGCCCGGCCGCCGCCCCCGCCCCGCCAGCGCCCTCAGCGCCGCGTCCCCGGGGAGACGCCCCGCCCGCCGCGCTGCACCACGGGAGCTGTAGTCCGGCCGCGCCAGCCCGCCTGCCTGCCTGCCTGCCTGCCTGCCTCCCGCCTGCTGCGCCCCCCTCCCCGCCGCCCCCAGCCCGGGGGGAGAGCGGCGCCGCGGCCGCTCTCGCGAGGCTTGGCGGCGGGAGCGCTCTCGGGCGGCCTCCTCGCGAGGGCGGCGGCCGCCGCCGCCGCCGCGGGGGGATGTTTGGTGCGGGCGCCATTCCCCCGCGTGACGTCATAGTGCATTGTTGTGAGCGTAGCGGAGCATCCCTCAAGCTGTCAGCTGTGCCGCCGCCGCTGCCGCCGCTGCGGGGAGCCGAGCCGGCCCGGCCCCCTCTCCCCTCCTCCTCCTCCTCCTCCTCCTCCTTCTTCTCTTCCTCCTCCTCCTCCTCCTCCCCCGCCCCTCCCGCCCCGGGGGCTCCAGAGCTCGGTGTCACCGTATCATTGTCCGTGCGGAACCCCTCCGGGCCCCCCCGCCCCCCCGGTCCGCCCTCCCCCCGCCCCCCCCCCCCCAGAACCACCTCAATGAGATGCAAACATGAAAGACAAGAGGAAGAAGAAGGACCGCACCTGGGCCGAGGCTGCCCGCCTGGTAGGTGCCGCGGCAGCATTGTGTGTGTGTGTGCGTGTGCGTGTGTGTGTGAGTGTGTGCGCGCGCGCGTGTGTGTGCGCGCCGCGCGCGTCCCGCCGCCGCCAGCCCGGCGCTGCCCGCCGCTTTGTTGCCGGCGGTTGGGGCCGTTGGGGCGAGCGTGCGGGGCGGGGGGGGAGCGAATGTGTGAGGGAGTGAGAGAGTGTGTGAGGGACTCGGAGAGAGGGAGAATGAGGGAGTGTGTGTGCGTGAGGGAGCGTGAAGGAGTGTGTGTGCGTGAGGCAGTGCCTGTGAGTGTGAGGGAGTGCCTGTGCGGGAGCGTGCGGGAGCGTGTGTGTGAGAGGGAGGGCGCGAGTGCGTGTGCGAGGGTTTGAGGGAGGGGGTGTGCGGGGGAGCTTGTGCGTGTGCGAGTTGGTGTGTGAAGGGAGAGGCCGGGGTGCCCCGGCGTGAGGGGAGCTCGGGCGTGCCTCAGTGTGTGTGTGTGTGTGCGTGTGTGTGTGTGCGCGTGTGTGTGTGTGTGCGTGCCTGTGAGGGGATGGCTCCCCCCGGCCGTGCCGGGGCAGCCCGCTCCCGGCGTGGGTGAGCCCGAGCTGGCGGTACAGGCAGCCCACTGCTCTCCTCCCGTCCCCGCCTGGAGAGGAGATATAGCTACATCCCTTCTTCGGTGTGTGTGAGGAAATGCCTATTCTTTTCTTCTTTTGCATGTGTGTGTGTAAATACCCAGGGGTTGTTTCTATCTCTGCAAGTTCGTGCATCAGTTATCCCGAGAAAATCCTTCCTTTTAATTCTAGAGAAAAGTGAAATAGCTGGGAATTGTCTTTTCATCCCTTTAGTGTGGACAGGAGGACTGGGGTGAGGGGCGAGGACGTTAGAGAGAACTCTGTCCTGGGATTTCCCTTCACCCTCCCTACTTCCCCCACCGAGCAGGGAAACATCCAGGGCAATCAAACCCACTTCTGGAAAGGCTCTGTGGCTCTGGAGACCTGGTCCATTCCCACTTCATTAAGAAACTGTCTCCCTTACCCTACTGTATCTGTTTTCGTGATTCCCTATTATTGTTTGCGAAGTGTGACAGAGCACATTGTTTATATTGTTTTTCAGTTTCAGAGTATGTACGCGTTCTCTCCATTCTAGGAATTTTACAACAAACAGTTATGCACAATACAGCATGTATGGTTGTAGGCATTTGTGTGTCTTCTGCAAAGTTGGGTCTGGTTCAGCTTCACTTGGGTGCGTAGAAAGATGACAAAGCTAGAAAGACAGGCTGCTGGTTATATTGCTTTTTGTATCTACACCAACTTTATCTTTTATTCATCTCTGATGCAGACTTAATTGCTTAAGTAACATGTCTGTGGTAGTGGTGCATCTGTTTTTCATAATGGTATTGCTATCATTACTATTATTTGTTTAGTTGTGAAGCACATTTCTTGTAAAAATGTTTTCACCTTGTATGAATTCCTATGGAGGAAGTTCAGCCTCTCTCTCCTACGTAAATAATTATAAGGTATTAGACAGACACTACCTATAGATGTCTCTGTAAGCTGTACTGAGGTATTCTCATATGCTTGGTCAGTGCTAAATTCTGATATGGCTCGTTGTACATCCTACAACGTTTTGTAATAATGTGTCTTTAGTGAAGATGTTCTGATACAGTGTCGCTACTGTCCTCTCTTATTTCTCACAGTTATAACAAAAGTTTAACTGCAGTAAAACATTCACCTTTGCCAAAATAATTTTGGCAGCGGCTGTTGCTACAGTACTTGTTTCTCCATGCTTTAAACTGGCAACATGTATTCAAAAGTCTATAAAATACATCAAATGTTATTCTAACTTTACTCCTTCAAGTTGCTGCTGCAGTTGCTGTATTTTGTTTGACAAATGTGCATAAAGGAATTTTACTGTGTATTGAGTAAAATTGCTATTCCCATGTGGTCCAATATCTGGAAAAGTTTAAAGCCTCTGGAGAACAAAGGCTGAGCCAGTGCTGAGGAGAAGGGCTAAGACTCTCTCTTGTTTTCATGATGTCATATCACCTCACGCTCCCCCCAGAAGGGTCATGATTTGCTAAAATCGAGTAAAAATAATACACTGCTGTATGTAAGTGGTGGAGATACACAAGGTCCACAGTGTGGTTTTGTCTAGCCTCTCGGGGTTGCCAAGTTATGGAGAACTTGTCCCGAGTCTATTATGTGAATTATACATAGTGCTGCTCAGACCAACTACAGTCTTGCACCGGGCTTTACTTGTATAGTGACATATGTTTGCAAATCACAATGAAAGATTGAAGCCAAAATTGCCACTCCTTACAATGTTTTATGTTAGGACTCTGATGGTTCATTATGACTTCATTTTCTTGGGATACATCAATAACATATTACTGCAAGGTTTGATTAAATCAATTTCTTTCCAACGACAAGTAAACAATGGAGTGATTGATACCTACTCACAAAAAACGACTCATGAGTTACCTAGATCAATATGTTGTAAAATTGTATGCTGCTGAATTATTTTTAGGAACGAGAGGTTGAATTAATACATACAGCAAATGTATGGATATTTACATGTTAAATTTTCTACAAAACCCCTTACATTACAACAATCTTGGGCTTTCAAAGTGAAGTGCTAAAAAGTATGAAATGACAGAGGTAACATTGCTGGCATTGCTTTTTCACTCTGTTGTGCATGTCCGTATATTACAATCTCGACTTCAAATGACATACTTGGATGCTAGTTTCCCAAGTACTTTAAGTTCACTCACTAGAGCTGCTGATTTTTCATTTTATTTTCTTTGTTTGATGTGAGGTGCCATACTTAAATTTTCTATACACTTTTCAGACTTAGTGCTAAAATATATTTTTCTTTTATGTTTCAATCGTGCATACATAGCTATTATTAGCAACACCCAGTAGCTTCCCAAACACAAATGTTTCTATACTTATAACATGCCTATGAAGTTAAGTATTTTGACCTCTGCTTTGTCCATGCAGAGTAGAGGCATGGAAAGATTAAGTACCTTACTCAAAGCTGTGCAGGAAATCTGTGGGAGAGGCAGTTATAGTACCAACAGCATCTCCGTAGTAGTTCTGTTTCATAGTCATAAAATCATCTTCCTTCTGTGGCTACACTTTTGCCTCATTCACTCTCTATTACTATTTCTCTCAGTAATTATGAGAGAAATGGATATGGTCATGTCTCTATATTCAATCTATATTGAAACTCATAATGCACCATGTAATAGTTATGGATAAAAAGGAGTACAAAAACTGGACTCGAGCCTGAAATCATTACGCAGCTCTCCATTTCCCACATTCACAATGAAAGAAGCAGAAGTACTTTAGAAAAATATATTACATGACAGTCTTAAAATACATTGTAATCTGTAAGTCTGAGTGGTGAGGCTCCAAACTAACAGTCAGTGTTGCATTCACTGCTTTTTGGTATTTGATTAAAGGGTCTTTGAAAACTTAAGTTCCTGCAATGCAGTGGTTTTCTTCAAGCTGTTCTCTTAATTTTTAAAACATAAGCCGGAAAGAACTCCCGTTATATTCAGCTCTTGCTGTAAATATTGCATATATGATACAGGCAGTAAAACAGAAGCCGCTGGCACATCCTGTATTGGAACTTGCATTTTGTGGAAGACGTCTCCTGCAGAGAGTTGAATCTTTCTGTCTGCAACACACTGCTTTTTTCCTCATGCAAGTCTGCTTATCTTAGGGCAAGGCATAGGCCAGCTTACAAGCATTCCTGAGAAATGAACGCATGTGCAGGATCAGTGGAATGGTGGCATACCACTAACAGTTCATGTTACAGAACCCATTTTGTAGAACACGCATTTTATGGACAAAATTGCAACCTGTCTTTACAACCTGCCAAAGGGCATATCTTTGATGTAGACCCGATATGTCAACTCACTTTATATTTTGCAGCAGACTACAGGAATGCTTATGTACGGCCTGGGCATTATCTCCATACCAGTTTTCTGCTTTTTGTCTCTTATACACTAAGATAGAACACTTAAAAGAACAAGAACAAAAGAAAATCTTTAAAGGGAGGAGGAGAAACATCCTGTCTTTTCTCTGTCTTTCAGTTCATCCTTATTTGATGAAACCATATTGTTGTTTTCTGGTCATACATGGAACTCATAAAAATTGAATAGAAAGGTTAAACACTCGAGTAGCTTAAGCAATTTGTAATGATTCCTTTCAGTTGAAAAAAACTTGTATCTGTTTAATTTCAGCTGTTCTTAAACTCATAAGGGCTCTCAAGCAGTTACTGAAAGTCCTGAAATAGTGAATGCTGCCTCTTAATAATTTCATACCATAAGATACTGCATAAAAATATTGAAATGAAAAATACTGAGAACAAAACGCGTCCAAGGATACTCTGCCACACAAGAACTGGTAACACTTTTAAGTAGGTATCACTGATCCAACTTCTGTCGTTTGACTGCTAGACAGGATCCTTTGTTATTTGTGATATAGAAAGGTGAAAGAGGCCTGAACAAAACGAGTGGAGGCTGCTCACTTTGGGAATGCAGAGCTCAGCGTATGTATGAAGCATAGAACATCTACCTATGAAGGGTGATAGTTTATGGTAACGTTTTAAAAGGATTTTTTATTAATAGCTTGCCCTTATTATTGCCCTCTTCTCCTTCCTGTAAATGATGTTTTGAAACACAGTTAAGTTGCTACCACTAGCTGACAATAAAGCAGAAGAAAATCCGAAGAGTGAGAACAGTAGTGCTTGTTGGGTTATTAGTGTGTTGGATCTCCTCTCCAGTATTTTTGCTCGCTCTTCTCCAAATTTTGTTCTGAAAGAAAGGTTTTTTTGTGTTACTGAAGACTCTGTGCTTTACAGTGCTATGGAGAGTCCTCATGGTTCAGGTGACGTGTGCATACTGGTTGAGTAATATTCATACCTTAATTCTTTTATTTTTTGCACTAGTCTCCTGACAGGATCCAGCACTTAATTAAGAGTTGTTCTCTTGTTCCTGTAAACTTTAAGACAATTATACTAATTAATTAAGGAAACCGATGCTGAAGAAAAAAACATGAAAAGCCACAAAAGCCCGTTGGAATTGTTAGCTTGCATGTTACTGTTTAATGTGGCTGGCTGTCCAAAAGCTGATTGTTGCTTCATCTGGTCTGCTAAGATAGTGTAGTTGAAACAGATTGTATAGCAGTATGGAAGTACTTTTGCATTGCATCTTCATATTTGAAGACCACAAATGAAACAAAAAATTAGAAGAGTAACTTCTGTGTAGATAGACCATTGATGATAATGCCTTTGACTTTTATCTTAAGTCGTTGCTTTTATTGCTATAAATAACATTTTAAAGCATTGTGTGAAAGGAGCTTCATGTGTCTTTAAAAATGGGAGATTTGACATAACTTTGTTTTATGGTATTAAGGATTTCTTTGTTGTTGGCTTAACAGAGACCTACTATTATTTCCATATTTGTTCTGAGTTAATTCTTTTTCACACACGCAGAAACATTGTGGCTTGGGAAGTTTTGATGGCCTTTCCCTTTGATCCACAATCAATGCTGCTTTGAAGAGCTATATTATATTTTGGTTTGCTCCAGGGTTTCCTCCAATTTGTTTTATTCAAAGTAATTTTTGCACTTGTTAGACAAGGTTGAACCGGCACTTATTTTTTTTTTTACCTTCTGTGGTTGTGTTTTAAGTGTCAGTATTTTATTTTGTTGCTATGAAATAATACAGAAATTAGTGTTCTAACATTTTTTTGTTTTAAAAGGTGATCTACAAATAAAATATAAATTTAATCTATTTCAGTTCACCTTTTGCATTCTTCTAGGGCAGATTCAGAGAAATGAGATTCTAACTCTTATCTTGAGACAGCCCTTTAACCCTTGGCATCACAGACCTTCAGGAAGGCAGGAATGCAACCCAGGGATAGGACCTGTTCTCAGTAATGTCACATTACTTCTGTCAAAGCAGGGTAACATAAGAGAAAACCCTCAAAGGAACCTTAAATAAGAGCATTCCTCAACAATGTGAAGGTGTTCTCAGTGCCTTAAGGTATGATTTAATGCTCGCTCTTACAGTGAATGCTTCCAGTGGCTCCTGGCTTACCTTTCTCTGTAGAAGAATCAATATTTTCCTGTCATACTGCATGTTTCTGTTGAAATAACTGATCTGTTTTTTCTTCTTCCAGCAGTTGACAAGTTTCTCACAAACAAGGTTTGGTCAGTAGCATGTGGAACCAGTGGAATCGCAGTGAAATAGTTTCCACTGACCACACCCAAGGCCCTATTCACCCTTCACAGCTAGGTTGCTTTGGATTTGCTAGCCCAGTTCACCAGTTCTCTAGATCAAACCATGTCATTGCAGCATCCTAGTCTGGACCAGTTAGCATGCTGTCCTCAAGGCAAAAAGCCAAACTCACTGTACTTTCTGCTGGAACCTTTCTTTGGTCTTTATACTGTGACCAGCAGATTAAAGTCACTTGGAGAGTCATTTGCTAAACTTGACGTCTTGGCTTTGGAGTAATAGGGTTTTTTTAAAATGTTGTAAGCTTCAAAATGTTCTCCCTTTTCCTGGGTCTGACGGTGATAATCGTGGCATTCCTTGTAAATAGCAATAACTAAGTAGTGGCCTCCTTTTCTGCTATCAAGACCTGGGAGATCAGTGGAAATTGTTTCATTATGATTCCATGGGTTCCAGTTGAAACTGACCAAATGCTCCTTTTGAGGACCTTAGAGACTGAAGAAATCAAATATCTTAGCCTTCGCTCTGGAACAGCCAGCTTCCAATGCAAAGACAGAACAACAACCTGGAACAGAGCCAGCTCTAAGCAACACATCCTGGTTCAGCCCATTTGCTCATCCTGTTAGTTCAGGTAGCAAATCCCCATGCTGCTCAAGGACAACAGATTGGCTATAGGTGGCCTATTTAATGTCTTACCAACTTTGAATGACAGTCACCCTCCTAAAGAAACCCAAACTGTTGATGTACTGGCTCTCTGAATCTTTGCAGAGTCCTGCTAGATAGTTTCCTATTGCTGGAGTTACTTTCTTGGGAGGAGATGTACCTGCTGGGAATGTAAAGAAGGTAGAGAGGGGTGCTTTCTTACCTGCAGCTAATCTTGGTTTGAAGGGATGACCTACGTCTTTCTGAATATCATACTTTAAGCAGACCACTACCTAAATATATCCACTTAAAACTATAGTACTTTAGCACAGACATCATGAGTATCAGGAGACTGTTAATAAGCCATCTGGAAGTGCATGCCTTCTTCCTAGAGCCTCTTTGGTGTCAGTGCACTGATTGGGGTTGGGGACTGCGCTTCATGTTTGAGGGATCTAAAGCAGCACCATTCACTTTGGTCTAAGCAAGCTCTGGTGTTTCTGACATTGGAACAGGAATCTGAGGGGGATGTGGTGTTTTCATCCTTTGAATGTTAAGAGTTCAGCTCTCTTTAATGGCTTCAGCTCAGCAGGACAAAATCCGTGTGGACCCTGGCATGTAGCTTTCCTCAATATCAGAGGACCTTTTAGATGAGGTTTTTAACATATGGGATCCAGCTGTTACATTGCAGGTGCTGAGTCTGATGTGGCATCCTGTACCTCAGGTGTCTGAGGAGACTTGTTTTGTAGTGTAGCATTGAGTTTAGTTTCTGTCTGACAGCATTTGCCAGGATCGGCAATCACAGTTCAGTCTGTTGCTCTGGAATCATCAGGGGCCTTCACAGACTCATTAAGAAGACTGGGCTATAGTTCCCTGTAGAAGACATTCCAGGTCATGTCCTAGATTATTGCTCATGATTTTGGAGCATCAGAAAGTAATTTATTTAGAAGGCACACATTACACACTCTGTTTTAAAACTTGTCCTCCTATATGCATAGATTGGTCTGGCCGAGCCTGTGATGATGAGAGTCTCCTCACAGCTTGTAGAGGCTCAGCTCTAGAGATCATTATCCTGTGGGTGACAGTCGCATCCTATAGAGCATAGTCTGACTTACAGATAACATTTTCTAAACATCTACAATTTCAGAAGTATTCCTTAACAGACAAGTGTCTTGAGCTAGTAGATTATTTGGTTTGGAGAACTTAATGTCTAACCTACTTTCTCTCTTTCTTGTTGTGATCTTGGTTAAGTATAGACAAGATCAGGAATTTAGTGAAGTAGTCATTCTAGTCAGGGTTTATATTGCTTTATCTTGGTTAGCTTCCTGTATAACTGGATTTCTAGAGAGGGAGAAGAGCCTTAACTAAAGTATACATCAACCATTTGAAGGTCAAAGTTTTACTCCATTTCAGCTGACTTTTAGCAGCCTGGAGAATCTGCCTAACTGTGTGTAGTGGTTCACAATAGTTGGGGAGATGCCTTGTGAAATGTGTACAGAGCCTAGTAAATCGTAGTCAATCTTCATGTCCCATATGATTTGTTCTTGCCTTTGCAACTTGAACCTTCTTTATATAAGATGAGGGTCTACGACTATCATTGTATTGCCAAAGTACTTAACTTCATCCTTCATTAAGTGATAACTTTCTGTTTTGATTATTTTTCTTTCAGTTCCAGCAGTTTTAACTGAACAGATTCCATATCCAGATGTTTCAATACATCTATTGATGTCTATTTTTGGATAAATGTTAATTCTTTTTATGGCTCAAAATTCCCAGTCATCCACCAGCTGCTGGGTTATCTATTGGTATTGCTGTATCAGAGAAGCATGTGACATTCCATGTCACTACGCCTATCTGCCACTATTTTCTAGGAAGGGTAATGGGAGAAAATAGACCATTATTGGCCATAGCCCGCTGTGATTATTCTGGACTAAGATTCTGGCAGCTATCTCAAAATTTGATCACACCAGCTTCCTTCATTTCATTTGGCAGTTCTGTCATTTAGAAATTCTAGACAGGTAAGACCAACAAGAACCTCTTTGGAATTTGGTGTTCCAAGCAGGAAAAACATCCTAATTAGACCATTACTTCTACAATCCTAGAACCGATAATCATAGAAGATGAAACTGGAAAGGGCCTCAAGGTCACCTTGTCTGTTTGACTTGAAAATAAGTCACATGCCCCAAATTAGTTTTAGTTTTGTGAAATCAATAAAATCAGTTGGTAACTTTCATTCCCATAGGAACTAGTACTTCTTTGGCCTTTGCCAGAATGTGGTCTTTTTGTGGAATTTCACATCCTACTTAAAAAATGGGAGAATTAGCAGAATAAAACGATTAAGAAAAGTTGTGTGATGGGCATGATTTAGAATTCAAATTCATCGTTACCTCTTTTTTTCTGACAGTGACTAGACAGAAAACATCAATTTTCTTGTACAGATTGAGAATTTTGCATCCATTTAATGGTGCTCATTCACATTCTCTGCTTTTTTGAGGCTTTTTGGACTTAGTCTCTGGATTTTTTTGGCAGTTTGTTGTAGCAATGCTGCAGCAGGTTTGTACTATAGAGCAGTAGTGCTTAATGCATTCTCATCTATTTCATAATTTCTTTCATTCATAGTGCAGATTTTTGAGACACCTTGCAAGCAGTCATCTTCTGTTTTAAAAAGAAAAAAAAAAGTAGAATAACTTAGTAGGGCTCACTGTCCAGCTGTGGAATAAGCTCAGTAAATCACTGTTGAAGACATTTTCAAGTAAGTTACTGTTGAAGATATGTTAATACCTTTTTGTTACTGGTTTCAAGATGACCCATGGCTCCACAAGCATGTCCCTTCCTGAAGGTGTCAGGGACTACCAAGCATTTGCCTTGATTGTCCTTGCACTGAGGTCTCTCTGTTTGAAATGATTTTCTTTATTTTGGCCAAGAGTAAGAAAAATCTGTGTAGTCAATTTTGCTACATTGGCAATCCTCGTCAAACAGGTTGTTTGTCTTCCTTTTGTCTTGTTCCCGGGATGCCATGCTGTCAAGTTGTGCTGCGTTATTAAACGTCTCCTGTCTGTGAAGCACATGTCAGCAGAACGGCTGGACAGTTCAGCAAGTGCTTGGGTCCATCAGGCCAGACCATTGGAAAGAAAGGGGAAGCAGTAGTGTAGAGCATGAGCTGTCTTTTATAAGGCTACTGATTTTTTAAAATAATGGTGGAGATTCTTGTGATAATTTACTTCACCCTGCCCAGTATGTCTTTTCCAACTATGATTCTATGATCTGTGCAGCTGGAGACTTTGAATATAGATCACAGTACAACAGTGGCCTCCTGGGCAATAGCTAAAGTGCTTTTTGCCAGGTATCCCAGTAGGAAATATTTGATGGGAGGACAGAATAAGGATTGCATGTTTTGATGTGGTCCATCAAATTCCTGATTTAGCAGCCCAGATCTTATATATGTATATATATATATGTGTATATATATATATAATGTCAAGTATTGAGTTACAGCCCCGTGAGACTGACTGGGAGAATCATAGAAACAAGTCTACCTGCCTGGGACATTTGGTCTGCCCATAACGAGCACCAGCATCCTTTGGGTAGACAGTTAGCAATAGCAAGAAATGGGAACTGCTCCCAGCTCTTGGGCTGGTCCAGTTGGGTGGTTGTTTCATCTTGCAAATCAAATTCTTCATGCTAAAATGCTGTTCCTCCAGTCAGTGTGCAGGGGTCAGCTGACTTCACTGCCAGTTTCCCCTGTCGCTTTTGGAACTTGTCAGTGATAACCACCCCTGTGTCTTTGTCTTGGACTGATGCTCCTTGTCCTTAGTAAAAGTCTGTTAGTGAATACTGTGGTTTCTAGAGCATGGGATAGGCCCCCAAAGAGCAGATACTGAAAGAAAATGGAATTACTGCTTTAAGCTAGCTTGAACACTGCAGTTATCTTATGAAGAGCGATCTTTCCTGCCCTTTGTGATACGGTGTTCCAATGACAGTGAGCCCCACTCAGTGGTTGTGATGTTAAAACATGCTCTTTTTTAGAGTTGTAGAAGCACTTAAGAACTAGAGGGCTGTGGCTTCACAAGGTAAATGTGGAGGTTTTTATCAGTCTGGCTGTGCAAGTTACTGCATGCTGTATGCATGCATTGCTGATGATTGTTGTATTTACTAAGTACCTCCACAGGAACTTCTCAGTACCTGAGCTGTGATCAGCCCTTCATGGTAAATGTTTGATGTTCAATGTAACCATTGTGCGTTGTTAATTTAGCCTCCAGGCCCACAGCAGCAGCGGCACTTGAGGAGGAGACTGCAGAACTCACACAGGGCTGTCTGGGGAGTTTTCCAGTGAGAGAGATCATGAATGTGGGAGAAGCGAACAAAGAGATGCTTGACTGACTGAAGGGTGCAGGATACAGTGCAAGAGATAAGCAATAAGAGGAGTGGGCAGAGTGAAAGGCCTGGAGGATAAAGTCAGTGTCTGAGCAATCATTTGAGCTATTGTGTTTCATGGACCCCAAAAAAGTAGTCTTTCAACTGGTCTGTGAACCATGGATTGAAAACTTCAATAGAAAATGGGAAACTAGAAAAAGTTTTGGAGTAATACAGTCAAAGCAGTTGATAAAGAATGTTTTGTATGGATTTTGGAAGTTAGATCAGAAAAGCATTGTCTTATTGTCTTTTACTCTGTTCAGAAAAAACAACCAATCAACCAAAAAAAATTCTAAGATATCTTAATCTGTCAAATTAATTTGGCCTAAGTGGGATCTTCTTTTTTATTTCCTTCAGGGACCTGTTAGAATTTTTTGTAGATTAATGTCTAATGAAATAATTGTTATGGTGTGAAAGAGAACACTTCTGTCTCCATTAATTTGTAGGGTTACCTACTTTGCTTGGAGATAGACTGTTTGACACATTATCAAAACATTCTCATCTTAGTATTATTCTTGAAATCTGTAACGCTTCCATTAAATTAAAAAACAACAAAAAAGAAAATCTGTCTGTGTAGTCAATTTTAACTGTCCTTAATGAGAACAGACTCAGTTTCATACTGTAATTTTCATGTGCTAACTCATTATATTAATGTCTGAGCTGTAGGAGAATGTTTCAAGCTATTTAAAGTAATGTTAAATAAAGTAAAATAATGCTTCAGTCTTTGTTCTGAGCCAGATCTACAAAAGTGGCTGCCTACATAACTGAGGTTGGTATATATGCATGGTGGTTGGGAAATGCTTCTGAAAGACCTGTGAAGAGAATGAGAGGTTTAACAAAAAATTAAAAATCACTGTGCCTGTTTGCTGTTATCAGCATTCTTAGAGCTGTTATAGCAAGAAGCTTCATGTGTTACTTAAAGTGTTGTTAAATGTTGGAGTTAATTTTCTAGAAAAATATGGTTGTGGAGGGGGAGGGAAGGTATATGGGAAAGCATTCTGAAGATTAATGTTCTGAAAAAAATGAGGTTTTAAATGCTACATACATACATAATAATAGTTATGAAGCTTATTACTTTTAGTATATGGATGCATTTTCTGGGATTAGTAGAAGAGAATGAAACTGGTTTATGTCTGTTGGCATGTCATGTGGTGAAGAGTGTGTGCCTGGGTGATACTGATGTAATCCTGGGGAAAAAAATGGTAGTGCTGCATTGGAAAGCCGTGAAGAAGAGATGGAGATGTTCTTGTACCAATGAGAAGTAGAATAGCAAATATACTGAAGGGAGGAAATAAAAGATCTATGACTGACAATGAAAGAAATGAGGAAAAAAACCCACCTTCTGAATTCTAGGATAAAATTGCATTTCATTTGTTTGTTTATTTATTTATTTTGCTACCATTTCACTTGATTAGATAACCAGCTAAAGTCCCCAAACCGTCATGTTTAAAGTTTGGATTCTTCTCAAACTTCGGGAGTATAAGGATCTCAATGAAACACCAAGATGGAAAAAAAATTCTGTCTTGTCTCCTCTGTGAAAGACAGGGCCTTTGTCTTGGAGATGAAATACTATGTTTTGATTATGTTGCATTCTGTTTATTTTTAGAATAAGTTCCATTATGGGCTATCTTGGCCAAAGGAGTATTGTTGAAATTATAAGTAATCCCTTTGAAATAATTGAAAAGACCAATTTGTCTTCCGAAATATTATCTATCTCATCTATTTGGTAGTAAAATCTCCTATTGACATTTTCAGAGTTAGTTTCAAATTATCTTGCCCAGGTTATTTCTAGAGCAGCAAAAAAATATAAATCTAGAATCTCCCATGTCCAAAAGTCTGTCTGACATGATGCTTGAATACGAGACTGGTAGTTTTCTTGTTGTGATTCTGGACACCTTGGTTTAGTTTTGTTTTAACCTCAGAGGACAGAACATGTAAATCTCCTAAGTATAATTTTATGTCTTTGGATGGGATTGTCTGGCACAGTTAAAGGAAGATTGCATTCCTGGATTTTAACTGTAAGGCTAATCTCCTTACTAATTCTCATTGTTTCAAAGGTACAGTACGAGATCAGTAGTTATACTGGAAGCCCAAGTTGAAGAAGTGTAACTTTTCCATAAAACAGTTTTCATTTTTCTGTTCTTTTCTGTTCACTTATTGCTAGCTATTTTTGGAGGGAAATGGAAGATAAAGCTTAAACATGTATTATTATCAACTTCTAAAGCGTTAAATCTAAAATGATGTGCCTAAACCCCATAGACATTGAATTGCCAGTAGCATTTCCTAGCAGCTGACAATTTTTACTGCTACATTTGCTGAAGAGATGTGACTTTGGGAAGATTCCGATCCTCATGTGTATGTATGTTGGTGCTCAAAGAATAAAAGCCATGACTGAATACACTGTATAACAGCCATGCTTTCCTCTCTCTTGGTTTGCTTTTCTTGGGCTACAGTTACTATCCTGATGGGTAACAGTTGAATCGCTCCATGTATAGTGAGGGGTCTTAGGACAAGAAATACGCTGTGATATTAAGGACTCTTAAAAATAGAAGCTTGTCTTGAACAGGAAGCCTAACTTTTTGAGAAGTCTCTGTATTTATATTCCTTTATAAAATCCTCTGTGATTCCTCTCTGTTGGCCAATTACTTTGTTATGATTCTGGAGTTTGGTGATGGTAGTTGCATGATGTGTATGGCTGACAGCCATTTCTCACTGTAACCTGGTCAGTGCTTGTCCAGCTTGACTTGGAGGGGTCAGCCAGTCTTGTAGCTCAGAATAAGGCCTTCAAGCAGGGTCAGGAGTTTGGAGCCTCCGCAACAATTGCAGATTAACCTGAACATTTTCAGCTTTTCCCCCCATGGGGGAAGTCATGTTGTGTATTTTGGTTTGAGATCCAATTACAAAGTGTTGGTTTATCAGTCAGTATTTTGTCTCCTTACGAACTCTAGTTTTGAAGTCACAGTTCACCTTTCTTCGTTATAGGCTGGAGGTCCTATTGAATTTGTTTGCCTATGCCAAGTGATTGCTTCTATTGGTTTAAATCTCTGAGGGAAATCAGCATCCAGCTGGTAGACAGTTGTACTTGTGAGGACCCATTGATTTTTTGCTCCTATCCACTTACCATCAATAAGAAATGTCCTTAGGTTTTGTGGTGCTTCTTCGCTGCCATAATGTTGCCCTGTTACCTGGTTGGTTTCACTGTCAAGGCTGGTCTCAGTTGCTGATCACATTATATGTGGATGTGATTAACAGCCTGATAAAAATGTTTATGTCAATAGTTGAGAAGCCTAGATGAAGATGTGGATGTTGTCTACTTGGACTTTAGTAAGGCCTTTAACACTGTCTCCCACAGCATTCTCCTGGAGAAGCTGGCTGCTCACGGCTTGGATGGGTTAAAACTGGCTGGATGGCCGAGCCCAGAGAGTGGTGGTGAATGGAGTCAAATCCAGTTGGCGGCCGGTCATGAGTGGTGTTCCCCAGGGCTCCGTGTTGGGGCCGGACTGGCCCCAACATCTTCATTGATGATCTGGATGAGGGGATTGAGTGCACCCTCAGTAAGTTTGCAGATGACACCAAGTTGGGTGGAAGTGTCGATCTGCTAGAGGGTAGGAAGGCCCTACAGAGGGACCTGGACAGGTTGGACCATTCGGCCGGGGCCAACTGTATGAGATTCAACAAGGCTCAATGCTGGGTCCTGCACTTGGGTGACAACAACCCCATGCAACGCTACAGGCTTGGGGAGGAGTGGCTGGAGAGCTGCCTGGTGGAAAATGACCTGGGGGTATATTGGTTGACAGCCGCCTGAACATGAGCCAGCAGTGTGCTCAGGTGGCCAAGAGGGCCAATGGCATCCTGGCCTGTATCAGGAATAGTGTGGCCAGCAGGGCCTGGGAGGTGATAGTGCCCCTGTACTCAGCACTGGTGAGGCTGCACCTCGAGTACTGTGTTCAGTTTTGGGCCCCTCACTACAAGAAGGACATCGAGGTGCTGGAGCGTGTCCAGAGAAGGGCAACGAAGCTGGTGAAGGGTCTGGAGCACAAGTCTTATGAGGAGTGGCTGAGGGAGCTGGGGTTGTTTAGTCTGGCGAAGAAGAGGCCGAAGGGAGACCTTATTGCTCTCTACCTGAAAGGAGGTTGTAGCGAGGTGGGGGTTGGTCTCTTCTCCCTAGTAACAAGCGATAGGACAAGAGGGAATGGCCTCAAGCTGTGCCAGGGGAAGTTTAGGTTGGATATTAGGAAAAACTTCTTCACCAAAAGGGTAGTCGTGCATTGGACCAGGCTGCCCAGGGAAGTGGTTGAGTCTCCATCCCTGGAGGTATTTAAAAGAAGGGTAGACGTGGGGCTTGAGGACATGGTTTAGTGGTGGTGCTAGGTTAACGGTTGGACTCAATGATGTTAAGGGTCTTTTCCAACCTTAACGATTCTATGATACTAAGATAATGCTTTGTGGTGAGGGCTTTTTAATAATGTGTTCTATTTGATGTAAACCCATGGTAAAGAATTGCTGTTTTTAACAGAAAAAACTTTTATATTGAGGATTAAAGCTTACCTTGCTTGGCAGGATTTAGCAGTATCCAGAAAAGGAGAATTTAAGAAAATACAGACAATTCATGTTCCATTTTGGGGGAAAAATAATTCCTCCCTCTTTAATAGAAATTTTGCTTATCATGGTTTTTTTTTTTTTCACCACAGTGTTATATGAAGTAATGTCTTTCATAAGAAGGAGTGGGGAGCATGTAAACAAAATATTCTGTGTGCATTTCTCCGAAGTGATTGGCTTTTGAAAGATTATTAACTTAAATTTAGGATGGTCAGATTGTTTTACAAGGTCCCTGGGAAGAAGTGAGCATGCAACTTTTCTCAAAACTTGAGGAAAGCTGCTCCTTCTGTTCCGAGTTTTTTTTTATGTATTTATATATGAATACAAACACAGATACAGAGCCATTATATGTTCTTTCTAATCTGCCTGTATTGTGACAAATATTTCTTAGTAATAGTTGTTAAATAGTGTATTTTTCAAACCTTTAAACAGATGCTACCAAATATCACTATAAACCACCAGTATGGACTTCAGTTCTGCGATAAATGGTATATTTAACAGGACAAGTGTGGGTGGACTTAGGTGATGAGATGGGGGAAAGGACTATGTGGCAAGACAGATAAGAAGGACTGAACAAATAAATGACACAAAATGGATATGAGTTAGTGAACTGCAAAACGTTCTCCTATTTTTGAAAATCTTAGATGAGTAATTGTCAACTGTGCCATCTGTAAGTAATGTGGGCTTCCAAACTTGTGGCAATTAAAACTGCCTAGCATCCCACTCCAGCCCTGTATTTTATTCTGTGTACAAGTCAGTACTGAAGACTAATCTCTTATGACATTAATCGTCTCATGAGGAGAGAAGGAATAAATCACAGTAGCCCTTCCTCTCTTCACTCATGAAGATAAATGCCATAACACGATGGCTGATCTTTGTTATGACACTAACCATTATATATTTAACAGAGATAGCAAAATCCCACTGACAGCTAACAAAAGAATTCTCTTTACACATTCTGTGAGAAGGCTGTATTTCTTTAGTTCAAAAACATGACTTATCATATCTGCTCTCAGAGCAATTTAAGCAGTAGATCTGGATTGTGCCAGTGAACTCTATTCTGTACACAATGACGTCATGATTCAGACTAATGAAAACTGATGGGAAATAATTGTGCAAGCTTTGGAAGGAATAAACTGCATAACACCCAAGGACTCTTAAGACTCTTTTGTATTGTCCGTTCTGACGGGAAAGAATAACTCTTCTATTTAAACCAAACAAACAACCAAGCAACATCCCCCCCCCCCCCCCCCCCCCCCCAAAAAAAAAAGCCAAAAAACACAAAAAAAACCCACAAACCCAAAACTTTCATCATTTTTCATTTTGTGGAGATTTCGGTTTTCCATTTTGTGTCCAGTACTTGACCGGTGGGTTCAAGGAACTGAAAGTGGCTTTTTGTTGCATCTATGATTGCAAGGGACTTTAAATTTTTCCAGCTTTAGCACTTGCTTTCTGGAATTTCTTTCCAGATTTTCCATGCATTAGACGCATTCTGGTCTTTCTTTTTGGGATAACATTACTAAGAAAGATTCTTAGTAACTATTTTCTGCATCTCTGATTGCTTATTAATTCAAAGGGAGTGATGCTGTGTATCATCCTGTGAGTGAGGAACAGTGCAAACAACTGAGTTGTGAAGTATATGGACTTCCCTTGTGAGGTTAAGTGGATCAGTGTGACTTATACGGGCTTTTCACCTAAGCATCAAAATGTGCTGTAAATTTCAAGAGGTAATTTCATGCTATCTATCTGACAGAATTAAAATGGAAGTATAACTTTTACAGTTTTTATTTTTATGTTTGCTGTCATTAACTATATTTTAGTAACATGGATAGAAGTGCTTTTTGGTTGGTTAAATATATTCATGGTGCATCAGTGGAGTCAATGTCAGTTGCAGCATGAAACTTGTCTTACCCTTTTAGTGGGTGAGTTTTACCTGGATGAAATATTTAAAATGGCTGAAACTAATATGCAAGAATATTTAGATAGAGTGCATAGTGTAAAATATTTTATTTGTATTCTGCTAGTCTTCTTCCCCGCCCCCCCCCCTTTTTTTTTCTTTTTTTGTTTTCCTTTTTGCCTTCTGGAAATCTTAGGTCTGTATCTTTAGGACACTGTCTAACAAGATAAGCTCTGGTAGTAAAGCAATGGCAAGAAAACCGGCATAACTGTCACCTCCTGTTAAATTTGGTACATTCAGAGAGTAGCCAGTAGGAATTTTATTTCTCACATTAAAAGTAACCGTTACACATTACATTTGCCTGAGGAAATTAAGCGATGAAGGCTTTTAAAACAAATACATACTCATTCTCTCTGTTGATTTTTCTAGGAAGTTTTACTCTTTTTTTTTTTTTTAATTTTACTATGCTGAAACGTAAGTTATACAGCAAGCCTTTCACTGTCTCGGAAAAAAAAATCTTATCAGCTTTCAATAGACAAAACAGCATATATGGAAGCGAATATGTTTGGGGTTTGGTCCTTCTTAGTATTTTTTTTTCTTGTTCCCTTAGTACTGATGAATATATTCACACTGGTGGTAGTTCTTTCTTCTGTTATCTGTAACGTAAAGGCAGCTGACAGGGCACTCATATCCATTCCGCTTCATTGGTTCCAGTCACCTAAGCATGGCCTCTTCATTTTGTACAGGGGTAGGTGCCAAAGGGGAATTTTTGTCCCTGCTGGAATTAGAGGCATTTCAGGATTGTGGCCCGCATGATCACCGAATGAGTGCAGATTTCAGTAATGTTTTTGGGTGTCAGAGCTGTGTTTTGCTCCTGGCCCTTTCTCTGGAATAATGATTCATAGTTGTAAACAGGTTTGACCCATGTTTTTCAGCTGGGTGCACTGATAACAGAAATTGAAACTTCTACTCTAAACTAAATAGGCAGAGAATATGGTCTACAAGCCACGGGAGGTTCACAATACAATTTGTCCTGTCAGCACCTAAGAGCTACAGCGTGCTGCTAGCTAGCTGTTCAGTATTGACTACCTAGGCAGCACTTGTGTACCTGTGTGTGGGTTTTGGGGAACCCATGGCAATGAACTGCATCTGTATGGATGTGCTAATGTTTCAGGAGGTAGAGGACATAGGAATGTACTGTGCGAGTGTACTGTAGTAAGGACAAGGGAAGAAAGGTATTTCAGTAGGGATGCAGAAAGGTGAGAGGTGCGGAAGTTAGGGGTACTGCAACACCTCAGAAGATGAGAGTACCAGTTTGAGAGTAGAGAAGGTCTGGGCAGAGTGAGAGGCAATGGGGTATTGTGATAGAAAGCAAGAAGAGGTATAGCTTGCATGGCTAAGCAGAAGTCTGGAGGCTGGACTGCACTGTCAGAATTGAGCAGTCATTCTGAGAATCTGGATACTCCATTGCTTGAACTGAAGTCAACACTAGTAATCCTGCTACTAATAATGGAACCCATACCGGGGTAGCAATTTTGACATCCTGCTCACTGGGGTATGTATCTTTGATCCTGATCTTACAGAAATCTGATAGGATTCTGTGTGCTCGCTGGGTTCATCCTGTTACAGTCACCGAGGTGTTTATAGATCTGTGCTGACAGAGCCTTTAAGTGAAAGTTCCTGGTTGCTCGGACAGGCTGATTGCATTAGTAAAGAGAGAAATACAAAGGTTTCCTTTTGTTTCAGTATGTCAGACCAGATCAATAAGTTATTATAAGTCAGTTGTTTAGGGCTGAAAACTTTACACTGTTTTCTGATATGAAGTATGAGGCCACTAGCAATGGCAAGATGTCATTGCTGCTAGAGCCTGTGCCTTTTAAAGGAATAACACAATCGTATGTTTAATTTTAACTGAATTGTAATCCAATTTCTTTTGAAATCGAAATGTCAAGTGTACAGTTTATCTGGAATTTCCAAAGCACTGTTGCTGCCTTTCTATCAGTTTAAAATATGACATTATAAACAAATTAAAAAAAAACCCCAAACAAACAATAAAAGGGTCCAGACATCTCAGAACAAGTTTCAAACCAGCGAGTCAAAGCCATGGAATGAACAAACAAATCATTCAGCTTCTTTCTTGCTCTTTCCTTTCATTCAGTATTTTAGGAGATGATAATGCCTTATGTATCTGGCAGGTTAGCAAAGCCAGGCGGTTTCAGACCGACTTGCAAACATTCTATAGTAGAAATTCTCTTGCAGGAAACAGTCTCCCAGTTGTTCCCTGTAGTTCATGCTAAAGGAACTGCAAAGTGCTTTTGACTGAAAGAAGGCTGGGGAAAAAATGGTTTTTTTGGGTGTACTTTAAACCATTTGAGCTCGACAGGTCAGTAGCATTACCTCTGAAAAAAGTGTGGACTAGCAAGCATGTACATAACTGATGTTAAAACCTAATGTATTGCAGCAGGTTTAGGTATTTTTATGTGTTGCTTTCTTGTTCATGTTACGTCTTTGTTCCTTTCCTTACTCGTCTTTACTTTTCTTATCTGTTGTGATACATGGATTACAGAGACAAATTCAAAGTATGGAGCATGCCGCGAAAGACGTCTTATGAAATGTACCACCTTCTACTCAGATTTTATAACATCCTTATTGTAACTGCAACTGCTCAAAGACAAAAGTCCTACCAGGAGAATTATTACTCCCATTTCAGCTTCTTTTAATATTTTAGTACTTGGAAACTTTTCTTTACCTTTCTCTTAATCACCATCAGGAAGAGCTCCATGAATATCTATTTGAGAACATATGTTAAAATAGGTTGTAGTGCATGTTCCTTTCTTATTTTCATCCCTCTTTCCTCTTTTTCATGTATCATGTACCCTCTCTCCTCTCGATCTTCTTGCTCTTTTCTCCTCTCCATCCATCTCTATGCACTTCCTTTCTTCCCCCACTCTGTACCCTACCCTCCTCTCCTAACCATTTACCCCTCTTTCTTCACACAAAGGGCTTTGAACTTTTACCAGGCTGCTGATAATTCCCCAATGACTAAAGCCGTTAATCAAAAATGAATACAAAAGATTTGAGTGGGGCATTTCCCACAATAGAAGTCAGTCCTCCTGTTAACCTCACACAAGCAGCTGGAAAAGACAATGCTGGATTTTTTCCAGGATGCTGTTCTTGTACCCTGTTTGGGACTCCATCTTTCAATTCATTAATTTAGTAATGGATGGCTAGAAAATATCATATATTTTCTGCTTAGGAGAAGGAAAGTTATTTTTCTGTTCTTTTGTTCACCCTGCTGTGAAGATTGTCTATTGTGCAGTTCAGTCTGACTTGTATTTTAGTTGAGTGGGAGCACTGGCAATAACTGTACTGTTCCTCTTTCTCCTCCTGAATTATTTAAATAATGTTCTAAAAACAATTGCTTCAGTTTGTGAGTAGTGGCTCAGCCTATAGTTTGACTGAGCAGATGTGATAAAATGATCCTGATTTTTGTCAGCTACCTGACCTTCAGATCCCTGCAGGCAGCTTCCAGAAATGGAAGAGGCTCTGGCCGGTTCCATCTAACTGTACTCTGGCCGCACAATCAGTATCAACAACCCCAGTAGACTGATCTGCCTGCTGCTTTTGGACCACAGCACAGTATCAGACCACACTTGTTTCTTGTTTGGAAGAATCATTTTCTGTCAGTGTAATAACTGATAGCTGCAGGAGTAGTGGCTGCTTCTCTGGCAAAGCTTCCCACTTTCTGCAGGAATGTTTATGGGTGGCAAGAAGGCCGACTTTTTAGTTCTCCTTTCTTCATGCTGTCCCTCTGCTTGTGTTCCCTCTAGTGGCTGAAATGCAAACGATTGGGCAGATCTGATTCAGGTAGTCACAAGCAGCTGTGTATATTAGGTAGACTAATCATTCCATCAATTATATAGAGGTTCTCTTCTGATTTTGTAGGCGAGCTCAGCATTCAGGATTTCTCTCTTATGCAAAGCTGAGTCTTGATTCTGCTCTAGAGTTTTCTTGTTAACAGTTCACTGGAAAGTGTTTTTTCCCTAGTGTGGCAACTGATTTTTTTTGAGCAGTTGTTGATGCACAGAAGATGGTAAACGCCATGGTGAGAAAAGGAATTTGGATTTCTTGTCCCATATAACTGACATGACTTTTCCAGTGAAACTGGGAATGTATGTGTTTGTGGCATCTGTGTAATTATTTTATATCTCAGAAGTTATGGGTTGATACACATAGGTGATACAAACATAACAGTTTGTCAGGCCACTACCATTTGCTGGGAGGTTTGATTTCCACTGTGCTTGGTAGGACCTGAGTCATCTTCTCTTTGAGCCATTAACCAGGGTTTGAATGAACACCAAGAATGTGTTCAGTGCAATGATTACTTCTGTTCTCTTCCAGATTGTCTTGATGGGTATCAAATTATTTGTCCCAGTTATTTAGCGGCTGTCCCTTTTTAAGGCTGTGGTTGAATGGCAGGAATAAATAGAGCATATTTGATCTTCTGTGATAGAAGTTGCAGTCAGTACAAACCATTCTTCTGCCATTGTCCTTCTTAACAAAATACATTGAAACAATCATACTCTTCATGACAGTACTTTGGCATGTTTTAATTTCAGCATTATTAGTCACTGCCCATATACGATACGAGTGTTGGTGGATGGTGTGGGAGGAAGGAGAAAGATATTTAAAACAGATAAAGGCTTCCTCCCCTGATGTGCGTTACTTTTTCTGACCAAGAAGTCTACGACTTAACTATGCTACTGCATTTTAGTATTTTATTTGCCTTAAGGCACAGTTAGTAATTCAGTTTGAATTTCTAATATTATTTTTAAAAGTCATAGAAATGCAAAAAGGATTGCGGGCTTTTAGCAGTGTTAATGGTGAGATACAGAGGCAAGAGACACTAGCACAATTATCAGTTCAGTGTATTCATTAGCCTACAGACTCTTAAATAACACTCTGATGCTGTTTTCCATAACTAGGGAAGAAAATGAGATTATCATTGAAATGTTTTTACAAGTAATTATTTTTATTTTCTTACTGTGATAAATAGTTAGGTTAAAACTGGGCGGGGGGGGGAGATGACAGCAGGGTGGGAGGGGCAGAAAAAAACATCCTTACTAAGGTTCTCTGCTAAATTAACCTTCGTTCTGATAAAGAAAACTTTATCAGGTACACAATAACAGAGTTTTCAACTTAAGCAGTGTTTGAATTGGAGAATTAACACTTTCCAGTTAGGGTATGAACAGTTCTTTAAATAACAGGCTTTGAAGGGTTTAAAGGGTTAGATGAACAGAATGAAATTCATGGGGTATATGAACTGCAGCCCACGCTACATGTCCGGTGTAAAACAAGTCCACACAATGGGCAATTGTTTGCTCCAGCACTTTCAGCCTGTCTAACATACTCTGCATTTCAGTTTGTCATTATACCCTGAATGTGTTCACTTCATACTGCGGTATTTGAAATCTGCCTTGTGGGTTTGATTAAACTTTCTGTAGTGGTGTTATGCATCCTGCTTGTTGGTTTCATTGTTGTTTGGTGGAGATGATCTTCCGTATCCTTGTGTCTGGCCATTGTTTCCACAACCAGTTCAGTGCGGCTTCCTCAGCACCAACTGCTCTCCCTTCTCCCATTGTCCAGAACAGGGTGACTTCTGATGTTTGCATAGCTTTATTGTTTCCTTCCCATTATTGTCAAACTCACGTGGTAATACTTGGCACTTTTACTGACTTTACAGAGTAGGATGTGATGTCATAGAGAAGGGGACAGGGCTACCCAAATTTTCTCAATTGCAGGGAGGAGCTGCCCAGGTGTGCTGAGGGGCCTGTACTCAGGAAGAGAAACAGGGAGTCCTCCACAGTGAGTAACCCCACTTTCAAGTGCACACAGTTTCCTTCATAGCTGTGTCCAGTACAGTGTAGTTTCCTCTTCTGTCCTATCCAGTTTGCCCTCTGGAATGTTCCCAGTTCAGTTGTCTTCTTTTCCCTTTATTTTGGTGTATTCTCATTTTACCTCGTCCTTTGTCTTCTTTTTGAAGGTTGAAGTTTCCATTTTTGTCTCTTCACACCATTAATCTTTTCTCATCTTAGTCTTAATCTTTATACGCATTGTCATTTTTTCCAATGTGTCATTGTGGTTCTGTCACTAATACATCGTATCATTTCTCTTCCCTTGCTGTGCAATGGCCCTTTTCCCAGCCCTGTGCAGTTCCTCCCGTCCTTACTCATTGCCGTACTCTTTCCTACCCACTCTTCTTTATCCTTTCAAATCACCTTTCGGTTTTCCTTTCCTGATGAGTCCCTTTTGAATCTTGCCTATTGATGTATGTGAGATAAGCTCAGTTCAGCTCCCAGACCTAGTGCAACCCTCACTTCTGCATTTTCCTTTGTGGAACTGAAAGATAAAGGATACAAAGCTCATCTGTAACGAAGAACCGAAGGATTTGGTAAACTGTGTTTTGGCTGCGAAAGGGGAGAACAGGCAGTAAATCAGAATTGTAAAATGGCAGGAGAGGGCTGAGCTGGTCAAGTTGTAGTGAGTAGGGAGGCTTTGGCTTTAGGTGAGCTGCTTGAATTATAGCCCTGGCTAGCACCCTTCACAGTTTGATGACTTGCATGATACAATGTGGTGGTGTCTCTAGTTCTTAGTGGGCAGGTATCCACATAGTAGTAGCTACTTTCACAATTGCCATCATTTGGTAACTGCTAGAGAAAAGCTGAGGATCGGATGAATTTGGAGACCAAACTGGCTTATTTACTCAGGGTAGAAATGCAACTTCTGGCTGAGATACGTTGGCAAGATGCTCTGGGAAGCTTGATTACCGTGGCCTGTTTTGCACCTTTTACTGCTGATTGAAAGGTTTCATTTTCCAGGGCTGTCAGTCTGGCACTTTACATGAGCAAAAGAGTGGCTGTTTGTTTAACAGCTTAAAACTGATGGGGACAAAAAGGAAGTGGAAAACCAGAAAAATCTGTACAAGGTGGTTGTATCTGGAAAGAGGAGTGGGTTACTTCGGGCTCAATTGGAAAAGGCAAAGGAGTGGAAAACTGAGCTGAACTGGAAAAATATACTGCACTCTGTCATGTAGCATCTTGTGTGCTGTGACTGTTCTGACTACTTCATTTTTTGTAGTTTTTAGAAACAAAAATCATTTTAAAATTGAAACCTATCTGTGTCAATTCTCACAGTAGCTCCTGCTCTACAAATGAAAGGTTTTAGCCAGTTTTGTTCCTGAGGTCACGAAAAAAACTAAGTGTAGAATATACAAATGACCTCAAATAGTTCTAAAGTAATAAAAACAAAAAAGACTACTAGCTGTCTCTTTCTTTTTCTTTGTTTTGGGACTTTTTTCCCTTCTACCTGAAAGGAACTCTGATGCTGTGTCATAAAATTAGTTGTATATTTCAACTCTTTTATTTGGAACCTGGTAAGAATTTTTCCTAAGCAGATGTAGCAGATGATGCACAAAAGCAGCAAGTAAATCTTATTCTTGCTGCAGTTTCCTGGATCGTATCTGGCCTTCCAACAGACAGAGGATTCCAGTCTCAACACTACTGTTCCCTGCCTTTCACAAATGACTACGTAAAAACTGCATGATCACATAACCTTTCAGATTCACAGGACAGCTGTGTCTTGTCACTTACACATTTATTATTTCTTTTCAGGCATTGGAAAAGTACCCCAACTCACCAATGACTGCAAAACAAATACTGGAAGTCATTCAGAAAGAAGGGTTAAAAGAAACAAGGTCAGTGTTTATATGTTCTGTGTTTTTGCTATCTCTTTGAAAATCATCTAGGAATGGTATATAATCTTTACAAAACATAAAGTACTGGTTAACAGCTGAATTGATTTCTAGTACTAAAGTGGGAAATATAGCTGACGGGTTTTGTTTGTTTGTTAGTTCAAGGCTTTTAAAATGTTTAGTGACTGGCTTAACTTTCTACCATCCAAAAGGAGTCTGTGGGCCAGCTCCAGTCCAGTGGCCTTTCTTTAGAAAGACTGTGATATGCTCAGACAGCCCAGTGCTACATCTCATTTTTGCTTAAGGACCAAAGCTTGACAACTGGGTTGCCTCTGCCACCATGTGCACGGAGAATGTGTGAGATGGAGCTAGACACACTCCTTCTCTCACTTGGGTTTGTGGTCTGGCACTTAAGTCACTGTTATGCCATGCTGGTGTTGCCTGTGGTAACAGGGGTTGTGCTGATAAAGAATTGGGAATGGAAGGAGAGGGGTGTTTGAACACTGGGAGCTAGTCTGTGTGGCTGCAGAAGTTTGGATACTGAGTTGCTTAATAACAGCATACTTTGGACGTAGATTTCAACTGTAATCATTAAGCTGTTAGGGGATAGGGGGGTTATCCAGAGCCTATGGAAATCAACAGTTGTCTTCCATTGACTCCTGGTTCAGATGGGCATGCAGCTTCTTGTTCCTCAAAGGTGACTGACTACTTAGTAGGTCTTCTAGTGACCTGCAGATGGAAACTTGGGCAGGAAGTAAAGTTAAGGAAAAAGTTGTTGGTTGGTGGGGGTCTTCTACAAGATGCAGTTTCCTCTTCTCCAAATGTTCTAGTAAAAATTTTCTATTCTAATAAATTGTTTTAATACTTGTTGCTGTCTCAAAGCAAAGGGAGACATCCACTTTTATTTTAATTATATTCTTTTAGTGTGGAACCTAAAATCTAGGACAAGAGAACTTCAAAGCCTGTGTAGAGGAGTCATAATGCGTTATGTCCGTTACATCTGAGTTCATTCTGGTGAACCAGAAGTCTCAATGGGACATATTTTTACTGAATTCACTGCTGTTCCTAAGAAACAGAACACTGCATGTGATCATTTGCACTGCATAACCATGCGCTGTTTCGTTGGTAGCCTCATAACGTGCTTATAATAGCTGTATTTTGGTAAAATTGCAAAAGAGATGGTATGCAAGGCGAAGTTGAATTTGCCACCTTTTACAGATATAAAATGCTTTAGTTCCTGTCAAGGAATTGCTTCAAGTGCATTTGGCAATGATGCTAAGGAAACAAGGGGATGAAAACTTTTGAAAATGAATGTCCAAACGTGTGTTACGCTGCAAGGATTTGCATACAACAACAACAAAAAAGCAAGAAAACCCAACTTTGAAAATCTGTTTTTATTAAGATACTGTTTCTCACAGCAGTGAATAGTTTGCTTTCTTCTCCTTACATCTTGTGATATGAGACAACTGCATGGAAGAGCCTCACATGTCTGATAATAGCATTTCTTTGTCATTTTAAAAATTCTTGTTTCCGTGAACAGTGCATGAATAAAATTTTGTGCACAAAACTTACGGGAGGGAGTGAAGGCAGCATTTTTGTGATTTAAATATAGAAAATGTGGAAGCCCTTTTTAATTGCTGCAGAATGAATAATAAGAGAAAGATTCCTTTAAAGAGGTTCAGAGCTACATGTTCTTTCATATCTTCAGTTACTAAGAAACTGAGAATTGCAGGGAAATAGGAAGGAAATTCAGATTCATTTTGATTTTTATTTGTGGTATGGTATGTGCAGGTATGTGTGAATGTGTAGTAAATTGCAGGATGCAATTGCCATATGTGGTCATGAGTATCTAGATAACTGAGAAGGGTAAAATTCAATGGTCTTTACTCCTTACTTGAAACATTCTACTATGTTAAAGGCTAGGTAATCCTAAACTAATAAGCCTAAAAAGTCTAAATTCTGCAATTGTAAAAACAAAAAACGTTGATTCTGTATTGATTTTTTTTTTTTAATTAAAGTATTTGCATTCTCATTTAACTTCTGATTTCATGTAAAAGTTGTGTTTCTGCTGCATTTTAATATTGATTAGGCACAAACCTGTAAAGTTATCTGAGTACTTAACTCTTAATAGGAGCCGATAAGGTATTTGACTTCATACACATATTTGTTGATTAGGCCTCAGTGCATAAGTGATGTTTTGTTTTCACAGTCCTTGAATTTAGAGTCTCCCGTTTGCTTTGTCCAGCTCTCCCAATTTCTTTCAGTACCTTTCTGCTGGTATGGTACCTTTGCCGTTACTAAGATGGTCTTTCCTGGTCTCTATGCTGCAGCCAGCTAAGATGAGCGAGGGATGTAAATTTATGATGTGCAGTCACCTGGTTATAAGCAATAGAACAGCACTAGTATATTTTATTCTGTATCGATTTGTGTATTCTTCCAGTCTGAACTTGTACCAGCAATATGTTACTACTTTAATATACTTTACTTATTCCTTTATACTGATTATCATTGTTGGTAGAACCTTGGCAATCCTAAATGAAGTTCTTCAGAAATTCTCCTCTCTACTGTTCCATTTATAGATGAACGAGATTAATTGGCTTAGTCATTTTTCAAATATATTGCAGCATTAATTAATCTAAAGCTTTTTGCTGTGGTAGTAAATCTGAATGAATAACGTATGATTTTCAGCAATCTCATTGTCATTATGTGTAATCTTTAAAAAGACATTGTCAGACTATTCAGCCTCTTTTCTTTGTTTGCAATAAAGACATCAAGTTGCACATTTTTTTTTATTACTCAAATAATTAAATACAATAGGAGGAAAATTCCAAAGTTACAAAGCAGATATATGTTAGAAATTAAAATAAAAACTTACTGACATGTCCTGTGAGAGGTTTTACACCTGCCTGGTTTCCTGTATCTTGGGGGATGTACAGCTCAATTTTGTTTTTTAAATATCTTTCCTGTTATGATGTTTCGTTGCAAAATGGTCAGCAGGCAGGCAGTTCTGCTGCTGCCTAGAAGGACTAAAATGGTTTAAGGCAAACCTTTTCAGGATGTAGAAAATACATGGGGGAGGAGGGAGAAGTATTTCTTTTACATTCATGTCTGTGCTGATAGTGAACCATGTCAGGCCAACAGTCGTGGACACAGAAATCTCTTTACAAAGAAGATAGACAGCAGCTCACTCCCCTGCACAGTGGTCTGGATTTTCCTTCCTAGCATCCACTGTCCAGTTCTTTTGAAAACAATTCCCTGTCCCATTGTAAATATTCTAGACTCGCAACCTGCTGGTTATGCATCCTAGCATGAGATTTTGCTGATTTTGCTAGTGTGACATAGACTGCTAGTCAGAGTATAATCCAAATCCACTCTAGCCTCAGTGCTCCTTTTCCACTGTGCTGCTGCCTCGCTCCTTGTTCTCTGTCTTGTATTTCTGTTGTTATTTATTCCCGTTAAGATCTAGACTTCCCCTTACTGAATTGTATTCCAGTCTTCTGCAGACCGTTTTTCAAATCTATTAAGATTGTTTTAACATGTAGTCTTGTCTTTCAGCATGCAGTCCTTTCAAGTTTAGTGTCATCTGCTTATTAGAACCTGTTTCCTTTTGCAGCATTATATTTCTGTTCTTTGCTTATGAAAGTCCCATGCGAAACAATGTCCAAAGACTCATTAAGTCGGGCTATATGATACCTACTGCTTCTTCTCTACAGGGTCTGCTACTATGTCATAAAGAATATTTTGAAGTAACATGTTCGTGACAGGTCTATGTGTTACTGTACTCAATTCAACTTCTTATCTGCTAAATAGTTCCAAATAATTTTTATTCCATATTTTGGGGGAATTGAAATTCAGTTGCTGCATCTCTACTTCCTTCGCCTGCCTTTTTTCTTTTTTTTTAAAGCTAGTCACATGTTTTCCAGTCTTTTCGAATCACTGTTATCTTCTAGAAATTCTCAAAAATGACTGTTGATAATTCTGAAACTGGTCCAGTCAGCTTTAAATACCTTACGGTGAATTTCAACAGATTTAACTGATTTGAGAACATCTAATTTATTTAATTATCATCTAATCAATTTTTTCCAGTTTGGTTCCTGGTGTTGGTTTTAGTAGCTGTCTAATCATAGATACCTTTCTAATCAGCTGTCAACAAAGAAAAGGCACTAGCATTCCTGTGCTTTTGGTGTAAGTGCTCAGTGCCACCCCTTAAGGGAAGAGCAAGCCAGTTCCCTATCTGTTGGTGTGGTTTAACCCCGGCCAGCAACTAAGCACCACACAGCTGCTCGCTCACTGCCCCTGCAGTGGCATGGGGGAGAGAATTGGAAGAGTAAGAGTGATAACACTTACAAGTTGAGAACAGTTCAATAATTAAAATAAAATATAATAATTGTAAGGAAGAGAGAGAAACAAAACCCAGGAAAAACAAGTGATGCAACTGCTCACCACGTGCTGACTGATGCCCAGCCCATCCCCAAGCAGCAATCCCTGCCCCCCCAGCCAGTTCCCCCCAGTTTATACACTGAGCATGACATCATATGATACAGAGTAGCCCTTTGGCCAGTTTGGGTCAGCTGTCTTGGCTGTGCCTCCTCCCAGCTTCTTGTGCACCTCCTCGCTGGCAGAGTATGGGAAGCTGAAAAGTCCTTGACTTAGCATAAACATGGTTTAGCAGCAACTAAAACATCAGTGTGTTATCACATTATCTTCATGCTAAATCCAAAACACAGCGCTGTACCAGCTACTAGGAGGAAAATTAACTCTGTCCCAGCCAAAACCAGGACATTACAGAAATGTCTTTGTGCATGATGGGTGGGCGAGTTTGCTGAAGTTTAACTTCTTGGAGCCCATTTTCTTCTTTTTGTGTTCTCCCTTATTTTCCTAAAAATGAAGAATCATCCCTTCATGAACGCTCAATGTTTTCAGCTGCTTCTTCCCCACTGATTCAAGTCAAACCTAATACTGCCTTCCTTCCTAACTTTTCCTGCTTTTTACGTCTTCTATTCAAGGATTTTTGTTCCTAGCAGTCCCAGGAACTTGCCAGATGCTTCTCTGTCCCTGTGTCTTTCTTTTCCCAAGAGGTGCCTGCATGGTCATAATGGGAATATTTAAATAGGTCATGTGTTTTAAAAAATTTTGCTGATTCTCACAAAAGAAAACCTGTCTCTCTAATTCTCCTGATTTCTTGCTATGTTAAACTCTGACCCTAGTACCATCCTTGGGTTTGCCCTCTTTTGTTATTACCTGGAAATTGCCTGTAGGACCACCAGGAACAACCTATCTATTCCCTTCTGTTTGGGGCACTGCACCTTCATGAAGGACAGGACCAATTGAAGACTGCTTAAAATTATCAGGGAGGTAAAAATAAGACAGAAGTTGGTATGAATTAGGTGTTTGGATTAAGGAAGAGAAGACTGAGTTTAGACATAGTAAGTCTTCCAATACATAAAAGATAGGAAAAAGTTAGGAATAAGTTACCCTGCATGTATGATATGGACAGGAAAAGAAAGAAGGCCTTTAAATTGTAGCAAGAAAAGATGCTGGTTAGATAGTACAAAGTTTCTTTTTTTTGTTTTTTTCTTCCCCGTAACAAGCATAATTGATTTCTGTCATGAGCTGTGGGGGAGAGGTGAGATCTCTCTAGATCTCTCTAAAAACAATTTAGATATGTGTCTGTCAGGAATTACGTAGATTTGGTTGATCCTGCCTTGAAGTAGGGGAATGAACCAGCATATCCTTTGATCCATATTTTTCTATGATTTTTTTTTAGATCAGTTTGCAGTACTTGGGCCATGTATATTGTTTGAGTTCTAGGGGAGAGTATCCAGCTGAACTCTGATAAATGTTTGATGGTGATAACCCTAGATTATGTCTTAGCTTTCTGTAGTTCCCTTTCTCTTTTGCTTGGTGAGGCTGGGAAATGGACTTGTCTGGATAAGACTAAAGCCAAAGATTGTCAGTACAAGTTAAAAGCCAATAAACTTTCAAAATGGGACAAACAGTGTTTAATTTTTTGGAGTGCAACTTTAGCCCACAGCTATGCTAGCTATTTACTTTCCTTCTCCATTAGACTCAGGACTGTGAACCCTGGAATGGATTAATTTCATAGTATTTTTGCTGTTCAGCTAGAGTAACTGAGCTCTGTATTGTCAAGTAACTTTGATTATTTTGTTCAGGTAATTCACAGAAGAGGTTAGAAAAAAATACCTTCATCTCATTCTGGTTTTCATTTTCCAGTAAGAATCTTAAAGATCTTTCTCTTGATGTTTCTTTGTTGATCTTCATTTCAACTATGAGAATCATGGCATCAATCCTAACTCCTCCTTTTTTTCTCTGCATATTTTGTCTTTTGCTACACAAGATTAAGCTATCTATTGATTTATTGTTGTGACAGTAGTTTTCAGAAGACTAAGAAGAGATGCTTGCCACTGGCACTGGCAGTGGTGCTGTTTCTTCGGCACTCCACAGTGTTGATAATATCTATCGTGAATGATATCATAACATATTAAGTCTTCTGAGCCTAGGAAAGCAGCAAAGTATGATCCTAATAAATCTCAGGACACTCTTACTAGATTTACGCTCTTTGTGCAGAAATATTAAACTAGTGGGTTAGCTAGAATTAAACCCACTTTGAACTGCTGAGCAGAGTCATCAATGGAATAAAACACATGATCTGTGCAGGGTCTGTCTTTAGCTCTGAAGTGAGATGGTACTCCTGAAAATATTACCGTCACTTCTGAATCCTTTGATCTTTTTGACAGTGTCTCTTTAAGCCCTTGCATACTTCATGCTTAGAGCTATTGACTTAAAAATAAAACACATTCTGAATGCTGCTGTTTCTGTAAATAGGCTAAATGAGCTGGCAACTGTCTTCTGTTGCTTATCGTTTTAAAGTTCTTTGTTTTAATGTGTATGCATGTAGACAGAGGAATTTTTACTTCCTTCTCTGTAAAGTAATTCCAAGATGTCATTGTGATTCATAGTTATTAACAAGGTGTCATTGTGATTCATAATTATTCACAAGTCATAGTTTTTATTTTCCACTTAAAAAAAAATAACCAAAAGCTCTTAAAAAATTTCACCGAAAGAACCACAGTTTTTGTCTTAAGGCTCTGATTGTTAACAGAAGAACACAGACAGTTAAGAGGCTTCTGTGGTTGCGTATGTCTGATAGAATTTATTTGGGAGCCTCTTCAGCTGAAGCAGTGCATTGTTTTGTCTTGAAGGTAGTTATTTCCTGCAACAGACTGAAAGGAAGCCTTGATGGGAAGAGAGAGAGAAAGCTATTCGCCTTCTTTTGCCTGGCATTATTAGGTTGATTTTTATGCCTCTACAGATGTGGCTTTTGGCTGCTGTAGAGCAGTGAAAGAAACAAACTTTCAGTACAACCTGTCTTTCTGCATAAATTCACTTCAGGCACCTCTTTGAAACGCTGTTCTTCCCAGTGTAACAACAAACCACCTAATTTGGTAGGCAGTTGTGATAGCAGCAGTTCACCAGCTGAAAATCTCAGGCCTGCTCCTTCTTGCCTAGGCGTTCCCAGCATTGTTATGCCACAGTGCAGTCTAACCTGGTAAAAACTGATGGGTTTCCTACATTATTGCATTCCAATGTTGGAACTGTAACTTGCATAATCACACCCGTGTCCCCTCTGTGATAATTATTTCAGTTTTTGATAGTGATATAGCCCTAAAACAACTATGGTATTAACTCGAGCCTGAGAGCAGGGTTGTTGATTTTTGATTCCGTGTTGCTGCATTGTGATTACACTACCATTAGTTTAAAGCGAGCTTGGTTATGTCTGTACAATGGTAATCCCATCTTTGTATTGATTTGGAAAACTGGTTTTGGGTGCTAATGAAACAGATGTAAAATAATAAAACCTCAAATGTTTTCCCTCAGCTAATTGCAAAGACACCAGAATTTTTATTTATTTGTGATGGTGTTTCTTCCATTGTGTATACCTATAAAAGATATATTTCAATATAAGACATTTAACTACCTTGAATGTAATTTTTTTTTTGCGTGAACCACCATTATCTTCATTTTTTGCTCCATATTTCAGTTTTCAGAAACTGCTCCTCTTCCTTTCACAGGACAATGAAGTCACTGTCTAGGGACTTCAATAAACAATCCAGTAAAATACGTCTGCATGTCAACATTTTTTATAAAATTACATGTTTGTTTGGTTTGGTGGTGAGTTTGGGTTTTGGTTTGGTTTTTTGGTTTTTTGGGGTTTTTTTGTTTGTTTTTTTTTGTTTGTTTTTTGTTTGGGCTGGGTTTTTTGCATGATGCATGTAGTAACAGGTGCCCCAGCTGTTACAGGCAAGCTAAAAATCATGCTTGTGTTACAGATGCAAATTCCTTTGTTAGTTTTATTAAGGTGTGGGTTAAATTTTGGAAATATTTCAGGTGATAAATGGCACAGTGTAAATAGTAAGAATCTTTTGAGTATTGGAGGATACTGTTCTTACTGTTAAGAACATTAATTGAGCATATGTAAAAAGAGAGCGTAGGCAGAAGCAAAGTAGTATTTTTCAAAGCTAAATGCAGAGCAAAGAATATAGCGTGGTCCTCTGCTCCTCCACTCCCAATATCCTGTCCATTAAATTGGTGTTGCTGGTGCAGTATCTCTACTAGTTCCCGTCTACATGCAATCCCTTGTCCCAAGAGTTTCTGCTACATGAATCTTCCCTCTTTCTCAAACTGGGTCACCAATCCCGTGGTCTCCAATTACCCCAATCTGCTGTCATCCTTTTTCCCTTCCCACATATGAGGACTCAAACTCTATTCCTTTGACCATTCTATGTGCCTGAAATTTTCTTAAATAATACGATGTGGACATCCCAGATTTCAGTATTTATTTCACATTCTGGCTCAAGACCAACCAAGCTTTCTTCTTTAGTTTGGTTCCAGGACCAATTATCGGGAAATAAAACCACAATTCCATCATTTTATCATGCCTGGGACCTTCAATAGATGATTTACAACAGTTTAGAAAAGTTCATATGGCTTCCCCTTATGTACTTTGCTCCTGATTTGTCATCATGTTGAAGTCTGTTCCTGTATGCTCAGGTGAACTGAGATTTCAGAATAGTTGATTCTCTTTTTTTAAAAGATTATTATGTTACTGTTACTTTTCCATATACATTTTTGCTTATATAGTGTTCAGTACTTAAGTTTTCTATTTGGTACAATAGTTCTCTGTGTCTGGGTGCTAAAACATACATTGTAACCACCTTTCCACCTTTCATGGAAGTAATGGGAAATAGTGCTGCTTGATTTTTTTAAATTTTTTAAAAGATCTGCCATAAAGTTTTTTGCTTTAAATCTATTAGAAGCTCTGCAAAATGTGTCTGCAAAGACTGGGAAAACAGGAATCCAGTCCGTGTGACGCACTTGCTTCCTTGGTGCTATTAAGATATTTTTAACTTGTGCAGTTACTTAGGTTTCTGCTCCTCCCACCAAGCCTAACCTGTATGTTCTCAAAGAACATTATGTTAGTGCAGTGTATAAAGCTTTTTCATTTGCTTGATGCTTTACTGGTAAGGGAGAGTGGCCTGTATGATCATTAGATATTCAAGTTATAATAATTCAGTGGAAATATGAAAATTGTAAAAGCTAATTTATTTAGCTGTAATAGCAAAAATTATGGTTGTTAAATTTTGTGTTGTGATAAACATGTTTCAACTTCTAAAGGTCTATATTGCAAAAATATTTTATCTTTGAATGCATGCACAAGACCTCTTTATCACAGCCTAATTTGCTGAAATTAAGACCCCCATAATATGCTAACACCATATTAAAGATATTCTTTTTTTAATACAAGAGGAAATCCAACAACTTGAATGTAAAAAATAATGGATAGCAGTGCAGATGCTGGCGATCTTATAAGATTTAGTAGTTATTTTGTGCAGTAATGACACCACTTCCTGTTAAAGGACATTTTATTTTGAAGTAGCAGATGGATATCAGCTGTGACTAAATAGTGTAAATTTGTCAACACATTCAGTGTTGGTGTTTTTTGCATAGTGTAATACTTCCTTTATCAATATATTTCAATGTTTAGTGTAGGAATCTGAGTTGTGCTTTCTTTTTCCTATGTTGTGTCTCTCAGTGTCGACTACTATTGAAAGAGACTGAAAAGCAGTAATGTAGTTCAGGCTGATGAAGAGAAACCTCCTGCATTAGAAATTGGTGTTACCATATGCATAGCATTATCCTAAAGTGTATATTGTGGGATAACTGTCTTCCCACATTTCTCCTAGAAAGTGTAACTTCTCTTGTAGCAATATTTAAGTAAGTGTGCTACAGATATTTTTTCTTTAATGTTTCTGTATTTCAAAGAGTAATTCTGCATTAAAGTTTGTGTCTCTTTTTCAGAAAGAGAAATTAAATAAGGGTATCCAAGAGACCTAAACACATTCAAAGCAATCAGATACTCAGAGAAGTTACGTTAGGAAAGTTTCACCAGATCTTTAATCCATCCTCCCAGCAGTGCAAGTTTTTTGGTTGGTTTGTTTGTTTGTTTGGGGTTGTTTTTTTGTTTGTTTTGGTGGTGGTTTCTCTGTGTGTGTATAGTATGTTTCCTAGAGTGTAGTGCTTTAAGGCTGATTTCTTTTTTTAAATGACTGAAGAGACAAGACCTTCCACAGTCCACAGAGTGTTGTCCTGTTCTTTTATCCAAAGTCTGCCTGCAGTTCTGTAAACTGAACCATGACTGTGTGGAAGGTAGGTAGATATATCTATATATGTTCTTTGATTTTACTACCTTTATATTACCTTTATCAGTGTGTTTTGCCAGGATCTTTTTAAGAGGAGCAAGGACATAGAAGAGCTTTCCAATAACAGTTGTCCATTGATGTTGAGAGCCAAAACTTTCAAAAATATCTTTGGGAAACTGAGATTTGACAGAATGTGTTCACTTTCCATCATTGTTCTGAAATGAAGATCTGTCACATATTAACATTAAAGTACATAGATAATAAACTAGTATTTTAAAACAGAAGTCAGAAACAAGACCTGCAAGAGAGCTTAATATCAATGTATGCTAGTTAGTGGCAAAATGCGAGAACTGTTGCTGAGTAGCCAGCAACCTTGTTCAGTTCTCTTGTGCTTAGAAAAGGCAAGAATAATCTACTGTATTTCCTTTAGGAGGTATTTGGGTAAATGAGATTCAACACATAAGCCTGTCAGGAGCAGCCATATATATCAAACTTTCAAACACAGAATGATATGGAGACTTTAGCTAGGAGGAGTCACCTTTTGAATGAACATTCTGGTAAAATATTCTTAGGAAAAGAGTTTAATCTGTTGAAGACTCAAAACCTGCAGTGAAAATTGGAAGTCTGGCTAGGAACTTGAAGACATGCTTGGTTTAATGGATTTATGAGCTTTAGTTGCAACATCCGAGTAACCTAAGAAGCGGCTTTTTCTTGCAGGTGTAAAATGAATTATTCTAGGTTTCAACTTGCTAGTTGCTGATTGAGAGTTATTTGTTGGAGTTGGATTTTTTTGGTATTTCTGTTTTGTTCTGTGTATTTCTCTTTTGCATTGAAAAGTTAGTATTTAAACCTATTATTTATTACTGCTTTGAATTTCATTTATCCCACAGCTGACTTGTGTCTTTATTTCTAAGCACTCTGTCTTAAGGGACATGCGCAACATCCCACAACATGGTATAATGTTTTTTTATGCTATTTCTAGTATTCCATAGCAACTGGGGAAAAAAAAAGAGCCTAAACTGAACACTACAACACAAGCAATTCATTACAGATTTTCCGCTTAGTATTCAGTAAATTGTCAAGTCCTTATTTTCATCATTAGCATATTTTTCACAGAGCAGAAGCATAGCCATTTCTGGCAGACTGAATTAAATGTGTTTTACTTGAATGTGAAAGAAGAAAACATTGTCAGGCTTTCTATGAAAGCATCATTTTCTAGTAATAATTTATTTTCTTGGAATAGTTTGCTGTGAATGTCTTTATGTTTCTATAAAGATATGGGTATGCGTTTCAGTCTACCTGTAAATAAACCATTTCTTAACTGAAGGTGAAAAAACCATGAAAATAATTCTTTTTTCTTATTTTTTTTTCTTCATATTGCATGAGCTGAAAAATTTCCTAGTTCTCTTATAGTCATGCACTGATATTTTTCATTTAAAATTTTGAAGTATGGTTTTTATAGCATCAAGACCAAAAAGAGCCTCATAATTTCACTGTCCAAGGACTATGAAAAAAATCAGGTATAACTGCTCAGAAAATTTGTTACATACATGAATTTCTTTTCTATCTAAGACTAGCTGATAGCAGTTTCATTTTATTTATTTTGAGTCTCATAGGTAGTCGTCTTAATTACTGTGAAATTAAATTACGTGCACGCTCTTCATTTCAAAACAGAATTTTAAAAGCACCTAAATGTCTTTTGCTTGCTTATGTACCATCATGTGAAGGAAAAATGTGTTTTATGCAAGATCTGATTTTCTTTCAGCGGTATAGAAAGCTCTCATCTTCTGCTTGTAATCCAAATAAACTCTGCATTTGTCAGTGAGGCTGTTTTATGATAGCTGTATGATAGAACCCGTAATTGTGTGGCAGGCAAATATTTACCATATCAACAGAGAACTGAGAACCAAAACATATATATCAAATTAAAGTATAAATAAAATAACTTAAATATTGTATGTATGAAACTGTGTTTATGTGCTTGAGTGTGTAAATACACCTACAGACACAGATTCACCTTTGTACGCATACACATGCACTTATATGCATATAAAGTTGTAAATCGCAAAATTATACTCAAATACATCCTTTGCTCAGCTATTCCAATAGCAAAGACTATAGGAAAGAGCTCAAAAGATTCCTAAGAACTATTTTTGCTGTTTGCCCTCAGTAGCTGGAAGAGAGGACAAGTGGGGTTTTTTTCCCCCGTTTCTTTTGGTTTTCATTTTATTTGTAATACGAGAAAAGGAAAATGGGATCTAGTAGCTCTTTTGCTGGAAGGGAGTATTTGCTAAAGAAAAAACAAGCAAAAATAGCTAACTGAATCACCCTATTTAGCATCTTATAACATCCATAGCTACTGCTGCATATTTTATATGTTTCAATAAGCTTGCTTAAGATATGTTTATCTGCTGTCAAGAATCTATCAAGATACACCATTCTGTACCTTTTTTCCTAAAAGAGCTTCACTTGCATGCTTTTATATTTCATTTACAAATAAAATAAAACAAACGCGCAATCTAGACAATTATTATTTTCTCTTGCAAATGGCCCCCATTACTTGTTATTGCTTCCTTTCTTTTTCTTATGCTACCAATATACCTGGAGGTTTTGTTTTATAGACTGTTAAATACTTCAGGTAGCCATTATCAAATATGGAATCATTGTGTCAAAAAGAATGTGTCCCCTACAGTTATCACAAAGGAAAAAACCTATGACCTATAAAGGACAGCAAGGGCCTTTTTGAGAAGAAATCTTTTAAGAATATGTGACAAGCAGGAAGTTGTTGTTTTGTTTTGTTTTTTTAAAGACTGCTTGCTTTCAGTCAGGGAATCTTTTCTTGGCCAATTAAATGAGACAGTTTCAGACTTTGTGTATACTCTTAACTCTGTCCCCTTTATCCAAAACGAACACCACTAAACCCGATCCAACTGTTAACCTTTCTCTGTTTGTAGTAGTAGCTTAAGGATATTAATGTAAACAATTGCATCAGAATATCAGTCAGATGATGTACTGTATAAACTAAAGTAGCAGTGATACACGATTATTTGTGCGCAGGCTTACAATCCAGGAATTCATGATGTGATTGATACTGTCAATTGATTTAATATTATACTTACATTTAATTCTTTATTAAAAATATTTAGACACAGTGATCGGGATGACTAACAGAAAACAGTTTCTGGTTAAGGCTGAATTTTATTTGTGATGCCACATTGTTATGTTTCTTTGTCTCTTTCTTTAAATGTGTGTGTGTGTCTTAGCCCCTACATTCAAAGGGACTTTATTAATGACTTCAGCAGAATCAAGCTTCCTTTCAGATGGAATGATGTGCCTATCAAGAATGGCCAGTCTAAAACTTCCATTTTAATTATCAATGCTTTGATTTTACAAATTATTTGATGGTTACTGTTATAATTTTAAAACATTGTCTGTGACATTTTGAAATTAGATTGACTTCTAGTTATAAGTTAAATGGAAAGTTAAATGTCTCAGTTCCAAACTTAATGAGCTGTTGCAAGTCAAAAAAGAATAAGGAGATCTACTAATAATATGATTTTCAACAGCTGGATTAAGTTAAAACACAAAAATAAAAGTATCTGCTTGGTCCTTTGAGGGAAGGAAAGAACCTTTTGCTATGCTGTTTTGCCAAGTTAAACTCTCTTATGTACAAGTATAACTTAAACATTTCACATCCACCCAAATATTTTAATTTGACCCAATACAATAAATCATATGTTGCTATATTTTTAAAGGTACAGGATGTACTGTGATTGCCCAGTCTTTATTTATTTTCAGGCTTTCCTTACAGGTAAGAGCTCTTAACAAAAATATTTTAAGGACGTAATTGACACTTATTAGTTAGCAAAGTTGTAGTAGTTACGTTTATTTTAATGAAAGTGTGAAAGTATCATCTTGCTTACAGAAGCATTTTTGTAGTAATAAATGTTACTAGAAAACAATAATTTGCTTTTGGATCTAATCTTTATTTATTTGTGATTACTCCCAGTTTCATTATTCTTTATGTAAGCTTGATTTTTCTGCCTGTATTGGTGGTTGTGTAAAACATTCTCAAGAGCTGAATTACTCTTCAAATACAAGAATATTGAGAAAAATCTTTTGTAAGGGAAGGAATGTTTCTTTTCATTCATTTATTCTTTCACATGATACAATAGATTTTAGAATTATTTTTTTTTTTTGGTCGATTGAGTGTGAACTGAAGATGTAGAAATAGGTCAGTCTCATATGTCTGACTTCCTTTTTCTCTTTTTGGATTGTATACAATGTTTTGGATGCTAAAAATAAACATGACACTTTTGCATAATTATGCCAGAATTCGACATTTTATTTCAAAATTCTAAATCCCTTCAGTTAGAAGTCATGCCCTAACTGAAAACTGGGGAGAAGAAACAAAGGAAAAAAGCTGTGGAGATTTCCCTGAATTTTTGTGAGTGAGAAGGAATAAGATATGATACTCTTTCTTTGTTTTGAATAGAAATGAACAAAAATAAAATGAAATTTAGTGATTTCAGTTGTTCTTGTTTCATAAAAAAGGTTTATTATTGTTTTATACTTCTGCTTTAAAAAAAGTATGATTCTTTTATCAGAATAAGATATTATAGGTTGGAGAGAGAGGGGAGGACGAGAGATTGAGAGGAGAGCAAGAAAGAGAAGAACAAGAGAGGAAGAATAGGAAGAGAGGAGAAGAGATAGGGAGAGAAGATAGAAGATGGAGGAGTAGAAACAGAAAGGAGAGGGGAAAGGGAAATGAAAGAAAAGATGAAAAGAGAAAGAAAAGGAAAAGAGAGAAAGAAAAGAAGAGGTGTACATGACAGGGCATAGGCAGTGGGGTTTGCAGGGGTGGCCTCTGTGAGAAGAGGCTGGGGCTGCCCCGCGCTGGACACAGCCGGCTCTCATGGACCCACCACAGGGCGCTGCTGAGCCCGGCTGCCGAGATGGCGGTGCCTCTGTGGTAAGGGCAAAACCAGCCTTCAGGCAGAAGAGGAGTGTAAAAAATAGAGTGTGAAAAAGTACTGTGAACACCAAGGTTAGAGAAGAAGGAGGGGAGGAGGCGCTCCAGGTGCCAGAGCAGAGATTCCCCTGCAGCCAGTGGAGGACCAGGCCAGAGCAGATATCCACATGGCAGCCTGTGGAAGACCCCATGCTGGAACATTTGGATATTTCCTGAAGGAGCTGTTGCCCATGGAGAACCCAGGCTGGAGCAGGCTCCTGGCAGGAACTGCAGCCCATAGAGAGCCCACACTGGAGCAGACAAAAAGTGTGAGGAGGAATTAGGAGCAGAGAGGAGCTGTTATGGACTGATTGTAACCCCCTCATCCCTCAGCGCCACTCAGTGTGGGGAAGGTAGAGGAATCAGGAGCAAAGAAGGAAAGTTGAGCCTGGAAGCGGGGAGCTGTTGTTTTAATTTTTTTTGTGTGTTTGTTTCTCTCTACCCAAATCTATTTCAATTTGCAATAGATTAATTTTCCTCAAGCTGAGTCTGTTTTGCCTGGTATGGTAACCGGTAAGCAGTCTCCCTGTCTTTATCTCAACCCATGAGCTTTTTCATCCCCTTTTCTCCCTGTGTCCTGTTGAGGAGGGGGAGTGAGGGGCTGGGTGGGCATTTGGCTGCTGGCCAAGGCTAACCCACCACAAGAGGAAAGAAAGAGAAAGCAAGGGAGAGAAAGAGGAAGAAACAAGGTAAGAGAAAAGAAAGAAAAGAGGGAGAAAAGAGAAGGAAAAGAGGAGAGAAAGGAGAAGGAAGAGAACAGAGGAGTTGAAGAGAGAAAAAAGAAAGACAAGGGAGAAGAGAGAAAACAAAGAAAGGAAAGACAAAAGATGAAAGAATGAAATGAGAAGAGAGGAAAGGAAAAAAGCAGAAAGAAGAGAGAAATACAGGGGAAAAAGAGAGAAGACAATGGAAAGAGAAAAAAGCAGAAGGGAAAGAACAGAGAGAACATGAGAGAAGGGAGAGGAGAAGGAGAACAGAGGGAGGGAGAGAAGATAAGGAAAGAAGCGAGAAAAAGGGGAAAGAAGTGAAAGGCAGGAGAGAAAAAAGAAAAGGAGAGGAAGAAAAGAAAAAAGAAAAGATAAGAAGAAGAGAAAACAGAAAGAAAAGAGAAGTGAGAGAAGGAAAAGAAAGAGAAAGGAAAGAACAGAAGAAAAGGAGACAGAAAGGAAAATGAGAGAAAAGAAAGAATAAAAAGGAAACAAGTCCAAGCAAGCCCACTGTGGTTGAGGAATCTGTAACTGAATGCTCTCAGCAGTGAAGTTAAAATTTTTAACTGACTGGAAGAGCTTGTATGTCGTACTGGTATGTGGTAACCAAGACCTTGGAAATTACTTCCCTGAAGTAAAAGCTGTAAAATCCTTATATTAAAATAACTCAGCTTTGGTGGTTTCAGCATTGCCATTCAATGAATAGATACATTCTTTCCAGGTAAAAAATTCCATAGAAATTGTAATAATAATTAAAAACTTTCTTACTGATTTGGAAAATTGATTATTTAGGCAGATGGATGGTGTGGCTGAAATGGCACAACGTAACAAACTCCGGCAGGCCAGCATGTTGGCATGTGTCAATTTTTAAGAATGGGCAAAGTTAATAAAACCATTTAATTAGGATGACTTAAACTTAACAAGGTTTTTGCTAGTGAGAGTAAAGAAAGAAAAATCAATCACTTTTAAGTTCAGCATAGCAATTTGCTTTAATGCTGTCCTTTCTATCAGGGAGAAATATTATTTAATAAAGTCATGTCATTACAGTCTGGTAGCTCAACATTGAGTAACATATTCAAGATTTAAAGATTTCTGAAGTGAAAAAAGAAATCCATAATTCTCATAAAATATAAACAATAGTTTTAAACTGTATAGTAGTTAGTGAACTTTGCTCAGCAATGCTTGTTGATTATTTCCTTTAAATGGTTAAATATTGCCGTAATTTGAGCCTTTTCTCTGTAATATGCTTACCTTTTAAAATTTAATTCTAATAGGTTTTAACAGCATGTTGTGGTTTGCCTCTTGTGTTTTCGTTACTAGGGAAGGGTGGAAGGAGATGTCTGTACGTAAGCGCCTATTCTAATTTTATAAATTTAGTTGCAATTGGTTTTAATGGCAACGACTGGAAAACTGCATTGAAATCACGTGAGAGAGCAGGGCCATGACATTAGGCTCGAGTGGAACGTGTGGGGGTGTGGGGCTCCTTTAAGCCTGGTAATTCTGCTTTCCCTCAGCAGGGTGGTACCTCCGCCTCTCCCCTCCTCTGCATCTTCTCCTGCCAGATGTAGCAACCCAAGGGGTTACAGCTCAGGCGAGCCAGCTGCATCTGGCATGTAGGTTCGGGAGCGGCTGGAGGGAGCATGTTGCGTTGCTGACAAAAGGTGAAATACAGGCCTTGCTCTGAGGAGTCTGAAATGGGAACCAGTTGTGTCAGTCTGAGGCCATCCTTCTCCAGTTACTGTAAACCAATATTGCAGCCAAAAGAACAATCCTGCTCTCTCCAAGCTGCTTTTCCTGTTCTGGGCTGCCCACCTCCCTGGGTGCTGGCACAAGCATTCACATGGCTGTTTGGGGAAATAATCAAGATTTAAAGAAAAAAAAAAAGGTGGGGGTGGGGAGAACATGCCATGGAGGCACGAACATGTGGTCTGCCTTAGAGGGAAGCCACTCAAGCTGCTGATTTGAGCGGCAGAGCTGGCTGAAAGTGACATGAGCCCAGTACTGATCTTGGTGCAAACCTTGTTGGTGAAAGCAGAAACTACTCCATTGCCTTACATACAGGTACACAGATACACTATCGCTGGCATAACTGCAGGGTGGTGTCTTGTCACTGATACAACTGCGGTAACAAAAGCCCCTGCTGTGTATGATAAGAAAGGCTGGAGATTCTTCTAATCAGTGAGGGGAGGAGTGTGGCTGGAAGCTGTGACTGCAACAAGATAACGTTCCTGTTATAGCATGGTAAAGTAGGACTCCTACTCAGCCTTCTGAACTAGACCTGGCCGACAGTGGTTTTCTGGCAACACTTTGTTCTGCCTTCTTTTCTCTTTTTCACTGGGCAACGGAGTTAATGAAGACACTGTCAGATGCTCCATGGGCTTCCTCTGTAGGTGGTGCAGCAGCTCAGAAGTCCTGTTCTTTTGCAGTATATTTTGTCACTCTGTTGCAGATCTCCAGCAGAGGCAGCTAATCAGAGACCTAGCAGTTGCAGCAGATTGCAGGCTTCTTCAGGAAGCTTCAGGGAAAATCTTCTGGGAGCTCCCACTTCTGGCAACTTCGATGGCTTGCTGCTGCAGGTCAGGGCCAGCCTATGGAGGCATTTGACTCTGTCAGCTCTTACAGACAGCTTTGGCTATTTGCTGGTTGTGGACTGCCTATGTATTTTGTCTTCAGCTGACTGTTGATCAAGCAGTGTCAAGCACCTGTTTGATGAATGCTTGAGGAGCAGCTGTATAACTGGTGGGCAAGAGTGCAGCTCCCAGAGCCCAGGAAACAGAGGGAACTAAAAACCTAGCAGTTATCACAGCAGTTTGTACAAGAGGGGCACAATGGGGTGCAGAAAATTAGCTCAGGACAATGTGGGACTGCTTAGGACTGTGAAGTTATGGTACTGATGTGCTGTAGGGCATGGTCACCAACAACTGTTCCCGGCACATCAGAGGCCTTGGCCCAGAGAGATGCCAGGTCTTGGGCTGCACTTTTGGGTGTGGGACTTGCATTGGGGAGGGCTGTGGCCTCACCCATGGCAATTGCTCTCTGGTCAAGGCACTGAGTTGCTGGGTGAAGGAGCTCTGGGAGGAGGTGAGTAGACTGTGCAGCATGAGAGGGGACAAAGAGGAGATCAACAGGATCTTTGCAGAGGCAAGAACCCAAGCTCTGCAATGTGAAGTAGAGTCAGCTAGAGATTATATTCAAATAAGTTGTGGATAGAGACTCCTAAGATTGGGAAGTTGGAAATTTATGACTTCTGGCAATAGAAGGAAGATTCTCTGCCTGCAGAGAAGGATAGGTGGAGTGCCCTGGAAGGAGGTGAGCAAGACTGTCAGAGTCAGCTGAGGCTTAGCCAAATGTGTACATGAAGAAGGAAAGGAGGGTGACAGTTATTTGAGGCCATATTGTGACAGAGGCACCCATCTGCCAACCTGGTGTACTTGCTATAGCTGGAGGTTTACTTCTTGTTGGGTACTTGAATCACAGATGTTGCAGGTGGACTTATCTGAGGCTTGTCCAGCCCTCAGACTTCACCCCTTGCTGTTCATCCATGTGGCCACCATGATACTACTGGGGTCAGCCCAAGTGTATAAAAAAAGACTGCAGAGCCCTGGGGGCAAGGGTGAAGAGCACAAATGCCCAGGTGGTGTTTTCCTCAATCCTGCCAGTGAGGTGGAAATGTTGAGGGCACATTCCTCAAGTCAAAGTGTAGCTGCGTGGCTGGTGTCAGAGGCAAAGCTATGGTACCCTCTTTGAGGAATAAGGACTGCTGAACAGGGACAGGATCCATGAGATGGAGTGTGTCACGGGCATCTTTGCTGACAGTCTCAGTAACCTTTTCTGGAGGGCTTTGAAGTAGTTACTTAATGGGAGGGTTGCTGCAATATGAAGAGAAGTGAAGGCGTGGGGAACATTGAGGAAGTGTCTGGGGAATGTGATTGGAGCAACCTTGCACTTTCCTGATGGAGGCAGTGTGACTGGGGTGTCCATTTCAAGTGTCTGTACACAAACACACAGAGCATGGGAAACAAGCAGGAGAAATTGCAAGTCTGTATGCACTTGCAGAGCTCCTTAGGGTTACAAAGACATGGTGGGATAGTTCACACAATAAAGCGCTGCCATGAATAGATGGATGGATACAGGCTGGCAAAGAGGGGCAGTGCACACAAAGGAGGGGCGGGAGTGCACAGTACTTTGCCTTGGAATGGGTACTGAGCCTGTTGAGCACTTAAGAGAGAGATCAGAGGGCAGAACAACATGAGTAATGTTGTGGTAGGCATCTGCTGCAGACCATCTGGCCAAGAAGAAGTAGATGAGGCCTTTAAGTAACTAATGGGGGCCTTGCAATTATTGCAGACCATAGTAGTCGTGGGGGATGCAAGCAAGCCAGGACATTCCTGAAAGTCAATTTCTTTATGCGAGTGATTGATGAAACAACTAGGGGACATGCTCTCCTGGACTTGTTACACATGAACAAGGAAGAACTGATTGAAGGTGTGGAAGTTGATGACTGCCTTGTGCATGGTTGATCATCAGACCATGAACAAAAGGGCCCAGGAAAACTGTTTTATCTTCCTCGGTGAATGAGAATGGCCCATTCCAATGCACAGAAAGTCAAGCAAGTGTGGCAGAAAGCCAATATGAATGAGCAAGGGCAAATCATGCCTGACCAGCCTCTTCACCTTCTATGATCAGGTGACTGGTTCCGTGCATGAGAGAAGAGCAGTGGATGTTGTTTACATGGACTTTAGCAAGACCTTTGGCATCATTTCCCATAGTATCTTCACAGTCAAATTAGTGAGATAGGAATTCAGTAAGTGGACAGTAAGGTGGATGGAAATTTGCCTGGACTGCAGGGCCCAAAGTGTTTTCGTCAAAGGTGTTAACTTCAGTTGGTGACCAGTTACTAAGTGGTGTTGCTCAGGCATTGATACTGAGGCTGTTATTGTTGAATGTCACTATTAAAACCTGGACAATGGGACAGAGTGCACATTCAGCAAGTTTGGAGATGATCCTGAACTGGAGGGAGCGATTGGTACACTGGAAGACTGGGCTGCTGCTCAGAGGGATCAAGACAGCCGAGAATTGTGCTAACAGGAACCTCATGAAATACAACAAAGACAAGAGCAACCTCCTTCATCTGGGACATAGAGGAGTCTGGTGCAGCAGTGCAGGTTGGGGGCTTACAGGCTAGAAATCAGGTTTGCAGAAAATTACGTGGGAGTCCTGACGGTTAACAAGCCAGATGTTAATCCAGCAACGTGCCCTTGCAGCAAAGAAGGCCAAGCCCATATTGGGCTGTGTTAGCAGGAGCGTGGTCAGCAGGTCAAGTGAACTGATCCTTCCCCTCTGTTCAGCACTTGTGAGACCACATCTGGAGTACCGTGTCCAGTTTTGGGCCCCCTAGTACAGGAAAGAGATTGATATACCAGAGCGAGTCCCGTGGAGGTTCACCAAGGTGGCTGGAGGCTAGAGCATATGATGTATGAGGGAAAGGTTGAGAAAGCTGGGCTTGTTCACAGAGGACAAGAGAAGGCTCAGGGGGATCCCGTGGCAGTCCACAGCTCACTAATGGGAGGGTGTAGAGAAAACAGAGCCAGGCTTTTCTTGGAGGTTGCACAGTGACAGCATGAGAAGCAAAGAATGAGAGGCAACAGACACAAATTGGAACATGGAAAATTCTGATTTGATACTAAGAAAAATATTTTCCCAGTGAGAGCAGTTAAGCGCAGGAGGAGGTTGTCCAGAGAGGCTGTGAAGTCTCCATTCTTGGAGACTGCACAAAACTTGACTGGACAAGGCCCAGATCCAAGTGACCCTGCTTGGAGCAGGAGGTTGGACTAGATGACTTCTGGAAGTTCCTTCCAATGTAAATTAGGCTACGATTATATGAGTGTGTGAACCTTAGTGGAGCTGAATGTTCTTAAAAATAGCTGTAATTTTTTTTTTTTTGGGGGGGGGGGGCACGGGGATTGGTGGATTGTATTTTTTATTTTTCATTTGAGTAACCAGTTACATCTCAATAACACACACAAGATATTCTTAAAGCACTACAGAGAAAGTTGTGGAGAGTGGCCAATTAAAAAGCCAAATTAAACAAGAGAACTTGGGATAACTTCATAGAGGTCCCTTGTGTAGGATGATTAAATTTTAGAGGCCAAAAGGCATTCGGTGATTACTGACTATGTCTTGTTCAGCATAATCACTTTACTTTCCACCTTATTTTTTTTTTTTTTTTGAGGAGTAAGCTTCACCCGACTTGAAGCCAAGAATATTTGGAAGGGTGGGGTGGTTTTTTTCATTTTATACATTGCACATTTTGTGGCAATGTTTTTCTTGGGTTTAGTACATTTTTGATTGTAGCACAGTCATTACTTCATTTTTCTAAACATATGTATTTAAAACCCACAAGGGCCTGTGAAATCTGATACTAAAATAAGACATCCTATATATCAAAACCATGGTTTCTTTAAGAAAGCCATTTTTTAACATCTACTCCGGAGTTCCTTTCATGTGGCAGGAATTCATTCTTTTCCTTTCTTTATAATTTTGTCCTTCATGGTGATCATTGGTATTAGAGTAGAAAATGAAAAATGTACTACTGCTTTTTAATGAAATCAGTTAAAACTATTAAAAGGAAATATTTTATTAAAAGAGAAAAGAAAAAACGTGTGTTTTTAAATAGGAGGTACCTGTCAGAGAGAGCTGTATTATTTGACCAGTATAAGAATTTGTTACACAAAGAAATCAAATAGTTTCTTTCAAGTGATGTTGAATGAGGAGGGTGTTCTCAGTCCAGAGGACACCTTAGCTGTCGTGACCATCTCTGACGCATGCCGATTTCTTATTCTTTTGGGATAATTTTCTCTCTGAAACGTTTTTCTTTTAGGATGATTTCAAAAGGTACTCTTTAATCTTTGCCTGTGTCTTTCAGAAACACATTCAGAATGCCTTTTTTTTTTTTTGTTAGCATTGCTTTTTTCTTGTATTATTTGTACTACATCTAACAAAAGGGTGAGGATTCAAAGTAAAGAGTTGCACTTACTATATATCCTTTCTTTGAGATTCTTCTTCACAAAGAAGAAAAACCTGCAGGTTCCCAGGTGTTAGGGAACACAGAAAAGTGTAAACATTCTCTATAAAACTTGTATTCTCATTTCCTTTCTGGTCGAGGAATGCTTGTTGCCATATGTGAATACCATTTAAAGAGGTGTCACGGTGTTTCAAGCATACTTTTCAGAACATTCAAGATATTCAGAGAGACCTACTCAGAGGCATGGCTGACAAAGGGTAAGGGTATTTAGCAAAAATAATGGGTAGGAGTATTTAAATTTCAGGAAATCATGTTTGTATCTTTCTGTCTGCAGTGTATAATGTGGCATTGGTATGATATGTTTGTGTGCTTTTTATTTTTTCTTCTCAAATTTGCCTACTATACTGCTAGCATCTTATTGTCAAATACGTTATAAACCTAGAGTAAATTTGTGTCTCCATAGGAAATTTTTCCTTCAAAACCATTTTTTTGAAGAAAAAATATTTTCAGGGGAAAATCCATGGCAATAACTCTGCAAAATTCTATTCAGGAACACTTCTAAATTTTACACAGGTTCTGGAACATTTGTGTGTAAAGGCTTTCTTGTGAGAGAAAATGTTTTTTTTTTTTTAAAAAAAAAAAAGAAAGAAAAAGCCTCACTGGCTTAAGGAGTACTGAGATTTGTGATGGGCTTTTCATTTTATTGTTTTAGACAAGTTGTAATAAAGCTCTGGTTTCACCACAGATGAACTCCATTTGGTTTTTTTTCTGGAACATTACTGTGGCTATTGTCACCAGGTTTGACACCATCGGAAGTTTTCCCAGGCTGCCAGCACCAGGAGATACAATACACTTTGCTCTAGATATCAAAAAGATTCATTATCAGTGTTGTAGGGTACCAGAACTTCATACACCCTGGCCTCAGACCAGAGAGTGCTCTCAAAGTAAGGGTGGAAAAGCTGAACTTGATTGAAATGTCTGTCAAAGGCCATTGTACAGAGCAGAGGGCAGATCTGATGTGTTTTCAGTAGTCTTTGCCTCTGAGGAAAAAAAGAGAGATCAGATATACCATAGTGCTGTAATACAGCTAAGAGGTGAAAAAAAACTAACTCTATGTCATCATTTGCAAAAGTGAGCCAAACTCTTAGCTACTGACAGGGAATTAGAATAAAAAATTATGGGTAGTCATGCATGAGCTTTGATTTATCAAGAAACCTAAGTATCATCTTAGATTGTGTGGTCAGTTCGTCACTTGTGACTGTGGGTGAATGCAACCAGTCTGGCAACTCTTAAAGAAACAAAGCAACCTTTTCTTACCAGCATCCCCTGTCTTTTTGTCATGTTCACCTTCGGCTAGCAGTTTCATTCACTTGTCCACCTTGGTTTTTACATGATGATGTATGGCTAGAGGTTTACTATGTTTGTGCTTTATTGTGTGTGCTAACGTCACGTAATCACTGCACACAATGGGCCTTTCGTACATCTACATACAGCCAGAGGGAGATTGGTTCATGTAGAGGGATCCTAGAAGTGGTAGAAATAGGTCTTAAGGGTAGTGGCATAATCTCCAGTATTTGTTCATTATGTCTCTCTGGGTGGCTGCTTGCCACTCCTCCAAGGAGAGACAGTGTTGTTTAATGCTTCAGAGGTGGTCTGATAAGAGATAGAGAGGACACCTGTTCTGTGAAAACAGCTTCACTCCCCACACCTTCCTTGATTCCAGGTTTGGTGAATTGAAAATGTAAAACCAGACTAGGTGAGTTTGTAAATGAGATTTCCTGCTAAGGAATGCAAAAAAAAACCCCCAAAAAACTCTTTCATGATACCTGGCTTGAATTTAGTATCCATATTGAATTTCTCTCCAGTATTGCTCCAGATTATTTCCCATTTGAAGGACAATGAAAAGATTCAGTTTCTTGGTGCTATGTCAGACACTTTAGTCAACTGTGATTCAAGCTGCTTGTAATTCCCTCACAAGCTACAAAGGGCAAGGTTCAAGTTCATCGCTAGGTTCTTCTGCTTTAGATATTTGGGATTCACTACTTCGGTTAACTTCAGTGAAAGCTGATAGGTAAGTTCTGCTAGCTTGTGAGACAGACGCAAGGTATCTATGACGGATGTGTTATGTTTTAGCATGTCTGTACTGGTCCTTGTTTTTTCCATCATAAGTAATAATATTCTTGCCTCTGTCTTCATCTGGTTTAGAAAAACAAGAAATCTATACAAGGGTTGAGTATGAAGCAATGTCAGTAGTATATATAATGGGTCTTTTTCCCTATTGTCTTCTGGGATTTGTTTGTTGTCTGTGAGACTATGGTCAAATCAGCTGTACTAGGCTGTCTTGTTGCCTGATAGCTGTGACCTTTCTGGCTTACTTGCTATGCTTGAGAATAGTAGCCGTGTTTGTGATATTCGAAGGCTGGAAGTCAGGTGCCATGTGTAAAGCATAAGTAGGACCAGAGATGCAAAAATTTTTTTTAGGGTGCTGCCCAAATGAGAACAAAATTGGTGTTAATTTTGGCTAACGTGGATAAAATTGAATAAAAATAAACTTTAAAAATATATGAATTTATTTTAAGAAATGTCTTTTGATCCTTTAAAATACATTTAAAGATCCAGTTGGGAGAGCTTATATTAGGAATAAACCTTAAGTATAGTTTGTTCAAACTGTATAAATAGTATTCTACCTGTATGCACTTCAATTCCTATAAAATTTTAGCAAACAACTGTTTAAGGCTTGAGACTTTATTTATTATGACTTTATTATTTAAGTGGTTAAGACTTCAGAACATAAATAGTTTTGACAGTCACACCAGCTGTAGGTATCGAGTATTTTCTGTAGTTCTCATTAGTAGTCCCTTAAAGATTAAGAAGCCGATTGGAAATTCAAAAAGTAAAATGCTTTTTTCTTGTTCCAATTTATGAATAAAAAGTTTGTGTGAGAGGTTGTGACCTACCAGCTCCACAGTTTCAGTAGTCCTTATATAAAAATAGTAGATGGTTCCCTAGCTACCTACTACCCACATACTAACATGATGTTTTTATTGTTTAATAAATTACGTTGGATATGTAATATTTTGAAAAGTCTCCCCTTTTTCCTTTTATATCTGACACATCTAATGTATTTTCATTCACCATTTAAAAGCCAATCTTTTAATCAAATTCCAGTGTCTTTACAAAAATGACTTAACAGAAATAAGCACACTTGTAATGATTTAGTAAATAAGATGTCATTGGTATTTTAACATCAGAAAATATGACTTAGATTAATTTTTGTAAGTTGAGTTAGATAATTGCTGAATGCATTTATAGTCTCCCAATTAGCAAAAAGTAGTATTACATTAAAGCTCTATTTATTTGCTGATTGGGGTATTTTAATCATTTCAAGCAATGAATGATTTAGCCTTGCAATAGGAAAATAAATGGAAAAAATTCAAAAGCAAGATTTAGACTGATTGTTCAAATCAAGTTTTCTGTTTGACAATTTAAATTGGTTTAGTTTGGATTAACATGTTTAGTCCATGATTTTGCTGTCTATTGAAAGAAGGATAACTCTGAATGAAATTTTACCTGGAAAACAGTCTGTATTTAACATTGGATGAGAAAGTAAATATACTGCTTGCGGTCTTCCTGTGTAGCGATCTATGAAGTAACCAGGGAAGACAGTGGAGGCTTCATCATCATGTGATTTGATTTGTTTAGACTAACCTGAAGCTTTTATTGCTGAAAAGTTTGTAGATGGTTGGCAGGAAATCTTGCGCTCATCAGCATTGTTTTCAGCCATTTACTCTGTGCTCTCTACTTCCCTCTGTGCCAAGGGAAGGATCCTGTGCTCGTACCATTTGAATACCGTAAAATGTCTAGGGTTTTTTTCAGTCTTCTGTTCACTGGACCTGGTTCTTCCTCCTCAGCCTGGGCTGGAAGAGCTTGCCTCAGCACTAACGTCTGCTGCAGCACTGCCAGCTCTGTCAAGCATGGCTGTGGGGGAAGAGTGGCTCTAGAGCGGTCTGTCTTGATATATAGGACAGCTGTCGTCTTGTCTTGGTATTGCTGCTAAGGTTTCTGGTGGTTTTGTGTGTCACTCCCAAGCTAGGTCATGGCTACAATCTTGTAAGGCAAGTTTGGACATTTTGCTGGCACATGATAGCAAGACCATGGGCACACAGCTCCTTTAAGACTGGGAAAGCTGCTTCTTTGGTTTCATCACACTGGGCATCCAGTACGGCATACGTTGCTCTATGAAACACTTCAGGAAGCAGTGCACATCTAGACATCTAGTCAATTCTCCAGCATTTCTGGCTGCTGTATATGTTGGAAAAAGTATACTTAGGGTATATGGTTAACCTCAGGCTTAAATAAAATTTTGGTTTATTAAAGAGATAAAGAATCCTAGGATACAGTGCTGGACGCATGCTCAAGAGATCATTCTATACGAACCCTAACACTGGGACAGGTTCCAGTATATGTACCAGCCAGGACTGGTGTGTATTTGATCTTCTGATGAAGGTCATTTTACAAACTTCCCTGCTCTGTTCTCCTGTTGATTAAAACATCAACAGCTACATTCACACTCTTAGACTACCTGTGAACTTTCTTTTTCTTCCCCCAGTGGCCATGAAGAACATTTATCTCCATTGACTTCAACAGCCTTTTACATTTTTGTGAAAAATTACAATTATGCCTTCTTTTACTTTTCTGATTTCTGGACCACACAAAAGTGTTTTCTGCAACCTTCCCTCATAAGTTTTATTTTTTTTATCTGTTACCGCTTTTGTGTATTCCGAAACTGGTGTAGCTTACATGCATTATAAACATATTTTATTCTGTGTGACCTCATATCAGGTCTAGAAATTAGTTCTGAAGCCTTTTGGTTTTACTGTTTCCAGCAGTGAGTAAAAATTGGTGCTCCCTTGTGACTATTTATGGATCTGTATAAAATGAGCAGATGATTTCAAACAAATAAATACTCGTCACATTTACGATAGCTAAGTGCTCCTCTTAGAGCAGTCATTGTTCGATTTGAGAACACATCAGGAACCTTGTAAGCGCTGGGAGGGGGCTATGCCTGTGCAGGGGGGCTGAGGGGCTGAAATGCTGCCTGATACAGGACCCAAGGTGCCTGGTCTGCATAGCATCAGGAAACTTTCAGTCCGCCACACTGTATTGTCTGGACAAGTTGGTTTTAGTCAATTTATTTTCCATATTTAAAACTTTTTTTTTTTTCTGCCAAGATCATAGTTTTTTTTCTCTTGGCAAGCAGTCTAGCACAGACCATTAGAACTAAAAGTATAACCATAGAAGTTTCCAGGGTTTTTCTGACAAAACTGTATGTTTGAGAATTTACAATATAAAAATAAGTAGTGTTTTTACAGATTTTTGTAGGGTTTTGGGGAGGGTGGCAGGGGAGAAAGTATCTGAAATCTGTACTTCCTCTACATGTTTTTGCAGAGCTTTGTATTTAGAGACTGTGTAGTCCGGCATTTTAATTTAGGTAACACCGGCTGCATGACCAGTAGAGGGAGCCCAGAATCACAAAATATTGGAGATACATTTGACTGGGGAAGTTAGGGTGAGAAGCTTGCTTTGATAATGTACAGGAATTTTGTGATTATATTTGGAAGGATGCACTGAATACTGCCAACTTACAGTGATTCTGGGAAAGAGCATTTATGAAACGTTGAAAAGCCTGATGTCTTTTAAATTATCAAATTGCGTTAACTACTTTTATATTGGAAGGCTAATCAGTAATTTTTTTCTCTTTCCTATGTTGCTGGTTGTTGTAACTTCGTATCACCTTTACAGAAAGTAAGTAACTTCTCATTTTTTAAATCTATTTGAAAGTGTGCAGGTGTGGGTATACTGCTTGTATGTATGTATAGATGTATATGTATATAAAATAAACATATGAGCAGAAAATGATCGATCTTAAAGACACACTACTGCAGAGGGTGACTCCCATGTATGAATGACTTTTAGAATACCACAATGGCTTAAAGCAATCTCACCCAAAAGATGATAAATAGTGTGAAAGTTCTGCATCTGAAGGCTGTAAACGGTAAACATACTTCTCACATGTAGACTAGGGCAACAAAACTTGCAGCATATTGGTTTAAAATATGTTATGGCTCTAAAAATTCACAAATATCAGATTACAAAGTAGAATATTATTGTATCCAATTCGATTTAACTGAATCAAAGTTGAACTGATTTGGAGTGTTTCAAGAACTTAGGTCGAACTGTGCCATTTTTGACATTCAAAGATACTCAGCCTTATATTTGGCAGTCTTTGGCTGCTGTATTAATACATGCCAGCAGCTCTGAGCAGAACGAATATGTCCTCAGGCTGTAGGAAAATTTAGAAAACATGTGATAAGTAGTATGAATCCCTCAGAAACTGCTCTATGATTCAGACATCAGTCTGCGTCATGGGATCTTTGATTGCTGGCTATTCTAACCCCAGACCCATGTGTTGTGGTAGCATGTATTGCAAGCTTTTCCAGCATCCCTTATGGGTAACATTTGGGTATTTTGATACAGTGTTTTAAGGATGCTTCTGCTGACAGAAGTATAGGCAAGTCATTGGTTAACATGGGTCAAAATAGCAGTGATAAAGGACACTGTGGAATTTCAGTTTGAGCTGCTAGCTCAAAATAAATCCCACCCCTCAGTGTCCAGATGATTATTTCATTTGCAACTTAAGTTAAATATGTGTGGTTTGGTTTGTGCTCATTATAGACATACCCAAGTCCAATTTTCAAGAAGGGAGGATATGGCCCATTGGTTGTATGCCAAATTATTTAGGAATTGCAGATATCTGTATGAAACAAGCATAACAGTAGTTAAAGTACTTCTTGGCTCAGTAGCTGATACGGATTTCTTTGTAAGTCAGAGAGTAGTTTCTATTGTCCACTTGCCAGTTGGCTAGACTTTGAAGATTAAGATATCTTCTGTGAGCACAGTAGTGGTCATGAGATATTGCCAAATCCTCTATTTTGGGTTCATTCATCTTGTATCATTTTAATTGGTTAATGATATCTAAAAATAAGTGTGGAGTCCAGAATATCTACATCGGAATAGGAGAAGGATACAAATAATGCATACATGCACACACGGTTTTGTTTCTTGTTGATGTTATTGAGTTTGTCTTCCACTGCAGAGTCAGCAAGTTCTTTCTGTCTTGCAGAGAAAGTCTTAATCTGTGATGATGTTTCACTAAAAAGATCCAAGACTGTGAGAGTTGAAATTGCTTCATGTTATGTCTGTTAACATATGGAAGAAATTATGCAACTAGAACTGCTCTATTAAACGCTTTGTGTCTTTGCTTGTCAAACATTAATACAATAAGGAAAACGTGTAAAGAAAAGTATCCTACTTATTCCAAACCTGTTTTAAGTAATTGTTAAACTCAATGAAATCTCTTAATGTTTTCTGTGCTACTGCTAGCAGCATCATTGTATTTCTAACATATTTAGTTTTGTATTCTGTTACAGTATTGTATCAAAACCAGATGTGGAATTAGTTTTATTTGCAGGGGAAAAAAAGAAACAAAAACTTGTCAGAATTTTCATATTGTGTGACTATATTTAGAATACTCATAAAATAGTTATCTGTTAAATATCTGATGTGTTTATCAACAAGTAGCATTTTTGCCTGTACTTTTTGATTTTAGATGTAGTACTGTGGTACATTAGGTGACCAATAGTAAATAAATTATATTGGACAGGACTTCCTGTCCTGAGGACACTTTAGAGTTTAATTTTTTCCGGAAGAGCAATTACCACACTATCCATCTTGCCATTAAATTAATACATGTACAGTAAGGATGAATTTTGTTGTAACAGAGCCATGGAAATCAACAGAAAGCAGCATCATATGAAAGATGACAATTTCAGTCCATTTTTATTTATAAAAAAAGATCAGTCATGCAATTTTCAACAAAGATTGGATGTTGTGTTATAATATTACATAATAAAGAACAGTAGTTTCTGATGGACTTTTGAAGCCCTGTTCCTGCTTTATAGTTGAGTATATAATTAATCCTGAAATACTTAGCAACACACTTAATTTAATGCACAGGCATTGTTCCACTTAACCAAGTGGAATATATTTACGTGGCTAAAGATAAGCGTGCGTGCAGGCTAGGGACCCCAGGGAAGAAGCACAGTTTCAGATTCAGTCCCTGAGTACACCACATACATTAGTCAGTAAATGGGGACAAAGATGTGATAGTACATCTATAAATCTTGTACTTTAATTTTTAAATTAAAATGAAATAAAACCATTTATGACTGCCTTCTCCCTATTTCTTAGATCAACTTTTCAGAATAGTGTAAGTGTAGCTAGGGTAGAAACATTTGCTTTCTTTTTCTGATGTAAACATGCATATGTTACAAAGATGTCTCTGTACAAGTACTCTTTTTTTCTTAATGTGTTGTGTTTCTTTTTAAATAGTCCCTTAACATGCATTCCACAGTGATATTACAATTACTACCTTGACTAGGTCAATCTCTTAATCTCTAAAACAACTGTAATTAGAAAAGATAGTGCTTCATAGAAGGTATAAATGTGCTTGTATTTATGTATAGTAATGCATGCTGACCATGTTAAGCCAGAAGAAGGCTTAACTATATATCACTTTTAATTTTAAATGTGTTCTTCCTGGGCTCTTTATTATTCTTTTGTTGCCTTTCATCCTATGGGATGCAGCTGCCCTTGAACTTGGTACTGTTTTGATCATTCATGTGCAGCAGCCACATTGTCTGTAACATTTTAAAAATGAGGCTTCATGGTGTTATTTACGAAGTAATTTCACATAAATATTTGGACTTCGGTTCTCTTAGAATGTGGAGCTGGTTGCTGTATGAAGAAAAGCATAATTATAATTCACAGACTTTTTGCCTCGAGCCTAGGGGACAGATGCATATGATTAAGTTTGAAACTGGCCTGTTATTGTAATGTAGATGTTTTCAGGGTTGAGAGAATTAAAAAAAAAAAAAAGGCAAAAAAAAGCCAGGCAAGCATGAGTTTAAAAAAAAAATAGACCAAGGGAATAGTTTTACAAGAGGCACTCAATCTTGGACTGCACAATTTTATTTTTCAGTGGAACCTCTCCATTAGCTTGCCTGAATGCAATGCTTCATACTAACACTCGTGTAGGTGATGGAACATTCTTCAAAATCCCTGGGAAGTCGGGACTCTACGCTCTCAAAGTAAGTTTAAATTTTGTATATGGAAAGTACATAGCGCTATTAATCCATTTTATGAATGTCTCAATAGATATAAAGGTAAACAGATTAGATTCTTTGGAGAGGAAATGACCTGATAGTCCTTCTAACTGCTTTCAGATGTCTTTTAAAAGGATTTATAATGAAAGTAAACATTGAATGTTTTATCCTAGAAAGCATATACATGTTCTTGAATTTGGCATATGGTATAAAAAACATGTAGCTTAGCTAAAATGCTGCTTTTTCAGAGTTGTTCACAGAAAGGCCTTTGTTGTATAAGCAGTGAGCCCAAGAGGATCAGACTTTCTCATTAAGTAATTGTATTAATCTTTGATTTTTTAATAGTGCAAAATTATTTGCAAGTCTAATATAAATCAGCTTTTAATTTACAGGTTGCATCATTGCTTTTGAGAAGGAATATAATTATAGTGATAGAATTTTGCCTCTATACTATTTCTATTCCTTTTCGTCTTTTATTTTTCTATTTCGGTATGTATATGATGGTTTCTGTGGGTGGAAAATTTTTTCTTGCTGTACATGATCAAACTTAGAGGGGCTTCACAATAGGAGTGGAGGAATGTGAGGCAGAGGTGAGAAACAAGAAAGTGGGATTATATGTTTGGCAGTCTAAATGTAGTCAATTAAAATTTTCAGTTGAGGGGGAAGGATCTTTTGTAGTTTATGACAGATTTATTTGATTTAATGGTTTAAAAAGTGTAAAACTATATAGATTTTCCTGCTCCTGATAATGAAAAATTCTGTATTTGAGATTGAATTAATAGTTTTCAGAAGCTCTATTTCCTAATTTACTAAAACAAATGCTGCTGTTTTTCTTTAAATCGGGAGATATTCTTGGCAGAAATCCAGGTATTCACAATCACTCCCATGCTTGTGAGCTCCAGGTTGCTTCAGCTATTTGAAATCAGGAAACGGGCAAAGGCAGAAAAGAAACATTAAAGGATTTGTGTTTTGCTGCAGCGTTGTGGACACTCAGCTGGAAAACTAGGATTTGTAACAGCCAAACAAGTCTGTTTCTGTTTAAAAAAAAAAAAAAAAAAATCTTGCATTTTATTTTACATTTTTTTAAAAAGAGTATGTTATGACTTCACAAAATAGCTTTTTTGCTTTTGCTTTGCAAGTTGTTTCATGAAGATCTGTTTTGATGCCTTTCTCTGAAGTAACTCACAAGCGTATTTTATTTTATTCTGTTTTTTGAAATGTAAGCATGAGAGTACACTGCAGTAATCTATTTTCGGAGATGCAGCAGGATCGTGATTGATTTTTTTCTTGTTAATTTTAGGGTTTTTTTTCTTTTTTAACTGTAGAAAGAAGAATCAACATGCCCTACTGATGGAACATTGGATTTAGGATGTGAATCTGAGTTAGATGGCAATGAAATGGCTGAGACAAACAATAATAATGGAGAAGAAAATGGTGGTAGGTGTTTTAATTTCAATATTAGAGGGCATATTTTGGGAAAATAAAAACCATTGTTTACTTAAGATTTTCACGGTGTGATTTCTAAACAGTGTAAGTAATGTTTTGTACTCAGTGGAACTATTTTTGAGTGACTTCGTCTCTTTTTGGCCTTTTAAAGAAATCAGGAACACCAAGTGCCTTCATTTGACTTAAGTTTGTAAAAGACAATGAGTAGTGCTGTTGGGTGTGTTTTGAGAGGTAATTTTTTTGGCTCACAATTTTTTTGTTCTAGGCCCCAGAGCTAAAGAGTAATTTGCCTTACCGGGCTTCAGACTTGCAGTTGTTGGATAGACATCTCATTGCTTTCAGTGTGGGCATGTGGGGCTGGTCCCTCAGTAGAGTTCTGGGCACAGGACAAAGTTTTGTAATTTTTTTTGTTTCAGGCAGAGATTCTCCTGGGTGCCATGTTGAAATAAAGACATGTTGCAGTATCAAATCCTGTGCGTTCTTTTTTTATCTGAGATAATGACAAACTGAAACATTGCGAGAACTTGAAAATGGCAACCTTAGAAATATTTTTTCTTTTTGAGAGGTAATAATTGCTCGTAAAGAAAACACAGTTCTTCAGTCACCTAAAATTACTTGCAAATAACAGAAATTAATATTCTTCTTATTAAAACTGCGCTCATGTAATGCTTATAAAGTGAATGCTTTATACAAAAATCAAGCTTCCCAGGGCCTCTGAAATAAACGTTTTCTTGATCAGTTCTTCTCTTCTGCTGCCCCCTCACAACCTGTCCCACTGCTGGACTGCAGCCTACTGTTTTGGTTCATTTCATACATGGTGAGAGGGTGTCCTGTTTCCAACTAGGACATGAAAAGGCTCAGCTCATGTTGTTGTTCTGCTACAGACTTCCTTTTTGATCTTGAGTAACTTACTTAGCTTCGTGATGCACCTGTACAGGACCAATACTGCTATTTCGGTATTCCTCGCTATCAGCATTGAAAAATCACAAAATGCTCAGTGATAGGAGTAACAGAACTACCTAAGACAGATTGTTGTGGATTTAGTGGTGAAATTTTGAAGCTCAGTGGAAAAAGAAAAGTCAAGAATTATTAAATGTCTCTGCCTCTTCATTTGCTTTGATATATTATGTCTATAAGTTAAACAGACTGCATCCGCAGTGGTTTTATGCTTATGTACTACGTACTGCATGTATAAGTGAACATATGTATTTGTAGTTCTTCAACAATTCCTGTGTGATACTCAGGCTATTTGTTGATATACACTTCCCTAAGTCACAGGAAGAATACTGTGGTGAAAAGCAGTGTAAATACAGTTACAGATAGGAAAGCAAAAGTTGATGTTACTTGTTATAAACAAATAAAAATCATGGCAAAAACCTGGCAATTATTTAGGAGTGCTAGGTTGTAAATGAGGATGCCAGGATGCCAGAATGCCAGAAGTAGAAAATTGCTGGGTTTTGACTGGGAGGAGGCTGCATACTATTTTCACAGTTTACAGTAATAAAAATAATTCTAGCACTTGTGGTGACATAAAAAAGCAGCTGCTAAAATGAAACATTTAAAAATATTTGGGGTGAAGCAGTAAATTACACCTAGATTGTTTTTAAATCTGAGAACTTTCTCTCATGTTTAACAAATCTTGGAAAACTGCAATATATGTAACATTTTAAAAACAAGACATTTTAAAATTTTTATGTCCTGCAGTAGATATATTTAAAAAGAGTAAATGGGATGGCAATAGTAAGTCTATCTTGCATACAGAAAGGCCGATGCTGGATGTGATCAATAAGGAATTGAAGGCAGCGTATCTTGTATCAGTCAGCTGATACAGAACATAGTTTTGTCAAACGTGTTTGATAATAGCTTTTCTTGAGACTGAAAGTTTTGTTATTAAAGGTATCTATTGATATATATGTAGAATTCTATAGGTGATTTCATTTACAGTATAGAATGCTTGGCTTAAAAACAGGACCATGCCTGAGAAATGCAGCCAGTTTAAAATGGATTGAAAATTACAAATTATTAGATCTGCATAGGAATCACCATCCACAGTAGGCATTTTTGCTGTTCTCTTGAGGATGCGATTTGACCATTCTTCATTCAATATCTTTGTCGATACTTTTTGAAAAGTATAAAATCCTTCTTGATTAAATTTATTGATAATAAATAATAATATTGAGACTCCTCTTGATTGCCTTGTAAATTATTAGAGTTGAACAGCATTAATTTTTTTAGACTTTAAAGTGAAGAAAAAAGGTCACATTTGTGTAGTGGAAACATATTCAATAAATCAGTAAATCTGAAAAGCATTTAAGGATCACAATAGAAAATGAATTGAACATGAATGAGATGCTTTTGCTAATTAGTCCAATGCAGTTCTTGGACTATAATTCTGGTAGTACTGATTAAAGAATATAGGCACAGTGTTTCCTTTGGGTATAGCACTAGTTAAATGGTTACTAGTGTATTGCATTCATTATAGCTGTAAGAAAGAATTAAGAAAAAATAGGAAAGGATTTAGAAAAGAACCCCTGAGTGAACAAATACCTCCTTTGCTCTGGGAAATTTAATAGGGACGGTCTAGTTAGTTTATCAAAGATGAGGTGGTGACTTGATCGGTTTGTAAATATTTGAGAAAAGGTATTTCTATAAAAAATATTTGGTCTAGCAGACCAATTCTAACAAGATGTCTATCAATTAAACTTTTCACACTAAAGCTGGGATTTTTCTTCTTTCCAGGAAACTATTCTGTGGCATAAAAATAACATTTGATTCAGTACAAAAAATGCTTTATGAAATTCTCTGACTTGTGTTTTAGAAAATGTCAATAGATATAATATCTCCTTTCAGCCTTAGTATGTGTGATACATATGAGGATGGACATGGTTTGCACGTTGTATTCTTAATTGCCCAATTAGTTGCATTTTTATTTGCTCCTGTTTCCACTGTGGTAGAGTCCAGAAGCTCCAGTTCTGACAGAGTGATCAGAAATTGTTTAGCAAGAGTTTAAAAAGTGACGCTTTAAAGTTAGCTGGAAGCAGAGGATGAAACCCTAAGCAACAGCCTCAGTCTGTTTGTGGGCTTTTAGATGATCAGTCTTCAGCTTTCAGAGTAAAAAGTACCAGCTGACACTCAAACAGAGAAGAATCACATTATTCCCCAGCAGGCACATTTCTCCCAGTATAAATGCAGGCTACTGAACAATTTTATTAGCATAATAATATAAAAATCCCTCACAGTTATAAATATATGACTTGGTGAAAGCTGTTACTCCACATCAGTAGTGCTAAACTGACAACTGGAATGGTCACACCTCAGGATTTTTCAGATGCGGTGGAGAAATCTTTCTTTCCCCACCTTCTCCAAAGGCATATGTTAAAGAAACTCTTTATGCTACAGTTGATTTTGTTTGGAATAGGATTTCTATAGAAGCTTTCTAGCAGTCTCATATCTTTTCATAAATTCTATTTCCCTCAAGTACAGGGGCAGCATGTAAAGATGCAGTCAGTAAAAGAATTAGAATCCCAATTACTGTTGCCTGGGAAGATGATGACTATAATATCCTTTTACCCATCAATAGGATGTTCTGTTCTCAAAAAGCGTTTGTCCCTAGGGTTTCTGAAGCCAGGGCTAATCCATCAACCACGGAGCGCAGTTGATTAAAAATTGTCTTCATGCAAGCCAATGAAATGCACAATGATGTAACTGCGGAGGAGGTAGCAATTGCTACGGTAGCATGACTTCCCTCCCCAACCCAACCCAACCCAAACATAGGTTCTGATGTTTGCCCAAATATGAGCAACATATGTCTCCTCTTGAGACACTGTGGTTTTCAGCACTTCCTAAGACTGTACGTTCTTCAATTGCGAACATGAAACAGCAGAATTAATTTCTTAGGCAGTTTTCTTAGAGATAGTAGACAAAATGATGGATGATAGAAGATCAGATTCATGCTGAATCCTGAAATTTTGTCTTTGTAGCTACTGTGCTCTTGAACACCTTGCACTTTTTGGACTAGGAAGCCACTAGGATAACTCCTGTAGTGAAGAATGAACATTCAACATTGTTTGAAACCTGAGTCCACATTTAGATGTTCAGTTCCTTTCCGGGAATGGAATTTCTGGCAATTTGGAGAAACCTGTTATCCTTAGCATCTTGTCTCTTGGGATTGGATAATTCTGCTGAATATGTCAGTTGCACATGGCAACATCTGGATGTGGGACAGGCTCTTGTAAAAGCAGAAGGGCAGTAATGGAATAGCAGTTTGAACATACAGAGTTTTGGATGACACATCAGAAAGAGACAGTTTTTCGCTTCTTTTTTTGTTTTCGGGGGTGTGTGTGTGTGTGTTCATCTCCCCACAAGTAGCTATAAAATAAAAATACTGTACCCAGGATCGAGTTTAACTTCTGTGTGTTTCATTGCCACTGGAGGGGAGTCATGGGAGAAGATATTGTGGAGCTTGAGGGAGAGATCTCTCTCATCTGCTTTTTTTTCTGTACAGTAGAGTTAATGAGGCCTAAGATACCAGTGGCTTAGTGATGACAGGCTGTGTATTTTTAGTGGAAAATGTTGACTTCCTTTGGAATGAGGATTCACAGTTTTCAAAGCTTTGTGAAATGTTTGGGCTCAAAAGCATGCCGAGAATATAATATGATTCAGTGCAAGCTACCAAGCTGATGTGGTATTTGATGTCTTTTTCCAAAAAATACTATTCAGTATTATTTATCATTTCACAGTGCTTAGTATTGCTTTTCAAAAAGAATATTACAGTCACACTAGTGCCCTTGATATATGCATCTGTTTTTGCTTGCTTTGGCGAACTTGTACAATTAACTAACTCCCAAACTGGTTTTCATTTTCAAGAGCTGATGGCAACAGTCAAGTTCTGAATTGTTCAGATCTTGCAAGTTGGGCTCCAGAGATCAAAGAGTGATGGAGGTGAATTACTTGATACATCTGTGTTGGCAAAGTGTGACCATTTATGTCAATACGAGTATAGATCTGTGTCACCCAAAGAAAATATTGAATTTTATGGATATTTTAGAGAGAGATTTTGTGTGTATGTTTTCCTAAGGGAGTTCTCTGTGAAATTTCGTATCTCCGGAGCATGTGCATACATTTTATGCTTGAGGTGGACTCTAGTCTTTAGCATATGGTAGCAATATTAATTTGTGTTTTGTAATGTGGCCATTAGTAAACAATCCTTCTCATCTGCTGTGGTTTCTGTAACAAAGAAGGAAGTGAACTGCTGTTGATTTTACTGGTTTGATTTTAAATCAGTATGGTCTGTCTGAAATCAGAATTAATTGTGCTATTTATTTTGGGGAAAATAAGCCCCTTAAAGCACTCCAGGAATTTTCCTGTCCATCTAGTTACATAAATCTGTTTATAATTATTCCTAATAACTTTCAGTGGCAGTGAGACAGAATAGTTTTAAGTTGTATTCCTATAAAAGTTGTTTCTTCGAAGAAACACGTCATCTAATATGTTTTATGTAGGTGTCATATTTCTTGGGCAGGGAAGGTAAAAGGTAATAAAAAATTACAAAGAGAGCCTGTAAAATTTGAAATTAAAAGATAGCATTGCTGATTTTTATAAATGATAGCCTTTCATAATAATTACCAAAACTGGTCTTGGGAAGATGGAAAAGAGGAAGTTATTTTCAATGGAGGTTGTCGAAAACATTTTTAACATGCTCTTTTTGCTCAGTAATTCTAATTCTATCATTCATGTTAACACTCTCTGAACACTCACTGAGGAGGTCTTATCTTCAGAAACCCAGCTGCTCTTCCAGCTCATAACCTAACAGTTTACAGCTTAATAGTTGCTTTTTGCTTTATTCCTTCACTCAGTCCTGGCCCTTGAAGAAGGCGATTTAAAGAATGGAGCCTAATTATTCTCCACTAAATGGAAATGCCTCCTGTAGGCTTAAAACTGCTCTTGTTCTTTTTCTACTGTAGCAATAATGGTGAATCCTCTTTATTTGCTACCCAAATATTTTTCCTTCATCTGTTGCATTCTTTCAGGGTTTTTTTTTTCCTCCCCAGCATCCAGTTTATTTTTAGCATTCTTTTCTGATAAAGCGTTTCAAGCAAACATGGATCCGATAATATTCATGCATCTTCAGTGCTTATGGACAAAGTAGTTGCAGCTTTCCAAAGTTGTATGTATGTACAAAAACCACTGTCTCTTCTTGAATTTGTTTTTCTTTTACTGTGTTCTTTGGTTTCCATAGCAGAAATGCCTGCTCTGTTCTTAAGACATTGTTTTTTTCCACTAGGATCATCAATGTTCATTTCAAACACTCACATATTTTTCTGTCATATTTTCCCCTTTTTTTTACTTCTGACCCATTCAGAGAAACGCAGTTGGACTCTATCCATATAAATGAAAAAATGAATAAATACAATTTTCTGTGGTCACAGGCATTGTAGTGTACTGAGATTTTGGCACAGATTGATTTAAATCACTAAGTAGCAGAACATGTTTTAAAGAATAAATTGATTTGTTGTCTCTTACTTGTATTTCATTTCCTACAGCAAAGTCAATTCATATTGTTTTGTAAACAATATCTTGATTATCCTCTAAATAAAGCCTGTATATCAATTTTGATATTATTTTTTTGCTAATAAAGTAAATAGACTGTATAAGTTACTAAGCAATTATATAAATTAACATAATGTATTTAGATTTTTAATGTTCATATCTTCTACTTTTGGAAAATAGGCAATGACATCTCTTATTTACTAGATGGTTAGGTTTATAGCCATGATTTGTATCAAGCTGGTTTTAAATGGAAATGGAAATCTAATTAAAACATGGAAAACAATATTTAAAATAGCTTCTTACTATTTTAAGCTACTAGATATATGAAGGAAAATATTTATAATGTACAAAATATATTTTAGAAAGGAAGTATCATTTCTTGTTAATAAATGAAGTTGACTTTCTCTAATCACCATGTCATTTTAAAATTTTTATGCAGCGGATTTCAGCGTTACGTATCTATTTCTTTAATCATAGACTACAGGAAGATGTTTGTTTTTCAGAACTCTGAAGGAACTAGGTTTGGGTTGCACTAAACCGAACCAGCCTAGAGTGAGGTATTCCTTCTGTACCTGCAGAAGAGATTAGAGCAATGGAAAGGTATTTATTGTTTCAGAGCATTTCAGTTCCAGTTGCTTCACCCATTAGAACAATCCTCAAAGCTTTAAAGAAACCAAAGCAAAAGAAGCCAATAGAATGATAATATTTTTACGTAAAATTGAAGCAATTATAGATATAAGAAGTATGGCCTCTAATAAACCCTGTCACAATTTCAGGGTTCGTTGTTAAAAGAAAAATGAATGAAAGCACAAAATTAATATAGAGCTATGGTTTTTTTTATTCCTGTGCTGTATTGTGACTGACGTTAACAGTTGTAGTATTGAGCATCATCAGTTAGTGTTGCCAAACCTCTCCAGGATGAACTTTATCACAAAAATAAATAAGGGAGACTCCTGGATAATGTCCTAGATCAGAGTAATGAAAATCAGAATTTCCCACTTGAACGAGAAGGTAGTAGGAGTTGCAGTCATCCCGGAGAACAGGAATAGGTTTTTTGTGACAGGTCGTGTTGTATCCTCTCTTAGGAGGGACAGTGAAGTATATAAGAGTTTCCATTCTTTAGGCATTTTTAAATTTGTTCTGTTCTCCTCTCCTTAACTCAGGAGTTTCTGTGCTCACGCTATTTCTGTTTTTTTCTTCAGTTTTTTGACTCTCAGCCTTTGCCAGAAAACAGTAAAATAATTCTTTTCAAAAGAAAAGACAAAAGCTGGGTAATTTGAAATGTCAGGTTTTTATTTTGGTGTAGGTGTTCTTTGTCTCAGGAGCTTAGCTATTGCAGTGATTTAGATTATATAAACCAGCTATTGTTTGTTTTCTGCTGACACTTTGCTGCTCCTTTAAGTTGTCTTTTTTGATAGTAAGCCTTGCTCATCATGTGGAAAAGATTGATCCAAACCAGGTGATGCTGTAAACTCAGAACCTTTTTTGTGTTGCAGCTTCTTTGTATATTTCAACAAATCCTTCAAGTGTAAGGGAAAAAAAATGGCAAATATCAGTTATAAATCTTGTGACAAAATAGGATTTGTCTTATCTGCTAATGAAAATTTTTAATCTAATATGAAAATTATCTTGACATAATTCCAATGCCATAAACCAGAGTGTATTGTCTCTGAGGTAAGTATTAATTATTTTTTCTTTAAGTGTGAAAACAAATGTTTAATATCGCATGCATCTTATGGTGGCCATTAATTATTGATAACTAAATTGTCTCTTCTATCTTTTTTTCTTACAAACACAAAGAAAAAATCATTACAATATTTCTTCTATGGAACATTGCTAAAAGCAAGGGAGTTAGAATGCTACTTCAGGTGTCTGTTCATCCCACTGAAGGACAGGAGCAGAAAACCATAGACAAACAGAAAGATTGGGCTAAAATTATTTCTGGCACGTGTCTGGGCAGATGCTTTAAGTGTCTTCAAACTATTCTGGTAGGTGTGTGAAGTATGGCAAACCTATGCAGCTGCAGAGCATTATAAAGAAGGCATGTCAACATGCAAACCAGCTTTGAGTAGCACTGGAAGACAGACTGAGTCAGCAGAGGAGAATGGAAAAAAAAGCTGCTTAATTTCTGGATCCATGCTAATGCTGTTTTAGCTGGGCTGTCTTAGGACAGTAGTGAGAGTAACAGTAATGCAAGGCATTAAGAGTGGAAAGGTTTTTACAGCCCTTTTAGTCAGGATTGCTGACTACCAAGACTAATAGGATCCTCCAGCTATTTTCACAGCTTTCATATCTGTTTAATAAAGCTGTTTTTTTTTAAAACAATTAATCATATTTCCTGTTATTTTTAACCAGGAGGCTTTTTCTGAGTCTCACACAACATGTATTCGAGAGGCTGTTTAATACAAGTACAGTAGTATTTGTTCATTAAAACATGTATTATTTAGAAGGCTGACAAGTAGCAGTGTGTATTACCTGAGAGACCAGAATTCCTCTTTGCAAGATATTCCAGTCTACCCATTAAGCAGGAAAGTGTGTGTACTTAGCTTTACCAAGAAGTACTTACAAAATAGATGAGTGTGGCCCCTAAGAAGCCATTATAATCCGGCATGAAGTTACGTATTTATAAATATTTCTAGAACGCAGGGTCATCAGTGCCTCTTGTATAAATACATGTTTAGACACATAATAATCCATTAAAATGTCTTGGTGAGGAAGATAATTTTTGTCTAGCTTCTGTGTGAAGACCATAGTTAAACTGTTTCCGTTACCTTTCAGGACCTGAAAAGCAAAATATGCAAGGCCTTCAGAACGCACAGAAAGGGTTTGATGAAGTACAAATATTTGTGAAGCAATGCATTTATTTAGAATGTGCCCAGATTTTCAGCTCATCTGGACCTCAAGATCAGTTGAATTTCTTAGAGCAAGCTTTTTGTTTTCCAGGCATTTGCCTTTTTTTTTTTTTCCCCTGTCCCCACCCTCAGGACTTTCCAAGATATAGGGAAGATAACGCCCATAACAGTGTTCTGATTTATTTTTTTTTTCTTTTTATCAAGTTTGCCCAAAGCAGACATCTGAAGAAATGTCTTCCAATCGTGATTCGAGCCTTACTAATGCACCAGTGCAAAGCAAGCTAGTATCTTCCTTCCAGCAGCACACAAAGAAAGCACTTAAGCAGGTAAGCTTGTATTGACTGATAATCAATTGGCTTCCCTTTAGCATGTTTGTCAGTCTTATACAAATAATATCTCAGCAGAATTTCAAGGCATTTCTGAGGATTTTTAGTGCTTTGTTTAGTGGTGTATTGCTGGGGTGTTTTTCTTCTATTTTTTTACCGATGGTGCAGTCCTGCTATTTATTGTGAGTTTGATGGTTTTTTGAGTGCTTTTCAAGTAAGCACAGTTGTTCATATTATCACATCCCTGTTTTTCCTATGTAAGTATTTGTGTTGGAAATTTTATGTGAGGCTTAAAATTAAAAAAAAAAAAAAAGATTTTGAAAGAAGTTCTGCAGATAGTTAAGAATCTCAGTATACTTGTTGTTCAGTTTTTCTTTATGGCCTGTGAAGTAATTTTTCTTTCATACTGTATTTGACACTACAGTGTGTAAAAGTGGGGTAGTTTTTGTTTTTTGAATAACTTATGATTTGGATGATTTAGGTTGCATGATAAGTAGTAAAGCTTAGCAAAAGTATCTGACTTTCAATAATCAGCTGTTAACTGAAAGCATAACAATGTGAAAATTATTTTTCCACAGTGCCAAATTAGTTCAGATTGCAGCTGGGCAAATGAAAAAGAAAAACTAAAAAAATCATAATTAAAAAAAAATGTCATTATTTCCTCACAATTTTGAGTATGTAGGAATTGTTTTAGTCTTGTAAAGACTACAAAAATTTAAATACAACTTTTCTAAAGTGTTTAGTGTAATGAGATGTTGTTGTTTTAATTTTTCTCATAGCTGCTCTCTTAGTTGTGGTTAACAGAGGTCTAGTATTTCATGGGGTAGTTTATTGCCAAGTTGTTGATTTAGGCTTAAGTTAAGCAAAGCCTGTCCACATCTCCTCGAAACACTTAAGTATTTCTGCTTAGTTTTTCATGCAGTTTGATTTTAAATCTACTAAAATTAATAGACCTTTATCATTCACATAAGGTTATCTTGTACTTAGAGGTTTTGAGGACTGGAAAGGATTGTTAGATTGGGGTCTCACATCTCTTTGGTCAGGAAAGTTCAGCAGTGGGCAAAAAGCAGCTCACTAACTGTGTGGATAGTTGTGAAAAAGACACACTTTTTGGAAACTCTTCTATACAGATCTTTCGTGATACGTGAACTTCCTTAGGAGTCGAGGGAGCAGGCAAAGGGAAAGGAGGGGGAAAAAAGAGCAAACCCACAAATGTTTGAACTGGTATAACTGTTTAAACTCCATCATTTGTCACTTAGCAGATGTATAGAATTTTTAAAAGGGCAAACTAATCAGAATAGCTTCATTAATATAAAAAGTCATAAAATTGATGGAAATCTTTGAAAACATTCCCTAAGGCAGTAGAGTTAGGGCAACATCAGAAAGTTAAGTAATCGATAAAAAGAAATTAGTTTTAATTAAGTTGATGGTAATTAGATCCTGTACTTCAGAGTATGAGAGTATTTTTACAGCTATCAGTAAAATGTTTTCTCTATGTACAATATTAGACAAATGGACATTTGTATTGTGGAATAGTAGAGGATTTTTGCTTTGTTTTCTCTGAAGTTTCAGGTGTTGGCTACTGCCATATACACGCTGCAGATTTTATTTAATTTGATATTGTAGCAGAGATGAATAAACTTTAACAGTGATTTTATTTATAAAATTGCTGTTGGACATTTATTCTTTCACTTTCCTATCTTTCTATTGCTTTTATGGATATGTAATACCTAACATTTGTACAAAGAAGAACCTGTAGTACCTTTGAATACACAAGAAACTTTAGACAGTCGTATGCAATGCTCCTCCAACTGATACTAGCTTACTGGTTCCATGCTAAAGTAACAGAAGATGAGCCATCATCACGCTCTCAGCAAGTGCGTATACTATATAAACACATATATACTGTGTATATGTCATAATGGGGTCTTCCCTAGCTATTGCTTTTTTTCTATTACTAAACAGTCTTCATAGAATGAAAACCTACAAGACAGTCTTTCAAACAGTTTCCTACTCAATTTATTTAAAAACAGTGGGTTCTTCACATTAGCTTCATCTTGTGTGTATTTGTTTTGTAATCCATTGAAATTAAAGTGAGAGTCAAGTTGATAATGTGCAATACTGCTTGAAGATCTGAGCTAGAATTAGAAGATTTTCTCCACTGTTTATCTACTTACGAACCACTCTAGTCATATGTAATTCTCTTTAAAGTATGATATGCTGGATTTACATATGATTTGATATTTAATGAATTCTAGAGGTACATTCCTGGGTTTAGATTGCAGAGAGCAATCTCAAGCTTCCTTGTAACAGCCTGCATTTTAGGATGTTCTCATGAATCAAATTAGTCACAACAATGCACTTCTTGGCCTACGCTAGGAGCTTGGAGGAAAGGGCATTTTCTGAGCCCTAGTTCTTGGTCTTGATTTCTCTCAGGTAGAAGTGGGTCTGGGGTACTTTGCAGGGGCTAAGGAGGTTTGCAGTTGCAGTGGGCTCTCACAAGGTCTGTGTCACAGTTCAGACCTTATCTCCTCACCTTTCAAAGGCTGGGCTGCCATTTTGGTCTGGAAACTTTCTAGCTTCACCACCTTCCGTGGTGTCCTTGTTAGGAGAAAGGTTTTGAGTGTTTTACCCCTGAGTGTGTTTCATGCTTCTTTTTCGTTTTTGAGGGAGTTTCAATTTTGCTCTTGTATAGTTTCTGAGAGTAATGTCCAACAAAATTATTCCCATTCATGAGGGTTTAGACAAAAGAGTCTATGGAGTAGAGCTGCCTTTTATGCTTGGCTTTCTGATGGCAGATTTTACAGACTTCTGTTTCCCTTTTGCTGTTGGAAGTGCTTGGGTATGTGTGCCCAGCTGTTGCTGATCTAGTACCTTTGAAAAGAAGGTTTATGGCATGCTGTCACACGCTGATTTCCTATCAGTACTGATCAGTTCCATACTGATTTACTTCATTTTCACACTCGAGAGTTTTGGCATGCAGACCCATGTAAGGACCTCTTCCTGGGAAAGTACTGAACTACATCTGCATCTGCTAGCAGTGGTACACAGTCACACTACTGTGTGAATTATTCTTGCTCTGGACAAGGCTAACTCAAGCACGGACATCAAGTCATGGCATAGTATCTACCATGCTCCTCTCTGGTCCAGTTTCTGTTCCATTGACTTGAGGTGATACTTTTTTTTGGAAGTCTTCGCTATGTACAGATTTGTCTGTATCTATCAAGATGTTCTTGGAACATTTCTCAGAAGAAACAATCATACCTGCAAACTGGCCTCACATAGGTAACACTGAGCATGTGTGAATATCCAGGACATTGAGGTGGTGTTAGTGTCTGTTGGACTGTGATAGCCAAGTATAAGAGCACCTTGTCCATCAGTGTACCAGTTGTTTCCTGGGGCAGTACCAAGAGAGGATAAAGAACTTGAAGATGCACTATACCGATGTCTGGGATGATAGTAGACCTCCCAGACATGGAAGAAAATCCTGCCTCACTTTTGGCACTTTGGAATCAGCACCAAGAAGGGTACCCATAAATTTTCTGTTGGGAGAAGAGAAGGATACTCCATTCAGACTCAGGATCTGAATACAGACCAGGACATGTCTGAGACTGTGCTGGGCATCCAGATCTCTTTGTAGAGACAGAAACTCCAGAGACAGCAGCCAAGTGGGTTTGGGAGGAGAGAAGCTCAGGAAATAAGGGAATCTACACAAGGTATGTTACTGCCGTGGTTTGTTTTTTTTTTTTTCTTAACTTTGGGCTTTGTCTGCATGCTTGGTGGCTGGGTTCATATATGTGCCACTATTTTATTCATAACATGGGTAGATGCAGTTTTTTATGGAGAAGGAAGGCACCCATCCATATGATGTGTTCTTATAGTAGAAGTGGCAACTCCACACCCCTTTTTTTCCAGTGGATGCTGTCAGGCCCCAAGCAATAAGAGAGCTGTGGGGAAGTCACGGTTTGGCTCATGCGTTGCTTCTGAATTATAGGACGTTAGAACTCGAAATAACATTTCAGGCTGACTTTTCTAGCACAAGTGTAATTATTATTAGAAACCAACCTACAACCTGAAGCAACAAGAGACTAAATTTCAGGGCAGAATGGTGAACAGTGTAATTTAGCCCTTATTTACCCAAATACACAGGACTAGTTTATCAAGATTTCTTTGTTTGTTTGTTTTTTAAGGACACGGGTGTCCAAGTGCCTAGGTTGGCACTGAAAGTAGAGTCCTGGTCTCCCTTGATGCTGGTGTGGATTTGCTTTCCTGTCTTCAGCTCAGGCACACTGCTTACCTTGCTTTGAGAGAAGAACAAGAGCAAACTCACCAGTCTTGCTCCCTCCACACTCATTCTGTTAGGTCTTCTTTCCTTGACTACAGCCAGATGCAGGTTATCTTGAAGCATTTTACTGTCCGTAGAAAGTAATCCAGTATGAGTCTGTCTGTGGTGTCTGTCCTTTGACTCATTTGAGCAACTACTCACTCACATGTTCTCATATAAGCCTAATATATTTCCCTGCCCTCCTTTCCCTTCCTTGCCCCCAGAGAAACAAAGGTGACAGAGGAGATCATTGTGATTATGTCCTTATGACTTAGAATTTGAGAACAGGGTGTCTTCCTGAAAGGCTCTGAAAATCCACTGTGAGCTGAGGTGTTTTTTGTACTGAATTCCTCGGTATAGAGGCTTTGCTGCAGTTTCTCAGTGTCTCTGTTAACCATTCTCCTATGTTTCATTTCAGATGCTACAAATTTACCAAGGCCACAGTTGGAGAATACTGGTTCCCTAGCTGAAGCATTTGATCAGATGTCTGGCAACATAAGTGATGATTCTTGACAAATTTTCCTGTCAACAAATGGAAAACAAGGAAAACATGTTGCTTTTTGACTTCTAGAGAGACATGGGAAGGGACAGTGGAATTTACAAAATGCATTCAGGAAAATGGAAGTTCGAAGATGATAAACTAAACTGATTTTCTGATTGCCAAGACAAGTCTAGGGAAGAGGACAGAGAAACTATGGCAGGGAGACTGCATAATGGGGAAAAGAAGCTGGAAGAGCAAGAGTTCCAGCAGGAGCTCTTCAGGGAGTACATGCATTGCCCGAAGGCAGGCTGCACGGTATGTCCCTCTAAAGGTCCCTATGCATGGGCAGCATGTTCCAGCTGCTCAACACAGTGCTTTGGTAAGACGCAAGACAGTGTTTATGAGACTTTCTTCTGGGTCGTCCCCATGGTCCTCAGCCCTTACCTGTGATGGAAAGAAAGGGACAGGAATCCACACAATCCCTGTATTCTTTTTTGTACCGCTTTTTAATAACTAGCTCCCAGTTGCTGGGGCATTCTGCTTTTTTGTTTTTCCTCTGGGGTTGTTTGCATAGCATGCTTCTTGCAGCGCTCCTGCTTGTTTTCTTTTTTAATAAATGTATTTTCCAGAACTTCTTACTCTGACAAATAACTAAGAATAATTTTAAAGCAACTTTAGAACAGTACCATGTTGAAGTGTAGTTGCCCCTCTACCTCACTGTAGGACAGTGTCCCTCACTTAAAATATGTCCTGGCATGAACATTACCTTTTGTTAAATCTACCACTGCTATGTAGTGGAATCTTCTTCCCAAATATAGGTCGAAAGCACTCTCTTTCGTCTGTTCTGTAGATGCAGTTGCTTGTCCCAAGTCTCAGACAATCAAGCTGATGACAGTGGCCTGGTTGTAGGCATTGCATTTGTCTGATAATGTTTTTCTTCAAGTAATGTGGGGAACTATTTAAGATGGATTGGTCATTGCTACTGTATTAATGACAAATATCATCACTGGAGATGAGAGTCCCAGTCAAGCTTTTCCAATGATGTTACATGATTTTTCCATATAGTGGCAGTGGGGGTCTAAGTGAATATCTTCTTCTGGGCCATATGAAGAGAACAGCTTTTGATTTGAATACTTTATAGCATGAAATTATACCCAGGTGAAAATGAATTATGTCTTGATTTTGAAGTGCATCCCAGAAATGGTTGGCCTTCTCAGGGAAAGACAGGAGCTGGAACAGCTCACAACTCTTCAGAGCTCTAGGAAGCCTTCTCCAAAATGCTGACAAGCAGTTATCTACAAATGCTGTTCCAGGAGCTGTTGGGTAGGTCCCCAGAAGGCTGTGTGGACATGTGGCAGAACCCAGGCTGAAACAGGATGTCTGGCAGAAAGGCATTACACTCTAACTGCTTACATTGGTGCAATGTAAATTGGTGCACCTGTTTCTCTGAGAGGTAATATGACAAGATTTTTTTATCTGGAGAATGGGAGTCTAGCCCTGAAGCCCCCCACTGGATGCTTTGGACCCTGTGCAGAGTATGTTTGCAAATTTGACCTAATGGAAAATGTTGATTACTGTTTTAAGATTTTGTATTGACTTTGCTATCTTTATTTTAGTTGGTTTTTAAACTGCTTTCTACAAACTGTTTCCTTACCTATATGTGCTTTGTTGTGCCAAGAAACAAATTTTTCCATAAAGCACTTTTCACTTTTCCGCTGATAGATATTATTAGTTTAATACTACACAAACAATTTTTAAAAAAAACACCCAACACTCTTCTCTTTGGAAAGAAGTGTCACAGAGTCAATGCATATGCCATCATCATTCCCATTCACATGCAAGTCAGAACAGACGATGAACACATCACGTGTTTTTTTTGTCCTTCTCTTGTTTCAGTCATTGGTAAAGCCACAAAAGTGTTTACTTTGCAGTCTGTCATGATCTGCAGCAACTGTAGCTGTGAATGCATTATTGTAATCCTATAGAAGATAGTGCTGGCTTGCAGGTGTACAGACACACACATAGATACACACATCTCTCTGTCTCTGCACCACAAATGTCCAAGCACTTTAGTTCAATGTTGGTTAATAAACAGATAAATGTTCAGTTGTTAATGTATACTGTAGCTGTACAGAAAGACCCTGACCACTACTGGGACCTAAAGAACAAATACAGATATAAGTGTCACAGGGTAGGAGGATGGCACTGGACAAGAATAGATGCTTATTCGAGAAGTTATTAGCAGAGTTTGAAAATAAACCCTAGGTCTCCAAACTTCCAGCCTGGTGTTCTACCATTACTCTTCATCTCCAAATGATCGGTTGTGTACACTTGGCACCAATACTGTTATGTTTGGTGTACAAGTCTGGTTGGAAGTAAATTAATTTGCTCTATGCTTTGGAAATGGCCTTTTGTACTTTGTAGCTGTTTCCATAAGGCATCTTTATTATTGTTTTAGCCTTACGTTTGCATGCTTATAACTGAGTACTTGTAATGTATATTTAATATAAGAATTAGTGGCATCCTGGAAATAATAATATGTTTATTCTTCATGATTTGCGATGCTTACTGTTTTATTTTAACTGCTCCGTGTATCAATTAAACAGGTTGCCACTGAGAAATTTTAATTTAAGAGAGACATGGGAATTAAAAGCTGTCTTAATTTTACTAACAAAATGAGGGTGAGAGAGAGGACAAAGACTGAATTTTATGGTGGTGTTAAGTGAATCAGTGATAAACTATAAATCTGTTTCATCTTTGCCAATTTGGGAACCATGACCATGATGTGGAGTTGTTACTTATTTTGTGCAATAGACTTTTCTCAGTGTATCATAGCTTGTGTTTTTCACATGGCAGAACGGAAGAATTCCATAGCTTTACATTTCTGATCCATAATGTGTGAAATTTCAAAGGTTATGTTTCATGATACAAGTTTCAGAATGTAGACTTGACATTTATGGAACAAATAGAAATCTGGGACGATGTTGCTTAATGCAACCAAGTGTTACATATCTTTGTTGTTAATAACTTAATTTTTAACATTCTCAGCATGTCATGCATTTAAGCTCAAATGAAAGTGGTTTGCTGCATTAATGGTTTATCTGTATGCTGCATTTTTTCATTCTGAGTTGAAAAGATGTGGGAAAGAAAAATAATAAAAAAATATCCCAAGCAGCAGTAAAATCAGAGCATAGAGCTTGACATTTTGCTTCTGGTGCTCTTTTGGGGATGTATTTTTCCCCTCTCTCCAGTTACATTTTAGTTTATATTGTTTCCTTTCATTCCTACTTCAAAGACGACTTTATTAGTTTTTACTGAAGAGAGTCAACCATTTTGTCGCATGGCTGAAGAAGTCTTTCCCGTGTTAAGATCAACAAATATGAAATGATTATTCTTAAGAACAGATAATGGCATTCATGAAACCTCCAACACACTGCTATACTCCAGCAGGGGCATAAACTCCCCGAAAAAGAGAAGGAGACTTGCTCTTGTCACCTCTGTATAAAAAACTGCTTGGAATTAGATGATCACTGTTAATTGCATGGTGCTTTTCTTTTGCTGTCTATCTTCAGAGTTTGTGTTTTCTTAATACCCATCGTTTTATGTTATTTTGAGTTCTTTGGATGAAAATGGATTGATAGGTTACTTAAAGATTTTGGCAATAAAAATAATTTCATTAAACAAATTAATTATGCCAAGCCCTGTACAATGACCATGGCAGTGTTATTCAACAGATGGTCACAGGTTCATTTTTATGAATGGGAATATTGGGAATTCTCCATACTCATTATGTGCAAGAGATTCACAGATGTCCTTTGCAAACCTGCTTGTGAAAGGCTGGATGTAAGTACTATATTTTGGTGGTGATTTTAAGAGAGCTTTTAATGTTTAACTTGTATACCACATGAACTTTTACTTTCTTTCTCTCCTTTTTTATTTGTGCGCTGTACAGATAGGATGGTAGTAATGTTTTACAGAATACTTCGACAGTGATCAGTTCTAGGAATTTACAACTTGCAGCTTTTTTAACTCAAGCATTTAGCACAAAGTGAATACATTTGAAATGTAAACTTAGAGTCTCATTAAAGAAGAATATACTTTATGTGAGCTATCATATGTGCTACATGTGTTTCTCTCTTACTTTCCATAGTAAAAATGACACCTTATCATTTGGTAGAATCATTGGCTCTTTCTTGCAGATCTGTAGGAAGCCCAGCTAGGAGGTTATATATCTCTAAATATGGATGAGATGCAAAAGGCTGTGTCAGTAAAAGATGCGAATGTGGTTTTTGTTAGTTACTGTTTCTGTATCTGCAGTGAGATCTGGAACGATTTTTTTTAATAAGTTATAAAATTTCTCATTTTCTTCAGTGCTAGTTACAAATCTGACTCATCTACTTCATGTTTTTTCCCTTCACCAGAAGAGCCAAAACTAGAGATTTATTTGGTCGTGGTGACTAGGAAAGCACTCAATTAGCTTGGTACACTAAAAGCTCAATACAGCAAAGTGTTTCCTGTATGTTTCACTTTAAGTAATCCCATTGACTTCCCAGCTAAGTAGAATTAATCTTGGGATACAAGATTCTTGTCTTATCCTACAGTAGTCTTGTATCCTAAAATTAATATCCCTCAGGCTAAGTGTAGAGAAGTTATATATTCATCCTCAGCAGAGACTGCACAGAGTGTCCTTGGTTTATACTTAACTCCTTCTGGTGTTTGGCTTTACTAGTAACTAGGCATCAGTTGGCAATTTCGCCCTCTGCTGGGTTGCTCCTAGTGTTGTCTTGCAAAGACTTGTCTATCCAAAATTTCAGACCCTGCAGCTTTAAATTCAAAGGAGATTTTAACACAAAATTGTTGTGATTAGCTGGGAATAATACGTCCCACTAAACAGGATGACTGAGCAAAGTCTCAGCCATCTCTTTACCCTGCAAATCAAGTGTTAGATTATTTACTTGATACTTTTTTACCCCCCTCCCCTGCTTTCCTTTGACATGTCTTTCCTGTGACAAATGAAAAGATAGAGAGGCATAGGGAAGATTATTTGTTTATTCTCTGGGCACAGCATAATTCATTGACACTTTGTGTTGAAACTTTGACTTAGATTTTGATGTCCACATGGTTTTAATTTTTTGTCCATTCTACAACCTGTCTTTCAGGTGTCCACATGTGTGTAGCTTTATTGTCAGCTTGAGTCATCCTGTACAGACTGATTTCCAAACTTAACTATGGGCCCTGCATGGTGATCGGTTCCTTGTGTTGTGAAACTGGAGGAGGTGGAGGAGGGACTGGCAGTGAAACAATGAATGTTAGGGAAACAGAAACCTTGAAAAGCAAATGTGTGTCAAAGGAAAATGGTGTCTTTTAAGGTTTGTGCTTGATCCTGTAGGTGCTTAGCCTGTAGCTCAAAAGTGGGCTATGCCTCAAAGTAAATAGTTCTGGTAGCAACGTTTGCCTGCCCCCAGCTGTGTTCCCCGCTCTTGTGGCTCTGAGTGTCCAGGGAGTGCTGGGATGAGCTGTGCTGTCTTGCATTAGTGCTCTGTGAGCACCTGCTTCTTGGAAGTGCCAGATCAGTTGCATAAATGTGTGCTTAAGGTCTGCAAGTGGCCTTCCTGTAGCACAAAAGAAGGTAAGTGGTGCGCCTGACAAAGATTGGGTACCGCTGCACCTAAGGTATATGAATGCTGACTACCTGTCATTGATGGAGGATACACTGCTGCTTACTTTCTCTCATTTGTGGGAGTTCAGTCTAAAGCATTGAAAACTAATTGTGAGGCTTTACAAAGAATCTACCTTTATCACAGTGGCTATATAAATCGTTAAAATGGTATTTCCTTATGGATGCTGGCAACAACGCTATGGTCCCTGGTAGAGGTGGAAATTGTCTCGAAAGGTCAGGAGGAGGCCGGAGGAGAACATGGGGCATCGTTTGGGCTCTTACTCATTTGTGTAGGGAGTTTGACACTGAGGATGGATATTCTCTTTGCTCTTCATCAGGCAAATCAGGCTGTGGGGCACAACAATACAAAGTTTGGGTTGTGGTTATATTGGTATGCTGTTAGTGCAGAAGTTGGCTGTCTTTTCAGTTAATTTTTAGTGGACTGTTTCTAACTGTCTCAGTGGTATTACTATTAAATAAGGATCACCTGGTTTGACACTTAGCTTGGCAGGACGCTGAGGGTCATTTTTGGAATTTTGGGGAATTTTTGAGAAATGTTAACATTTTGTGATTTTTCTGTCCACAAGTCTGGTTGTGCTTGCTAAATACCACTATGAATTTTCTGTCTCAAAAATGTGTGAAGTATAGGCTGTTCTTCGTGGCTTTCTGCTTGCTTCTTTGCTTCAGTGCAGATCTGACCAGCTTCCTCTCTTTGTTTGATTTCAAGTGTGCTAATTTGCTTTTTATTGCACAGTGCTTATGTGTCTTTTAAGAAGCGTACTATAAAAGGGGTTAATCGATGAAATAGCTTTTGTGTGGCTTGGTGTATTTTATGTTCTGTAGTGTGTTATTTAGAGGAATAGAGTGATATTGATTTCTTTTTCAGATTTTTTTTTATTTAGCTATGTGAACATTTTGGAAAGATATTACAGATTAATTGGAGTTACAGACTTAAACCTTATAAGGCATCAGTCATTCATGCTCATAAACCTACAGGGATAATTCATATCAAATATGTTCCTTGTTGATAGAGTATTACTTTAATAAATCCCCCCCAAGATCATAGCATGAATCACAGTTATAAAAAGAGAGTGCACAGTAAGATTGGAGAAAAACAGACAGGAGGATTGGAGAGATCTGTATTAAGCCCAGCCCATTCTGATTAATTCCAGAATTTTAATGCTTGCAAATATATTAATTAGCAAGTATTCATATTTGTATGTTTTAAGATCGTTTGAATCAGATATAATTTTCCATATAAAACAGTCTGACAGGTATTTGCTATTTCTAATCTTTAAATATTTTGTATTACGTTATCAACCCTGTATTCGATCCATTTATGAAACACAAAGCACTCCCATTTGTAGAGATTTATTCTTGTATCATTTTTCCCCAGATTTGCCAGAACACCATCATGTTCGTGTTCTGAAGGTTAATGCCCAAAGTCAAGCAGACAGAAGCCAAGTGCTGCAAGGTTTCCAAGATTAGGACTGATTCCCTTCACAAAAATAAATGATTCCTGCCATGTTCAGTGATTTTGTGCAGCACTACTCACGGCTGAGTGAGTGCATCAATACTGTAGTCCTTACATGCTGTACATACTGATGACACTCTGTGTTAACTTGATTGACTGAGCAGTATACTGGAGAGGATGCACCTGCGAGAGATGTGCAGACATATATATTTTTATTCTGGTTTTGAAACATTTATTTTACTTTTTTTTTACTTGGAAGTCTTAGTTTCACATTCCATGGGTTATCATGTTGTGCTGTTAAGGTAGAGCAAACAGTTACGTGCTTCTTTGTTGTCAAAACTGTATTGGAAAATGATCTAAGGTGCATCTTCTTTCTCTTTATAACCAAAAGCCTGATTTTATATTTTAAAGGAAAATGACATAAAGGGGACGAGTGTGAAGTCTGGCAAGTCAGTAGCTATGTAAATTATGCTTATTTTAAGAGATTCAGTTTAATGGTAGAGAAACGTCTCGTGTAATTCACTTATGAGCATTATTTTTTGTTACATTTTTATGTTTTGTTATCGTTTTTGTAGGCTTTAAGACAACAGCAGAAAAGAAGAAATGGAGTCTCAATGATGGTAAACAAGACTGTTCCTCGTGTTGTTTTGACACCATTAAAGGTGTCTGATGAGCAGTCGGATTCACCTTCAGGTAAATAGCTAAAGGACCATTTGCAAGATCAGCTCTAGTCACAGAGCCTTCCTCTGAATCAGCTGTGTAGCATACAGAATTTGGAACTGCAGAAATAATATTTCCACTTGGTGGCTTTGTTTAACATCTTCATTTCCTTATCAAATCTGGTGTCTCAAGGATGGAGATTTTTCTTTAATAAAGGACCAAAGGCACACAGTAAAATGACAATTGGCAATAGCAGCAGCTTTAAAGGAATGAAAAGTAACATTTTGTTTGGCTCTGGAACTCTAATGGACGACCACATGCTGGTATTCAATGCCATAAAAAGGGGAGGGGAGGGAAAAAAAAAGGCAAGCTTCTCTGTGAATGTGAATTTGTGTCTCAATTCTGCCTTGCAATACTTGGATCCTTTTGTTAGCTTTTCTAATTCTGCTACCATGCTTATCACTGCAGCATAACCTTGACCTTTAGTTCTGGTGGTTAAGTTGCTTCATTTTAAGATATTTCTATGTCTATGTTTAACACAAATTGACAATTGTATTTCCAGGCATATCTCTTCTACAAACGTTTCTTTACGAAGAAATGATCTTTTTTCGCCTTCAGACTGCTTTACTGCCCCATAACTTGAGGTTAAAATATTTTTAAAGATATCTCTTGGGCATTATAGGAAAATGTTATTTTTATTAGATTAGTGAACATTTTTATTGACTGCAGTGTTCAGTAAGCTTTAGTTTTCAGCACTTAATTGATTTATTGGGCTTTTACTTCCATTTCCTCTGATGATGAGGAATTGTATTGTGACCAGAAAGGTGTATTGCCTTTCAGCAAGTAGATGTCAATTTTTTTAAAATCCTATTTTTGTTTTGTTTACAGTGTAGGGGGAGCTGGGGGGATTGTTGATAAAAGTGCATCAGTATCATGTTTGGGGGGTTTTATTTTTTCCTAAGGATCTGAATCTAAAAATGGTGAAGCAGATGGTTCTGATAAGGAGATGAAACATGGGCAAAAGTCTCCAACTGGAAAACAAACAAGCCAGCACTTAAAGAGGTTAAAAAAATCTGGTTTAGGTGAGTAGGAGTAAAATAAATATCTTACTTGTTATTGTAATACTGATATTTTTCTAAACTCTGTGTTCTCTTTAAAAGTTTTATTTTTCTGGTTTATCTGTCCCTTTTTCAAACTCAGCAGCTGACCGTTTCTCAAGAAGGCATCTTTCTTTTTGGCTACCTGGAAAATCCATGGGGATTTTTTTTTCCCCCAGAATGCTTTTCTGTAGTTGCTTTTTAAAGTTTGACAGACCTAAGCAACTGCAGGCAGAGAGGTCATTTAGCAATTAGCTTCTGATTGCTGCATTATGATTTTTGGGGGGAATGGGGGCAGGGTGTAGTAAATATTCTGTCTTCCTAGTAAATTTGCTTGCAGTCTAACATGCATTTATTCCCAAAGATAATAGCATATTTACTTATGTACCTGCCCTGTTAGAAGTTAACCTTTTGTCTTCATTTGCATTATTCCATGTCATATAGAGATCTGGCATATCATTTTTGGTTGATACTCTTTCTTTGGTTGATTTGTTTCTTCAGTTGGATCCTTAATTATTTTGAAGCTACATCTCTTGAGGTGGTAGATACAGTTTCTGGTTTTATTTTCTGTGTTTTTTAGCAAGGTTCATGGATGATGATCTGTAATTAATGAAGAATTTTCTCTGAAGAGATGCTAAAAGTAAATTCTCAGTAGCTTCATGTGATAGGCAGATTTTCCTGCTCTGCATGAAATATAATTGGAAATGTTCCCTAAGGAGCAGAAAATGTAGTGTTCACTAAGACTCTTGTCTCAGCTAAAGTAAAGTAGAATAATTATGTAACTGTTTCTTTACCTTTACAAAGGACTTTTTGCATTCAGAAGACAGCTGAATCATTTATTTTGCAATGTGGTCATATTGGAAAAGTTAGGAAACAAGCTTTTTATAGTGTCTTGATTATCCTAAAAATTGTGTGATGTCTGTCTTTGTGGTGATAAGATTGCTCTTCTTTATTAATGATCCGGCCTAGTCCTATTTTTATATACAACGATTCTATAAAATAGCTTGAAGGTACTTTACTTCCTAAATATCATAGGTTGGTTGTTAAATATGCTATTGCCAGTTCCTGGCAAACTGTTTCCTGAAAGCCTTATTGTATCACAGCCTCCCATGAAAGTGTACTTTGGTTTCATATATGATCTTTCTGCAGATTATTCATCAGTCTCAGATGGATAGCTAGTTCTCTATGTTGATCAAATGGCATTATTCAAAACCGAAAACTCTCCTTCAGTATTACAGCTTTTGCTATGCAAAGATACGTTCAATTTTAGATGATTTCCTGTAACTTTTCTCTACATTTAAGACCGAGGTACATCATTTGATGTACACATTCCTCCCCATCCCCAAATATTTCATCAACTGTTGGCTGATAATACCAAATGTAGAGTGAATTCATTAGACTTTTTTGTGGATTTCAAAAAAAATACTCTGGCCTTTTGGGACACCACACTTGGAATGCAGGGAACTTTGTGTAAGGTTTAAGGGTTTCTGTTCTTGTATGTGCTGAAATGTTTCTCTTATGACATAATATTTCTTGGGATACTAATAGAACACTTGTTGAGCATCTTTGAGAATAGGTCCAGTGTCCTATATAGTGCAAGATTCAGTTCCAGACATTGATTGTCTGAAACTCTGCTGATCTGCCCAGCATTCACTGCATGTTGTGTTTGGTAGACTTTTTTAGCTCCCATTAAATATGATGTCTTTCTACCCTTTTAGTTAACCAGTTCTGCCAACTATGTGATTTCTATCCTTTTCCTATTTTGATTTTTATACTTTGATGTAGAACCATGGTGCTCTTGTCCTTTTCATAGTTTCATAGTTAATTCTCTGTGTTGGAGACTAACCTCTTCTTTTCCAAGGATGTAAGCTTGAGTTTCTCTCTCATCTTCCAGGTTCTATTTCTGATCTGGGCAGTAATCCCCCCAAACTCTGGTAGCAGCTAAATTAGGATTCAAAATGTCTTTCTCTGTAGAAAACAATATAAAAAAAACATTGGCATAGGTTTTGTCATAAACTCCCCTCAGAGTTACGATTAGCTACGCAGTAGTGGCATACTCTTGTATTACACAGAACTACTACTTTCCATGCTACTCCCAAATACTTTGCTAAATCTGATTGCAAACTTGAGACTTGCAGTAAAGGTCTTAAATTAGCCATAGGAAGGGTGCAGGAGAGAGAATTTGTTGTTCTTCTGAACAGATTTTGTGGGGTTTTTTTTATAGTATGGCTATGCTGGGCATCCACAGTGAGCTACTGGCCTATTGTCCTAGGAATAATATACATATTTCTTTCACGAGTTGATAAAACCTCCAGAGTAGCTTATATGTGGTAGAAGTCAAATAAATCAGAAAATGTGTGACCCAGGCACATAGAATTAAGTTTGACCTTCTGGTACTGTCTTGCATTTTTCACACTATTAAAATATCTGCCACTGAAGGATGTTACTGACTTTGCAGTCATATATCTTGTTTTAGTTTGGATCATCTCTATGTGTATGTCTTTCCATAGGATATAAAGCATTAGCTGGGGAAAATGTTACTCCAATTTGGGTCACTTAGAATATGGGGCTGTGTATTCTGTATTGATTAAAGAAAAGTATACATACAGGCGTTAAAATCAGATACATCATACTACTTGTGTTACGCTTGGGGACTGTGTTCTTTTTGCATTTAGATTTAGTGGGTGGAACAGATGGTGAGGACAGTTTATTGTGATGCATTCATGAAAATGAGCACTTCTTCCATACAATTGTCCTTTATAACAGGGCGTTCATTTGGTTGTAATGGGGTCTTTGCTGTATTGAAATACAGTATGTTGGAAATATGTGTTGGAAAAGGTTATCTTGTGCTGAGTGCAAAATAATCCTTGTCTCATTCAGTTAGTATTGTCTGCTGGAAAGTAAAAGGAAATTGCAGGAATGTTTCTGGGAGGCTGTGGCTGAAGGGGAGCTTTTAGAATTTACAAATCTGCTGCATTTTCTTTCATTTGTACAATTTGTGGGTGATGTTATAGCCTTTCAGGGAAGACCACTATAGGCCTTCCAAGAAATCTAAAGCATAATTGCATTATTTTTATTAATGTTACTGTTAAGTAGTTTGTAGCATTAGAGAAGTTCCTAATACACAGTATGCCCAAATTCCCCCATTTGTAAAATATATTTATTCTTCTTAATGTGTCAGTTGTAATCCTTGCTGAGAGGTGCTATGTGAATGCCAAATGCCATCATTGCTCATAGCGGTGGAATATTCTTTTCAATTGCTTTTTTAGAGATTCTGTTGGAGTTTGTGTATGATTTAGTTAAGGCCCTTTTTGTAGCATCTTTGAAATATTTGAAAGTACAACAGACTAAAACCTGGAGGAGATTCCTGGGAGGGGTTAGAAGCTTTTGAGTTTTTCCAGCCACCTGGACTCCCCACTTCTTCCTTTTCCGTATTGAGTATCGTAATATGTTAAGACTGAGAGGAAAAAAAGGATTGTAGCAGTATGTGTATACCCTGAAGCAGGTAGAAGTAATTGCTCTTTAAGGAGCTTTAAAAAATACCTTTTAAATATTATCCTAGAAATAATAACAAAACGAGACCAGACAGGACCTTCAGTGGTCATCTAATTTGTTTGTCAGTCATAGGGCAAAATTGGTTATACACCTGTCATTTCTGGCAGGTATTTGTCTAATATATTCTTAAAGATTTCCACTGATGGAGACTGTAATGCCTCCTATGGATCTAATCCAGTGTCTCCTTGTCCTTGGTGGTTGAAAGCTCTCTTTTCCCAGTATCTTAACAGAAATATTTCTTACTGTGCAAGAGTTTAAGCTCGTTACCTTTGCTATCCACTGTGGATAGTGAGAAGATATTGTTCTTTACCCCTGTGCATCAGCCATTTATATATTTCCCCTTCCCTATGGTGAGTCTTTGTCTTAGTCATTCCTGGGTTTGTGTTTTTCCTCACAGACCCTGTTTTCTAAACTTCTTATAATTGCTGCTGCTGCCCTCTGTGTGTTGATCATTTTAGATCATAGGTTCGTATGAAAATCCTGAAAAATACCTGTTTTCAGACACTAATTTAACACATTAAATATTCTTATCTCTATGATCACTGTCCATTCACACAGTTTTTAGCAGGTGCTATGGGACAAGTTACGTAGGCCATAGTGCACTGCAGATGCGGAGCACGACTAAAGAGAAGCTCTCCATAACGATTGATTCACATCAGCCTCGTCAAGCAGCCTTTTGCTTGGAAATAGATGCTTATAATTATGTTGATGACATGACAAGAAAATTTTCTGCTGCTGCTGAGTTGAGTTGGTCTCTTGAGCTGGAAGTAAGAATATGTCAGCTGCGATGTTGACTGGAACATGGATCCTGTAAGAGCTCAAGAGACAAATACAGGGAATATAAAAGAAGCTGTTAAGACACCTAGAAAAGGCTGTTACCCTTCTCAGAGTACTGTTTCTCTGGAGCTTACTGTATTATACAATAAAAGCTAAAAACTAAAAGAGAAGAATTGTTCTTACTCTCTTCCTTTATTTATGTTTAAAGTTATTTCTGTTTATTTACTCCAGGACATTTGAAATGGACCAAAGCTGAGGATATTGACATAGAAACACCAGGATCTATTCTAGTGAACACTAACCTGAGGGCTTTAATAAATAAACACACCTTTGCTTCTTTACCTCAGCATTTTCAACAATACCTCCTGCTTTTGCTTCCAGAAGTAGACAGGCAGGTAAGTAGCATCGTGCAATATTTCTTTCTTTAATGAGACTTTTTTACAGTGTGTTTGCATAGGCTGATTTGTTTGACTAGGAATTGTTCCAGGAAAGAATAAGAAGAAAATTTCCATTAAAAAAAACAGGTAAAACTGTTAGATGTAGAATGACTGTAAAGTTTATCTAAGCATCAACGAGCTCCTGCTTCCTTTCTTTCTGAAAACTGTGCAGCTCCCTGATTTGTCTAAATGAAAACTGGCCAGCAGATCTTCTGAACTGGCCAAATCTCTGAATTAGCTTTTCTACCTATGATGTTGAAGATAAACTTCTTATCTTCAAGACTTTATTTACATTGAGTCTCTTTTCATCTGTGATCTTCCTGGGCACTCTGCCAGCAACGTCCAGGTCAATATTAGTTCTGTTAGTTTCTTCTCCTCACCTTTTACATATGGCTACATATGCATCTGCTCAGCTCCACTGCACTGAATCCATTCATTCACACCCTTCGTAAGGAAGTTTTTGTTCAGAGCTCACAGCTATAGGCTCACACAGGTTGTTAATCAGTTCTTTGGAGGAGAATGATTTGGGGAGTAACAGGGTGGAAATAAACGTTCAGTTTCATGTTGTTTCTTACAATGTTTGGTCCTTTCTGCATTTTTTGGTCAGATTGCAGGCTTCTTAGAGCAAGAAAAAAATCTTTCCAGCATGTCTAGCAGTTAAAACAGCAAAGAGAGCCCAAAACAATTTCATTTACACACTTGCCTCACTTCTGGATTTAAACAGTCTTACCAATTTCAGTGGGGAATACTCATGTACTTAATTCAGACACATGAAGTTACCCAAATAGGGCATTATATTTTTGCAGATGGTCAGTATCCCTCTTTGTATGTAATAACTAGAGAATGCAATTCACTTAAATGATTGATTAAACCCTGCATCTCAAATCAGTATGTTAAATGGCATGGTTTCATTTCTTAAACTGTTAGTAGTTAGTGTCTACCACAGTGTAGTAAGTAGTTAGTGTCTTCCCACAGGGGAAAGCAGTGCAATATGAGACAAAAAGAGAAAGAAAAATTGTATTGATGTACATTTACTCAGCCTCTTATTAAATTAGATACTGTATGTTGTGGACTAAAATGATGCACTTTCATAATGGAATATTTGAAAAAGAATATTAAAACCAGAGCCATAGGAGAAAGAATGTAAATGTATTTAATCTCAAGCACCCACAAGGCAGTCAAAGTCAGTATTGACAAATTTTAAGAGAACCTTTTCCCCTGCTGTAAAACAGATCTTAACTTAGTGCCCAGCAAAAATTTTCCGTAGAGTTTTGAATTTTTTCTCTCTTTCTAGTTAATTTACCAGAAGAGATTAAAAAAAATCTGCTACTTAAAATCATATTTTCTCTCCAACCATCAAAGATCCCAGTGTTCATGAATTGCATTTCAAGTACAGGGGCCTTATTTAGAAGTTTCTTGCTTTAAAATTTTTTTTTAAAAATGGAGGCTCTAGAACTGACAAGCCATTTACCTTCTTATCAGGGTTCTTACAGCAGAGTTTTTGGCAAGAAAATCAAGAGAATATTTGTTAAATTTAATCATACCTCACTAGTTAAAAGCAATGCATTTCTTTTTTATTTTTATTTCGGAAAGCATTCACATAATGCATACATTGCAGGTGTTATTTCAAAGGCCCAACGCTGTTACTTCGTAAGCGAACTAGGGAAAAAAGCAGTTGTCATGAGACATTTACAGGTGTCTTCTGTCTCGTCTTCTCACAGCATTCTGTGGGTTTGTGTAGCATACCATGTTTTAACATGTGTTTGGACGGCAGGAGTCTCCATTCATCTCTGGAAGATTAATGGAAATGTTTGGCTTTTAAGTGTGTTAGTTTGAGGATTGTTTTCTGGTGGGGTGGGAAATACCCTTGAATCCTCACTTTGTGGAGGTCTTAGTAGAGAAAGAATTGCATTGCTTTTCTTGATATCTGAGAATATGTCCTTTACTATGACTAAAGAGTAGTATCCCAGATACGGACTGATGAAAGCAATTGAACTGATATTCTTTTCCTTCCTGTGGCAAGTGGAAAATGCCAGTGTAGTGCTTAAGGATCAAGTGAGAGGGAGAGAGAATTCTAGCCAGGGAGCTCTGGTGGGAGTCTCTGGTGTGTGTCACTCTGACTGGAGTATTCAGTCTTCCTTTTTTATTTCTACTGTCTAAATCAAATGGGGCATCAGGCAAGCAAAAATGGTGTAAAACTATTCTTTGAGTTAGCTGCCCATCTCTGAGGGTTCAGTTTCGTTGTTTTATATTGTCCTTTTCTTGTTTCGCCTGAGAATTCCTACTCCTGCTCTTCTGGCTCTGAAGTGTTTCCTCCCTGTGCACTGCTCTGCAGTTGGCTGCTGCTGTCTTCCCCAGAGAAAGCTGCATTTCTGTGTTGTCATGTGGATATAGTATGTGAAGTACTGTAATGAATGGCACTATAAAAATGTAATAGAGTTATGCTATTTGTGTATATATAGTGATCTGTGAAATAAATTACTAATGAAGTGCAGTCTCATTTAGGCTTTATTACTGCTCCACATAGAAAAACCCTATGATGAATGATCCTTTGTCACTTCTGTCATAAACACCATTTTTCTGGGCGGTATAACTCCTCCTCTTTAAATCTTACTGAGCTGAAACTTGTCATGCGTATGTCAGTTTGAATAAGCATTTTTAGAAACCATTAGTTAAGTGAGTTAAGGTTTTCTTTTTTTTGCATGCAAGTGTTTATTAGAAATAAATGACTTCTCTCTCAACCCTGGTTAGTCTAATATATTCAAAACAAGTTCAGGGCCAAGTCAGGAGCTTCATGGGATGTGTTTTCTGATTTTTCTTTTGTTTTCAAGTTTTGTGGTTGCTATCAGGGAGCCATGGGAGTCCCTTATGGAAAAAGAGCCATGGGAGCCCATGGAACAAAGGGCCTTAGGAAAGATGTCCCAGAGTGGAAGAAGTAGAGAACAACTCTGCTTATGTTGGTGCTGTCATTTTTCCTACTCCAGGTAGATTTTTGACAAGGTGGAAGTGTAGGATCACTGCCTTTTTTTTTTTCCTTAGGAAAAGATAAATTGTATCATCAGTTATTCACACTTCAAATTGATTTCAGCTTGTACATTAGTTTAAATTTTATTTCAGTAACAATGAGGCCTGTGTGTAATTTTCTGTATTCAAAATGCCTATAAAATAAATTGGAGCAAGTTGGCAGTTATGGTAGATATGTTTTATCAAGGATTTTATTTGCTTTCATTCGGGTACAGGGTGAGATAGTATGTGGACATTGTTCAAAGAAGCAGCTGTGACCCAGACTTGTCTATTCAGCAGACTGCTCCAAAATGTTGCATCACCGGATACTGGGAACCTCATGTCTGAAATTTGAACATCCGGATTTTCAGCTCTTTATTAATCTATATGGACTCAAAGGCTCAAAAACCTTAAAGTTCAACTGATACGGAAGCCTGTTGGGTGATCCCCCAGGAGACCTAGATGACTGAGGTGGCAATAGAGAAAACACATAGGTATAGAAACTATATGGAAAGCAAAGTCTCTGCAGAAAAGACTTCAGTTGTCACAAATGCCAGCAAAGTATTTTTCTTTTCAGCTCTAATTAGAACATTCTACAGCTGAAGAACAATGGGATTTTCATCAAATAAATACCTGCTTCTAGTATTAATACATCAAACTGATAATTACATGTAACAGAAGCCTTCCTGACCATCTCTCAGCAAATATTCATCTTCAAAGCAAGAAGTTTCTATCTAGATCGCTATACTGCATCAGTGCCTCTTTAAATATTAATTAAGCAATGTATGTTGTGCAAGGATGAGTAACAGGTCTGTATGGCAGGTTGCTGAAAGGGAATGGCAGCTGGCAATATCTTGTCTACACCAGCTTTCCTTGTTGCTGCTACTGGGGAGTCAAATTCCTGCTATTAACACTGGGGTATGGGCAAAAGGAAGGGAAATACACCCATTGTAAAAGCTTCCAAGAAGAGAAGTGCTGCCTTGTCTGAATACTAGCAGAAAGCTTAAGAGATTTTACTCATCCTTAGAGAGCTAAACAAAATGTTCTTTCCTGAATGGTCTGAAAAAATGTGTCTTTCCAGACTCTACAAATGCTTAGCAACTTTCTGATCTTTGAGAATCTAACTCCCTGTCCTGTATTTTCTCTTCTGGTAATATTGGGTTCTTCTGAGCCTCTTGTAGTTTGCAGCTGCCCTGCCCTTTCACATAGAATGGGAATTTCCTCCTGCAAAAACACCCACAAAGGATCTCAGAGCCTCCTCAGACCTGTGTGTTAGGTTGCAGCGCAATTTTATCTGACCAAACCTACTCATGAAGAGCATTTAAACCAGTAGAGTAAATTATATCTTGTCTTAGCTTTACTTGTTCTAGGAAAGAAATTTAGCAATATTTTATTTTATTTTATTTTCTGAAGCAATCTACAGTTTATAGGTAGTCGAGGTAGGTGCTTAAATTCAAAATTCTAAACTTAAATATTCTTAAGAAAATGCTTAAGCCATGTAGTATTGCAGAAGTGCCTGTGAATATTTCAGATTTATAGTGAGTCAATCCACTAAGAAGAAAAACATGATGTACAAATCAAAAGATTCTCAAATGGGTCAAACCCCACCTTAATCTCTTTCTTTTAATTTCTAAATCAGTGAATCCCAAAATAATAAGTGTCTCTTGGGTCAGTGCCAGTATTGTTGCTAGGTAATAACGTTACAGCATCCTGTCATTTTAAGGTCAGCGCAGGTTCTGTGTTTCTGTCTTGGTCTACTCAATTTAGGTTGATGCTGGGACTGCCAGGTTGATTATATCACCTTGCAAAGATTCCCTTTCACCTTGCATTGAAAAAAGTCACAGGTTGATGTCAGTTAGTGATTTTCTCTGTTCTGTTTAAAATAGAAGTAATTTTGGGGAGGTTATCTGCAGAATTCCATTTCAAAACCTCTTTGCTTTCATGTAAGATGAATCAGGTTAATATCTGTTCCTACCATTTAAGCAGTGATAACAAAAGGTAACCGTTGTTTTTGGTGTGGACAAATAACTCCTACTCCCAAGCACATCAGTTTGAGTTCTGCAGTGGAGAGTGCGTAATGAATAATACACAAAATTCTTAGGCTTGTAAAAGACAAGGAGAGAGGTCTGTTATCTGCCATTCTGACACTTAGTATTTATTTTATTCTTTGCAATCAAAAGAATAAAATAAATACTATTTAGTATATATCTTACTGTATATTAGTTTTACGTTAAAAGAGAGTAAGCGAAGCTTTATTTTCACAGTTTCTTCCTTGTAGTAGTGTAACCATCTTCCTGTTTGCTTTCTTAACTTCAGCAGTACTTGAGAATTATATTCGCCATTGGACTTTTCTAGCATTTTCTTTGTAAGACATCAAACTGCAGAAATTAGTCCTGTGTGTATTATTTGCTCCCAGGTTTTTTTTACATTTCTCGCCATGGAATTATTGTGTGGTAGTAGCTAAATGGTTACCTTATCTTACTTAGCTGCCTTTTCTGCTAATACTGCAGTCTTTTAGCTGTCCTTTTCAATTCTCTATCATCAGTAGATTTCAAATATTTATTACTATGTTCCTGTAAATGTTCGAGTTTTACACTGAAATAGTTTTAGGGTTATGACAAAAGCACTTAGTTCGGAGAAGAACATTTGCAACAGAAGGTTAAATGTAACATATGTCTTCTGCACCTAAGCATATTTAAAAAGCTGTTAAATTGGCACCCCTGTGTGTCTAGTAATTGAAGGTCATTTTATGTCACATTTCTCCCTTTAACTGACATTTTTTTCTTTGGTTTTATTGGTTAATGTGGATAGCATGGCGTTGTTGTAATGTGCTTTATTTGTACAGCTTTATTAGGGTAGTTTTAATATAGGTATCTTATAGACTAGATGGATAAAGAAATTCCAAAGCATTTAAGTTGCCTTTTCAATAAGATTCTGGGGCTCTGATTCCTGAGCTCAGCTAGCCGGGGGTGTTCAGAGAGGTTACTATCCCCAGCTGGCCTTTCTGTCCTTGTGCTGCAAGGTAATACCTTTTCTACCAAACGCAACTGTATGGATGGTGTATCTGTGCGTTTCACAGTCATGTATTAACAACAAACATCAGTTTCACTTTACATGAGTTGAAGTCTGAAGGGTTTTACTTCAAAATCCCTGTTGGCTTTAGCTACAGGAATACTCTTAGCTTCCCTAGTGCAGTCCAGTAAGGCTCGCTGCAATTGCATTGCAATCTGGCTGCCCTGATTGATGCAGTGATAGAATTCTTGTTTGCTTGCTTGCCATAATCCTTAGAGGTCCTCCTCAATATCAGTACTTCTACATACGTGAATAGGAAGCTTTACATTTTTGATTAAGTGTCATGGTTTTGCATTTCTGCAGGCTCAGCCACTGTATTTTAAAGTGTGAATGAGTGTTTTCCACCATGCCACATCCGTGTAGTGGAAGTTCTTGTTTCTTTTCTTAAAGCCCTAGCTACAAGCTCCTGTCACACTTAAAGCATGTCTCACCTTTACAAACAAGTTTTGCAGAGGTGTTAGCAGAACTGTTGCAATTGCTTTTGTCTGTAGCAAGGCTCAGTTCAGTTAGAACATCTAGTAGGACACAGCAATGGTGCTGTGCCTGCTGAAAGCTGAAAACAGAAGAGCCACAGCTGTCTCTGCAGCATCCTTTTCCATAAGTCCCTCTGGTGTGTGAGGGGCTCTGCGCTCATGGTTGTTCTCCTGATGCAAACTAGAGAAGCTTTTGTTCCCCCCTCGTTCCCTCCAAACAAATTTTCTAAAGTACAGTGCACAGCTGTCAGTGCTTAAAAAAAGATGACCTTGTATGCAATACCAGTTCCATTTACATTTGACAGTACTTTAAAAAGAGAAAAGAATTGATAAAACACCTTCCCTTCCAGTGGGGAAGTACTTGAACAAGTGCCTTTTTAAGAAACTTTGTGCTAGGAGCTGTGTTATGAGAGTATAAGTAACATGTGGACATAAACGGTAACATACGTGGACACAGGGGACTGGCATGCTTCAAATTATGTGGCTGTTAAGGATGCATTGCACTACTGCAGTGTGTAGTGTTTCAGCTGTTCCTTCCTTGCAAAGTGCTAATAAGTGATATGAGTTGGTCTGCAGTGCCTCCAGTGTTGCCACTGTAGGGCTGCACTGGAATTAGATGGAGAACAGAACATTCCTTACAGCTCTGAATCTGAAGACAGCCAAGGATGTGAAACAGGATGTTGGATGCAGGTGCAGTGAAAAGAAGAGCAAGCAGAAGTGATCCAGCCATGCTTCTGCTGCAATCTCTCTCCCTCTCTTCACCCTTTCCTTCTCCCTCTCCCTCCTCTCACCGCCCCCCCCCCCCCCCCCCCCCAGTATATTTGTTTTGCTTAAAAAAGGGAAAAAAAGGTTGAGGGTTTTTTCCCTAATTATTTCAGAACATTGCTATTCTTTGAGTTATTTAAACTCAGATTTCCTTTAGCGTGTTCTCTCTTGTGTTAAGGACATACAGTCTTTTTTTTGCATAGAAGGGCAATGTTTTCTAATGCATAGAGAAAAGGGATTGGATGCAGGGTGTTCATTTATGACACTCATCAAAAATAACTGACTAATTTTAGATGTTTACGTGTAAGATCCCCTCACTTTCTGCTTCTCGGGGTCACAGGCATATGTCTTCTATTTTTATCAAAAGCTAGATGAATAGACCCTGGCTGTTTACATCTCTCTTCCTGCACCTTCCCCAACATGTGAGCATTGTTGGATAACTTAATCATGTTTTACTTTCTCAAAGTCTCCAAGCATCTTTTTTTAAAGAAGTTTCATACATGCTTGCCTTGATCATGCCCTATGTATGTTTTTCTATTTTACCTTTTTTCCCAGGCTTATGTGCCTCTTCTATTACCTTTATAAATACTTGCTGTTTGTTGTGTGTTCTGACATGCTTGGGATTGGAATTTGTATGATGGATGTAATAGAAAAATAAATTTTAATTGTAATTTCTGTAATTTGAATGCAGTTAGAAGGTAATGTTTGCTGGATATTCTGGTTTTCCTTATATTTTACTTGTTTTTTGCTTCATTTTAAAACATGCTTTATCTTTTCATTTTGCCAGATTTATTATTCTCCTTAAATTCTTCATTTAATTTCTTGCATTTGAGCTCAACCAGATTGGATTCTATTGTCTTTTTTGACACTACAGTGTATTGGAATGAATATAGCTATCCCACTTGTCTTCTTGATTTAGACAAGGTCTAAATTAACAAGTCACATTTCATTTTGAAAACATATGTTTGCAATTCTTCAGTCTTACTCGGCATATTTCCCACTTTAGTGAAGATGGAAAAGGTCTTCATTTCTTTCTTTAAAAGACTTCTTCCTTTTCTCCTCTTGTCTGAAGCAATTATTCCTATAGTAGTAGATATTTTCTTTTTCGTCCTTTGATGTTTTACTTCTAAGTTTAGTCTGGTTATTTTTTAAAGGACTAAAGTAATATTCAGAATTACTTTCACCGTCTGTCTTCAGAATCTGTCTTTTTCATTTTGTATTCAAGGACAAACTGTTTATGTTATGTTGATGATCAACTGGGAATGACAAGAGTTTTTCTTATAAGGAGTGATAACTTCACAATCGGGACTAAAGAAAATTTAGCCGTATTCTGGGTCAGGTTATACTCTACTGTAAAAAAGTGAGAGCCATGAAAGAGAGATTATACAGAGTGAACTTTAGCACTCAAGTTGCATTGCATCAGAATTGCTGTGAGAGACATAGTGTAAGCTAGTATCTTTCCATGTGACCTACCGAAAACATGAAGTTGGGGTGGCTGAGTTTGTTGTTCTGGGAGCAGCTCTTAAGTCAGATCCATGTATTGCTGTCTACTGTATTCCTTTGTGTTGAGTGTATCTGTCTTATCATTTGTGTACTTCTCAGCTTTACTATAACTGTTTTGTTGTCACAACAGCAAAAAGGTCCTGATAGTTGCATCTTGTCAGAAGCAATTTTCTTATACTCCTGTTTACCTACTTTAAACTCAGAACCTCTACCATTGTTGGCTTTAAATATATGGAAATTTTTAAGGAAGGATAGATTTTTCTTCAAAGTCATAGCACTGTGTGTAAATGTGTGCATGTATTTTTTTGTTTGAGATGAGCCTCTAAACGTTCCTTATCTTCAGGCAAAGAAACAGTTGCTATCCTTTTGTCTCTGTGTTTTTTGGCAAGACCTGTCTGTTTTTTTTAAATGTTCTGTAGCTTCCAACTGCATTACTTCTTCCACATGCCTACCATCTGTGTCCTCAAGACCTGAAATCATCAACGTTTTGTATTAAACTTGGTAATTACCAACTCCTTTACTATTCATTCCCCTCCCTTTTTTTGCTCTTCTCCAGTATGATATTGTGCCTTTCTCTGCACATGTTTCTCTTTCCTTTTTTATGTATCTCAAAACCATTGAAGAAAATTTGCTTCTCTTGAGAAAAGACAGGAAGAGAGGACAAGGAGAGTGCTTGCCCTCAAGGGGAGCAGTGTATGTGTATGGGACTCTTTTATAGGGTGGATTACAGCCTGGTTCATATCTTAGCGGTCAGGGTCAGAGTAGAAGCAAGTGGCATGGATGTCATTGTGATGGGAGTTTGCTAGATCATCTAACACCACACACAGCTAACTCCACACTGGTAAAGCCACACCTAGAGTACTTTGTCGGGTTCTAGGCTTCCCAGTAGTGAGAGATGGATTAAGGGACTGGAGCATCTCTCTCATGAGGAAAGGCCTTTGAGAGATGGGACTTAGCCCAGAGAAAAAAAGGATCAGGGGGAACCTTACCAATGCATATAAATACCTGAAGCAAGGATGTGAAAGGACCAGAGGCAATGGGCACAAACCAAAAGACAGGAGGTTCCATATCAAAATAAGGTAAAATTTTTTTTAGTGAGGGCACAGGTTGCATAGAGAGTTTGTGGATTCTCCATCCTTGGAGATCTTCAAAAGCCATCTGGACATGGTCTTGGGCAACTGGCTCTAGGTGAGCCTGCTTGAGCAGGGGGCTTGGACAAGATGACCACCTCCAGAGGTCCCTTCTAACCTCAACTATTCTTTGATATGGTGAGGAAGTGGATAAACTCTTCTTTAAGTAACTTGAGGAAGCCTGTATCACAGACCTGGTTCTTATGGGGACTTTAACCTCCCTGTTATCACTAGAAGGACAACACAATGGAAACAAGCTGGAACATGGGAAATTCTGATTCAATTATCAGGAAAAACCAACACCCCCAGGTCATTTTCCACCAGGCAGCTCTCCAGCCACTCCTCCCCAAGCCTGTAGCGTTGCATGGGGTTGTTGTGACCCAAGTGCAGGACCCGGCACTGAGCCTTGTTGAACCTCATACAGTTGGCCCCGGCCCAATGATCCAGCCTGTCCAGGTCCCTCTGTAGGGCCTTCCTACCCTTCAGCAGATCGACACTTCCACCCAACTTGGTGTCATCTGCAAACTTACTGAGGGTGCACTCAATCCCCTCATCCAGATCATCAATGAAGATGTTGGGGCCAGTCCGGCCCCAACACTGAGCCCTGGGGAACACCACTCGTGACCAGCCGCCAACTGGATTTGACTCCATTCACCACCACTCTCTGGACTCAGCCGTCCAGCCAGTTTTTAACCCAGTGTAGAGTGTACTTATCCAAGCCGTGAGCAGCCAGCTTCTCCAGGAGAATGCTGTGGGAGACAGTGTCAAAGGCCTTACTAAAGTCCAAGTAGACAACATCCACAGCCTTCCCCTTATCCCCTAAGCGGGTCACCTTGTCATAGAAGGAGACTAGGTTAGTGAAGCAGGACCTCCCTTTCATAAACCCATGCTGGCTGAGCCTGATCCCCCGGTTGTCCCACACGTGCTGCGTAATGGCACTCAAGATTATTTGTTCCATGACCTTCCCCGGCACCGAGGTCAGGCTGACCTGTAGTTCCTGGCCTGTAGTTCCCCGGATCCTCCTTCCAACTCTTCTTGTAGAGGGGCGACACATTTGCTAGCTTCCAGTCATCTGGGACCTCCCCGGTTGACCAGGACTGCTGATAAATAATGGAGAGTGGCCTCGCCAGCTCCTCTGCCAGCTCCCTCAGTATCCTCGGTTGGATCCCGTCTGGCCCCATGGACTTGTGTGCATCCAGGTGGAGGAGCAGGTCAGTGACTGCCACCTCTTCAACAACTGGGACTTCACTCTGCATCCTATCTCCATCTCCCAGCTCAGGGGCCTGAAAAACCCAAGGATGAATAACTTGACTATTAAAGACTGAGGCAAAGAAGGCATTAAGTACCTCTGCCTTCTCCTCATCCTTCAGTAACAGGCCAGCTCTTTAATGCGATGTAAGATGATTTGTTAGTGTTGTGGTTTTTTTTTTTTTTTGTTAGTATATCTCATTTTTTGCCTGGCCTCTGATTTTTATCCCCGTCTGAAATGTATTATTATAGTTTAATAACACAGCCAGGTTAGTATTTTCAATATGGTTCTTTCCAGTCTTGGGGATTAATGAAAAGCTTGTGCTTAAAGCTGATAGGTTCCTGTCTCTTTTTTTTTTTTTCCCCTCTACATTGACATAATTTGCAAGGGTGTACTTTGCCCTAGCATCATTTCTTTAAAGAACTGACAGAATTCTTAATTTCTTGAATCAAGCTTGTGGAAGTACTAATCTAATAATTTATTGAAGTCCAGCGTTTTTATTTTGCTGTTCACTGTGTGGCAGCTTGCATTCAAGATGGTTTTGTTTTGCTGTTCGCAGCTTTCCTGTTGGGGCCCCTCACACAGGTTTGTTGGGGTTTTTTTCAGAGCCTGGCAGTGCCACTGATTTGTCCCCATATAGTTCCTTCTTCTGGATCTCCAAACTCTGCTTCCCTTCCAGTTCTGAGGGAAGTACGAATTATCTATCACACCTACAGGTACTTCCTGTGGACTCTTGAGCTCTGTCTTTTTTGGCCATTTCCCTTACCATGTGAGGTTTACCCAAAAGTTCAGAGGTAGTCCAATACTGAGGAGTTCTATAGTAAGGCGGTCTAAGCTAGACATTGAAGCTTAATGGTAGCAGTGGGGCTTTACTGTAAGAAAGCATAGACCGTTTTGCACTGGAAATAATGATGTGGGTTATTCCATTGCTAGTTTCTAAATCAGATTTGAAAAGAAGTTATGGTCATGATTATGGACAGCTCAGCAGAAACATCTGTTCAGTCAACCTTTAAGCAACAACAACAGGGATGCTACACTAAAAAAATACTCTTTCATTAAATGAATAGTATTAAGTCATCATCTTGAATATTAAGCATGGCCAGTTCACTTCAGAAGCTGTGGAAGGAATCCAGAGAAGGGCACCAAAATTTACATGAGCCATAAAAAATTCTAAAGAACAATTACTGTATTTGAACTTTTTAATCTACCAGAACCAAATTAAATGTGAAGAGCAGCAACTTTAATAACAATCAAGTGCTGTATTTCACACAAAAGGCAGCTAACCCGTGGAAGTCTTTTGCATACTAAAAGTTAGCATTGATTGCTGGCAGAGTTTAACTGATATAAATAGAAAATGGTAGATGCATATATGTGAGTAGTAGCCACAGTTATATCAAATGGACTGAAATATTTATGGAAAATAAAAATCGCCTTTTTCAGTCTTATGCCAGCTAAGCTAAATAGAAATAGAAATCTTTTATTTGACAGCTTTACTAGTAATTGGCTATTAGGTGATCTTTCACAAGCTTTATCTGTGTAATCTGTTCCTTGCAATTACCAAGGGTTAGTTCAACCTCTGATTTTATCTGATTTTGTTACCTTATGGTACCACTCACATATTACTGACTGCTGAATAATATAGTATCTTTGCTTAACGTTGAGTTGTGTAGCAGAAACACTATCATTAGAAATGCAGCCATTGTTTAACAGAACTTACAGATTTTTTTTTAGAGCTGCTTTTCCTTTTCTTACCCAAGTGTGTTCACACTCATTTTCTATTATAGACTTGCCAACTGTTAGAGCATCCTTTTAGTTTGGTCCCATTTATCACAATCTCTTTGAATAGTAGTTGTATAAGTAGAAAAATTACTTTTAGATAGGTAATGGAATATTTGAACAGTCAGCACTATTCTATAGGAAACGGAGAAACTTCCTCAATGATTTTCATACTAGAAATATATGCAAGTGCACTTAGAAATATTTTTCAGATGGATGAAAGTTAAGTTTTATAATTGCCAACTATTACTTGACAGGGAGAGCTCTAGCTGTGGAGAACTCCTTGACATAATTGGTTCCTGGATCATTAGCCAAAGTAATGAACAGGAGAACCATTGTTTTGCATTATTACATAAAATTTAGCTTATATAAGTGCAAGCAGATCTTGTTAGAGTTTCTGAAGAATGTGTCAGTCAGAAATTAAACAGAGACTGACAAGAGCACATATAGTAATAAGTTCTGTTCCCCTTTTTAGTGCCTTGTCCATTTTGCAATGGTAACTTTTTTTTCCTAGAAAACATTGATATGGGCAAAGCATATGGCCTTATAACACTACTCTCTGCAGCCATTCGCTATTTACCAATGATAATTTCTGGCTCTTGGGCTTAATGAGAAGTCTGTTCTACAGGGATGCCACACTCAGCCTCAAGAACAGAAAGTATCTAACTTGGCTTTTAATATGCCTCAAGCTATCAGCTGCTAGCAAAGGAGTTGTTGATGAGTGAGTAAGGCTCCTTCCAGCCATCATGAAGCATAATTGTGGTGGCTGATATGACAGGTTTGTGTTTGAGAAAGATGGTTCCAGAAACTGAGAGTGTGTCTGCAATACAAGCAAAGCCAGAAGCCAGTGCAATGCTCCATGCTGTGACATCCATTTAAGATATTTTGGAACTAATTGCAATCTAGGGTTTAAATCCCATGCAGGCAAAGCTAAGGCATTATCTTATGAAATCACAGTGTTTCTGAAGGTCATTCTGTCCAAATAAGTGCTTGTTTCAGATATGAATCATGAGCTGTGGTCAGTTACTCTAGATTGCATAGAGTGACTCCATTGGAAGGGCATTAAGAGGCTAGAGGCTTTGAAGACAGAATGCAAAGACTGACTTAAGCACCTTTCTATAAAAAAAGGAGGTTGGCAATTGGTCTGAAGAGAAATGCATGCAAGAGCGCTTTTAGTTTTCTTTTTAATGATTCTGTGATAGATGGCAATTTGATATACCATCCTTTAGCTTTGTAAACTCTGAAACGCTCTGTTGCTAATTTATTTTTAAACTTCTTTAGCGTCTTTTATATCTTGACATAGAAAATATGCAAAGAAAGGACAATTTATCTAGTCTTCTCTACACTAAGGCAGAATCAACAATGTCTGTTTTTCTTGATAGGTATTGTCTAAAAGGTTTTTTGGCTGTTCAGTGATGGAGAATTCACAGCCTCTCCAAATAAGTCTAGTGCTTCATTGTTTTCACTGTTAGAAAGTTTTCTCCTCAGTGTCTCATCTGAATCTCTCTTACTGCAATTCTGACTATTATTCTTTGTTCAGTTCGGCATCTATGTGGAGAGCATGGAGATTACTGTGTTCATTTTGCAATAGCTTTCAAACATGAAGGCAGTAACTCATTCCCCATCTTTCTGTTTCTTTTTCTTGAGAAGCAGACCTTATTAATGCAGTCTTTGTAGACCTAGGACCTTAAATCTGTGTTCAGCCTCATTTCTCTCCTTTTGACTTCGTACCAGTTCTGAGTTGCAACAATCAAAATTGAACATATTATTCCAGCTCAAGTGATAAGTAACACCAAGGAAAGCAGAACTGATTTCTGTGTTTTTACAGTACTCCCGTTTATGTCTTCCAGTGTTGTGCTCACCTTCTTTGCAATTTTATAGCAAGGTTGACTTACATTCAGTTTGTGATCAGCCCATGTGCTCATAAGCCACAAGTACTTTTCTACAGAAGCATTGCATAGCCACTTAGTTTCTTCATTTTGTATTTCTCTTGTTATGTATTACTACAAGAGCATGAAACTTTGCATTTGCCACTATTGCAATGCCCTACTTATCCCTGTTGTTTCCAAAGTGATTCTCAAATCCATCAAGAGAATTCTGAATTTCAGTTGTAGATTTCAGTGTACTCAGTCCCTCTCTGACTGATGTTATTTGCAAATTCATTCAATTTTTTTTATCATGCCCCTGAAATACAGCCTCTGAATTGATAATAAATAAACAATAGTTCCCTAAGTAAAGAGTTCTGAGTAGTTCTGTAGCCACCTAATTACAACTTATATATCCTAGCTTTGCTTAAGAAAATGTCATGTGACAGAGCATTGTTAAAATCAAGATATGTGCTGTTGTGCTGTTCCTCTTATATCACAAGGCCTTTTATGCTGTCAGAAGAAAATAGAGTGACTTGACGTGACCTATACTTGACAAATCCATGTTGGCTGTTGCTCAGCTCCTTGTTAACTTCCAGGCAGTTGTGTATAGTGTGATATCTTGTGCTTTAATCATTGCACATGTTCTCCAGAGCTTGAAGACGGGGGGGGCAAGCAAAATATTTAAACATAGGCTTCTTGTGTGAATTGAGATGTGCTGCAGAATGTAGTCTAGTACCCAGCTTCTTCTTCAAAAGGTTATAGGTCTCCTGTAGGTTCTGGGTTATATCTGTCGAGAATGTGTCCATATGAATACTTAGGACACCCTAGGGCATCTCAAAAAAGAATCGATTGTCTATGTGTATGGCATAGAGTTCTTCTAAAGCTGGCTTAATCTGTAAGTCCTTAGCTTTGCTTATCCCCTTCTTTAGACACAGGTGATACATACGTGCTGTATACATATAGCTAGCACATATAATTTTGCAGTTGTCCTCTCCACTGCTTTGAAATCTGTCTTTTAACAGTTCTGCAATAGATTCATAACTGGGCATTTAACAGGCTAGTCTATCAAGCCCAGATGATTTGAATGCATTTAAGTAATATTTATTCAGCTCCTTGCTTGTTCAAGGGTGAGATCTTACCCTTTTGCCTTTTGTTGCTGGTATTAATTGTATTAAGCACCTCAATGCAGCAGATTTGTGGTGAAGTTGGATGCAAAAAAGCCAGTATGAACATTAGCTTTGTCCCTGTACCCCTCTGGTTTTTCCCCTGTGTTGCACAGTGGACTAACTTTTTCTTTCATCATCATCTTGCTCCTAATGTACTTACAGAATTATTTCTTCCGGAGTTTGATGTGTCCCTTGCCAACTGTGTCTAATTTTGGCCCATTATACCATGTTCTGCTGTGGTATTCTTGCTTAGTAGGTTGACCTCATTTCCATTCCCTGCATGCTGTGAGATCAACAGTGAGGTCCTAACTAAGACAATGGGGTCTCATTGTACAATCCCCATTATTCCTTTGCAGGAGGCTTTGCACTCCATGTGGTCAGTATTGTTTATTTAAAGAACTGTGAAGTTTCTTTAACTCCTTTTTCACTAGCACCACATTCTTGGGGAGTCTCCCAATTAATTCTGCATTTATGAAAGTACGCCTACTTGAAACACATTTTTTTTTTATTCTGTTGTCATTTCTTCTTTCTTTTTTTCCCCAAACAAGCTTTAGTCTTTTATGTTACTATCAGTCATATGAATTATCACATCTCCATTTTGCCCATTAAGTCAAAATGTTGTCAACTAAATCTTCCAAGTCCTCCTACATACCATTTGTAGTTCTTCCATTAGTGTTCAACCATCAAAGACTGAGATAAATGTACCACTGTCATCACATTGGCCCCTTCTTTAATCCCTCCTCTTATAAATAAACTTGTTTTGGCAGTGGTCCACAGAATAGTATTTGATTTGATTTGGTTTGCCCATGCTATTGGGCCATGTATATAAATACAGCATTCAAATTTTGGAGAAATTAGAAAGTCTGTCTTTACAGCGTGTTCCTTTTTTCTGTGAGGGCTGTTTTCCATCTTTGCTTACCTGTTGCCATATCTCTAAACTTTTTTGGGGCATCACCCCATGGATGAAGATGCCAAAGCCATTCTGCCTGTAGCACCTATTAAACCACAACTTCATTACCGGCATATATCTGTCACTGCTGATAAAAACATCAACAGATCCCTAGGTTCCATGATGGGTCCTACAGCCTCCTTGTCACTTCTGATCCACTCAATCTCATTTCTGGCTGTATTCTTAGAGTGAAGGTAGATGGACATCACAGTTTAATAACCAGTTAAATGGGTAGATTTTGCTGGCATCATACCTGCCAAGACCTTCATGAGGTTCATCAGATGACTCTGTTGTCCTCATTCCCCTTCACTCCCTCCCCCCTTGTAATCTCCTTTGGAGGTGGTGAATCTCTTGGACACTGGGAGCACTGGCTTTTCTTAATCTGTTCTTGGGATTGGTTCCTCTCTTTTTGCAGAAGACGTTCTAATTTTGGGATTACCTTTCTCTGTATATAAAGAACACATGAAGGTTTGGAGGGTTTAGCATGGAGAGAGCTTTTTATTCTCTAGTGGTATGCTTGGGTGCATTGTGCTGTTATAGCTGAATTTCAAACTTGCCAAACAGTCGCACAAGTAAACTAGTTACTGGTGCCTGAGACTGCCTATTTAAAATTTACGCGTGCCCATTTTAAACATGCTGTTTCAAGAGCAATAGGAATGTAGTCTTTGGTGTCCAGTGCAGCAGATGTGAGTTTATAGTCTGTTGTGTCAGTGCTCAGGAGCTTGTTTGTGACTGCTTATACCTGGAACATTTTGTCCAAATGTATCCACAGAACTTGTATATAGTTCTGCTCTGTGTGACAAAGGGTGTCTTTTTTAAGTTTTCAGTAGTTAATGACAAGGTAGATGGCCTTTAGAAATGCATTGCCTCATCTTTTATGTTGTGCTTTATAAGCATTAACAGGAATTAATTTGGTCAGTGCTTTTCTTGTTAGACCTTTCTGTTGTTGCAGTATGTTACCTCTTTGTAGCTTTCCTGTATCCAGTTTCTGAGCTGTTTCACACAGAGGAGGATAGGATTCACCTCCAAATGAAGACATCTAAATTTGTATGTCTGCAAGTGTGCTAAGTGTCTAAACTCCCATTACAGATGATGCAGATCGAGTCAATACATGAACAAAGAGCCTGAAGAGCTATTTGTCTCACTGTAAAGTAGATGCCGACTTGCTGGTCAGCTGAATAGTCCTCTAGGCTCCATTGACTGCATCAGCTAGACCTCCATTGACTGTAATAGCAGATTGGAAACCCAGGCCATGTCGAGACATTTACATTAGTTGTTTTAATCTTAAGCTGAATTCCAGCCAGGAATGCCACCACCCTCCATTACTTTTTAAGTTACATTTGCATAGAGCTGTAGGGTCTAGGCTTGTATGCCTTTGACACTAATGCTATAGAAATCATTAACAGAAAATATTAATCTTTGTCATCAAATGATAGTTTGTAAAATATGAGTTTGGATATTGTTTTCCTTATGATTGCTACCAGTCACCCCTTCTATTCACCCCCTCAAAGAATCCCAAAAGCACTTTAAGTAGTGGCCTGAAGCCACTGATTACAGGTGGCAAGCATCCAGTTTTGGTGGTGTACACAGATATTTGATAGTATCACATGGGGACTTGCCTGTGAATTGGTGTCGTGGTTTAACCCCACCCAGCAACTAAGCCCCACACAGCCGCTCGCTCACTCCTTCCCAGTGGGATGGGGGAAAGAATCAGACAAGTAAAAGTGAGAAAACTGTGGGTTTAGATAAAAACAGTTTAATAGGTAAAGCAGAAGCCACACACACAAGCAAAGCAAAACAAGGAATTCATTCATTACTTCCCATTGGCAGGCAGGTGTTCAGCCATCTCCAGGAAAGCAGGGCTCCATTATGCATAATGGTTGCTTGGGAAGACAGATGCTGTAACTCTGAATTTCCCTCCTTCCTTCTTCTTCCCCCAGCTTTATATGCTGAGCGTGATGTCATATTGTGTGGAATATCCCTTTGGTCAGTTGGGGTCAGCTGTCCCAGCTGTGTCCCTTCCCAGCTTCTTGTGCACCCCCAGCCTGCTCACTGGTGGGATGGTGTGAGAAGCAGAAGAGGCCTTGACTCTGTGTAAGCACTGCTCAGCAATAACTAAAACATCCCTGTGTTATCAACACAGTTTTCAGCACAAATCCAAAGCATAGCCCCATACTAGCTACTATGAAGAAAATTAACTGTATCCCAGCCAAAACCAGCACAATTGGGCCAAACTTATTTTTGCACTTTCTGTCTTCCATTCCACATACTGCTTCACAAGTCTTGAAAAAGTCTCAGGCCTAAGGTCAGTGTTTTCTAGATAGTTGATAGCTATAAATAGTTATTGCCTACATCCATATTTGAGTGGCTAAAGTAATCTGAGTACGTAGCCTATTTTAAAAAGTAGGGACTAAGAAGGCAGTTCATTCCTGTTACAACATGAACCACCAAGCTTGGTGTTAAGCACTGAGAGATCTGTTTTTGGCTGACAAAGACACTGGCATGAAGGAAAAAATAATACGTCAGACTTCATGATCACCAGTAGGAAGTGGTGTAAATTTATAGGATCAACAAACATGGATTTGGACGTGGTTGGCCTACCCAATGTAATGGATGTGTAAGAAAAGCACAAAAATTAGTGACCAAAGTGTGTGTTCCAAAATACTCGCCCAGTTTACAGTAGTCTGCATTCAGAGGATGTCCAGTTGGTAGAAGCTCATGCAATGAGACATGCATTGTGCTGTTGCAATCATCTCCTCTAAAGCTTACTATCACTTTTTACTAGATTTGATAGCAATTTTTAATCCTTTGGGGATTTTGTGGAGCAAGAGAGCATTTGGTATGCTACAAATGTATCTACTGACGTTCTCTTTGGATTTAGGTTGCAAGGGGTGTTTCATGCTGACTAGCTTAGGTAGCAAATGTAGAGGCCCTAATTAGGAGTCTGATCTTCTTTATGCTTCCTTTACTGCTAGTGGAAACAGAGGAGCTCTTCCAGAGTGATGATGCAGAATACCTAAATGGTTTATTTCTCTGTACTTGGACTCAAACAGTTCTGTTTCTTGGAGAGAGTTCCCCTTAGTATTAGAGATTTGGAGGGAGAGATACAGATACTGGTGTTACCTGTCATCTGTGAACTTTTGCTCTATGATCATCAAGAGTAAAATGAGCCAGGCCTGGCATGTTGTCTAGCCAGCTCTCCAAAGTGTTTGTCTCAGAAAGTCAGTCACTAAGGTTGCCACGTCTTCAGGTGCTACATTTGCACTGTACATTAATCACAGGTCAGTTTGATGCTGGTGCCCGGTACTGGAGAATCACATTTGTTCCATGTTACAAAACGGCCATGGTGTCTCTCCACATACATAAATAAAATGTAATTTTTCCTGTGCCTGATATAAATGCTGCTAAATTTTTCATTTTTAATATTTTGGAGGCTTTAATGCAAAAGTGTCAAAATGTATTTTCTCATACCTTCCATCATTTGTACATAATTCCTTTTACATACCTTTGGGAAAGTCTGTGAATTACAGGACTGTTCTTCCTCCAAGATAAAATATAAAAGCACGAAAGAGGATTAGTAGCCATTTGTAGAAAGTGTATAATTACTTGAGTGGTACTGAACACTTAATTTGGATGAATCTTCACTTCTCTTGCTGATTTTTTGTTTGGTTTTGTATTGTGAGGTATTATGGTCAAATGGCATGATGTTCACACATAAGCTTTCATGTAAGAAATATGTTATACTACACAGGAACTCTACATAGTGGATCATTAGTAGTTTTATAAATACATTAAGGGGAATTGTGAATCATTTGAAAGAGAGATAGAAATAATAGATTTGCTAATTCCTTGTCTTCGAACATTCTAGCCAAGATCAGATAACCGACCAGTACACACCTATGCAGTACTTGCTGTATCCCTACTAAACCACCAGTGTGCATCTTCAGGTTTGAGCTACAAAAATAATCCCTGCCTTATTGCCAGAAGAGGATTTTCAGTGGAACTTGGAGGAAAATAATTGAAGTAGCTGTTCATAGAAAGATTACTCAGTTCCTTTTGATAAGTGTTTGACATTTGCTTTGTAATGCAAACAGATGTTAGGTTTTAGCAGATATGTTTTGGGGTTGGGTGTTTATTTGTTTGCTTTCAATAAAAAGAGGAACTTTTAAAAGCCATTGTGAATTCTGCACAGAAGTATTAATTAGAAAAACATAATTCTACCATTGTGCTTAATCAGAAAAACAGAAATTTAAAGCTCAACGGAATAAAACAGAAACTTTCCAAGAAATGTTTGTTGTTCCAGCTCAGTAACACAGTCTCTGTTGGACAGCATTTTTTAAATACCATAAAAATTAATAGTGTATTTAAGAACTGCTTTATTGGCGTGTTTCCTCAAATTCTAATTTAGACCTAGCGGTTAATTGTGCTGTCTCTGTCATCAGAGCATAGAGAAGTAAATACACCCTTTGGCTTCAGAATTGTCAATTTCCACTTTAACTTTTTGACTTAGGTGAAAATGCATTCTCTGGATGGGGTGAGGTAAGAAAAGAAGATATCGGTAGAGGTTCTTAGCTAATATTGTAGGAGGAAGACCTCTTAGTCCTTCCAAGTTTAACTGAGCAGAAAAAATGTCAGCCTGATTTCGCATGACTAGGGTACTGAGAAAAGGACTAAAACATCTTTGTTAGTGTAGTTTCTGATAGACTTTCAAAACAACTAGATGTAAAATTGCTCGTTTTGTGTCTGTTCTGACTTGTTCAAACTTTTTTCCCCTGTATAGAAATCTTTAAATGAATCAAAAATAGGTAAACGATTGAACTTGTTGGTTTAGTTTGGGCTGTTTTCCTCATTTGGTAGTGGATCTGCTTTCTGCTTAGTACTTTTTTCTTCTTATAACACTTTTAAAATTTCTGTCTCATTCACTTTAGCTCTTTGGCCATTATGAGTTCCTTTAGCTTTTTTGTCCTCATCCTTTTCTCTTTGAGCTTTAACTGACTGTGTGAATTCTTCCTGTTCCATTCCCAGCACAGGTGTTCTTTGATCTCAAATTTCTGAGCAAGTTTGGCGAAGTCACTGGGGATGGCCAACTCATTTTTCCTGCATTTTTTCCATTAGTATCTCTTACCCTAAATTATGTGTACCAAGTCTAGATAATGAAGACTACTTTCATGCATCCCTCCATAGTGTTTTAGCCTGAAATGATTCTTTCATATCCTGCTAAAATAGATCACTGGAAGCTTCTCCTCTAATTCATTAGAAGCTTCTCCTCTAATTCATTACCTTCTGTATCATTATATGCTCTTCTGTCTAGATTTCGGCTGTTCCAGCTACTTAAATCTTCCATGAGTTGTGTGGTCCCATGAACACCAGTCTCAGGAAAGGTACTCCTCTGCCAGTTTATCAAAGGCAATTACTGTCATGAAGTCAGCAGTGAATTCTTCTTAAGTTTGTTCTTCTTACTTTTCTTAACCTAAGCATCTTTAACATCATATTTTCAATCTTGTGAACATAGCTGCCTAATACTTGTAAGCTGTTACAGTTAATATCTAAAGTGGTCAGTGCAGCATGCATCTGTTTTCCAACACAGTCCACAAATGACCTGTTATTCTACTGCTAGTTGACCTATACTAATTTTTTTTTCTTAGGTAACCTACTGCAGTCTTTTCATTCTCCCTTTCTGCTGTTCTTTTGGGTTTTTTTTTCCCCTGCCTCTTTTCTTCCACAGGTACTTACTACTTGGCATTTTTTCTGGGCCACAAGAACTAATGAACTTTACCTATGACCTTGCTAACATTTGGTTTATTTTCTGAAGTTCCAGCCTGTGCTTTTCTCTCAGGTGGACTAGTTAACATTTGAATTTGGTTGAACCTCTTTCTAGCATTTAGCTTGGGGTTTGCAGTTTCTTTTTCATACCTTATTAGAAATTGTGCACATGAAAACTTGGCACTTTTCCCCCAGGTATATTAGCCAATAAAATAAAAGATACAGTAACTTTTCCTACAAAGCTTACTTTTCTCATGTCCTTACAACAGGGTTACAACGAAGCTAATACTGTTCTTCTTGTATTCACATGGTATATAACTTGGCAGTCTTCATAATGTTCTTGATTTATGCAGCCTAGTGAAATAGCTCAATCACACTTGGCTACAGTTTCATATTATGTTTAATGTAATCTGAAAGTGGATTGCTGCTGAGAAGTGGCATTCTCTTTCTGCCCCTTGTGGTACATTCCAGCATTGCATGAGATCTAATGATCGTATGACCTTAGGATAAGTTGGATCATCTTGCTGATTTAACAGAAAATTATTGTCCGCAAATTATTACTTTCCTATGATATTTGTTGATCTGAAACAATGGAGTTTCAGGAGGACCACGCCTTTAAAAGACAGCCTGCAGTTAAACGAGGTTAAATATGATAATAACAATTTCATGTCTGTATTACTCTTTCCTGCAAAACACTGTCAGGCTTAAGGATAAAATCTTGAATATACTGAAGCTTGGAGTAGAACCTACATTGACACGAGTGGGTGTTACTATTTCATCTCCTTTTATGTTGAAACCGACAGTAGCTTCAGCACCTTTCTTTGAGGAACAAAGAATTGTTTGTTTAGTAACTTGTGATTCTTTTCTTTGTAATGTCTCTTCTTACCTTTTTAGGAAATTGTGTAAGTGCTGTTTTCAACCATATACTGGTTTGTTTGTTCAGATACAAGTAACACTGGTGTCTAAAAATCTCACTTTAATATATTAATTCTGGAATTTAAATATTTCTGGAAAAGTGCATTTGTGCAGGTTGATTTATACAACAAGTACATGTTTATTATGGCCTTTCTCTTGTCTCACTGATTTTATTTTCTTGCTGCTTCTGCTTCATGTTTCACTTTTTTTTTCCCAGTTTTTCTCCAGTTGCAGTATTAGTCATAGCTTATCTGTAATTAATATGCATGTGTTCCACAACCCACATCATCATGAGAAGCGTAGAAGCATTATATATCCACCCTACTTGAATGCAAATCCTGTGACTTGTTGGCAAAACAATGCCATATAGCAGGAAATCACAGGCAGCAGTACTGTAGGTTCATATCCTGCTGAGGGACCCTGGTACCATGCACGTACTGTTTGCTTGCTGTAATCAAATGCCTTTAGCATTGCCTGTTTTACAGAGTCCATGCTTATCGCTCTATTTCCCTTTTTACTACTTCACATCTTTCTGGTTTACTCCTGTGAGATTATTCTGGGACAGGATGTCAGCTAGGCAATGAGTAAATTAGCAAAGACTGTTCTGAAAGTAGGGCCAGTATTATCAGTGAAATATAGAGCTCAGCGAGGGAGAGACAGCTAAATATCATTTAATGTTTCTGACACGCCTGCTTCTTTCTGGCTCCAGTTTGAAACAAGCACTGAGAATTAGGCAATATTACATAGCTAAAACATGTGCTAATATTCTGGAAAACGTGCTGTTTTTTACTGCTAGATCACAAGTGGCGTTGTCAAACGTTTATCTCTTAGTTACCGTAAAGGATATAAGATAGTGAGAGTGTTTGTTCTAGCAACATTACCTCTTCTGCTCTTTCCTCTCTTTCTCTCTTTATTCACTAGTTTGTTTTTATTGTCTGTTTGTTTATTATGCTAGAGGTGATATCCATTCCTAATTTGTTTTATAGAATTACTTTTTTCAACTATTAGAATTCCTTCAATAGTCAGACATATCCTCACAATCTGAAAATAAGCATTAAGTGTTATGGTAAAATAAAGCTCAATAGTTGGATTGCTTTTAAAAGTTATTGTAGAAAATATTGTGATTAAGACTTTTAATGATGTTTTATCATTGAATGTTTGACAGATGTAGAAAGTAAAAATAATTATAATGTTCTTCCACATTTTACACTGTTGATGCCTATGAAATTATGTGTATAGCTGTTTTTAGTTTTAGTGCTGAGTTTACACCAGTTTTTTTGTTAAGGTTACCTGTCATCCACTCTTCTGCCAGTACAGCATATTAGCTAACATGAGTGTTAGGTTTATTTAGAAACAGCAAAGTTACTGTCTTCATTACATTTAATTAATTTGTTTTGTACCGCATTCCAGGCAGATGCACAAGTACAATAATGATCTTGATTCTTGATTGTGTACAATAGCTCTAGACATAGGCTCAAGATAGAGGGCTGTGATTAAAACACGTCAGTTGTAAACTGAGTTATCATCAGTAATGCTGATGACTGAAGTGAGCACACTGATGCTGGATTAGCCCACTTGCATTTACAGTAACGACTATAATGAAAATGCTGTTTTAGTAGTAGTAGGTAATTTTCTTTGTTATTCCACTCCCTGTCCCCCCTCCATTTCCCTTAATTGGAACTCTGTTTTTATGTAATCTTAGCTGACGCTATTTCTGACACTATCTTCTGCTACCATCGGCTTATTTTCTAGATGGGAAGTGATGGAGTTTTGCGCCTCAGTAGTTCCGCTCTAAATAATGAATTCTTTGCATATGCAGCACAAGGGTGGAAACAGCGATTGGCAGAAGGTAACTCTACTTGTTCTCAGATTTACCAAAGGTTAATTGTTTTTATGAAGAATGTCTCTGTTTCTACATTTAGGAAGTACTTTTAGAATAGAAAGTGTAATACACCAGTAATTCAGCAAAAGAAAAGTGCTGATTCCTTTTTGAATTTAGTGTACATTTTTACAGCTTGCTGTGGCAGCTTATTTTGACAGTTTAAAAAAAACCCAAGCATTTTCATCACTGCCAGCCTTGGAAACATAAATGCATGCAACTAAATCCCACCAATATACTTTTGAAATACTGATGTTATATGGCAAATTAAATCTTTCTATGTCACACTCACTTTTGTTTTTCATTATTTTCATTTGGAATTATTGGATGACTGTAACAGAAATCACTGTATGTCATCTTTGTATCTGTAATTTTTAATTACCCATATTAAGCTAATCCTTGATAACTTTTATTCAATATGTTAGTATTTGTTTTTTAGGAGAATTTACACCAGAAATGCAGTTGCGCATCAGACAAGAGATTGAGAAGGAAAAGAAAACAGAACCTTGGAAAGAAAAATTCTTTGAAAGGTTTTATGGTGAAAAGTAAGTATTGAAGCAAATAAAAGCATTTTTTTATTTTCTTTTAGGAGGAAATGAAAATATAATTCTCTGCTTCACATAGCACGGTCATATGCTGTAAAACTTAATAAAGCAGTTATCAAAGGCAGTCATTCCCCAGTATAAGAAGTTGTGGGTAGAATTATAGTGGTGTGTTTGCACTTGCATTACAATTGCATTTTTAAAGGTTCATAACTCATCCATAAAAATTCATTCCAAGGAGAGCTTAAGACACAAGGCCCAAGCATGTGAGTATTTTCTAATTATCTTTTAAAAGATAGCATTAGGGCAATTCTCCCCTCCTGCAAAATATAAATACAACTTCTACAGACTAGAACACCAGTAGAGATATTTCTGTAGTATGTTGTTTGTTTTTTTTTCCTAAGCTAGTTGCAAAGTTTCTAAAATCAAATGGCGTTTTTTATTGTTTGACTGAGATGGCCCTTTGCTGGAGTAGAAAATACAACATAGAAGCATTGACTAGAGACAAATGAAAGTGACAATGACTAGTCTAATTTTAGAAGTGAGATGCAAAGAATAAATAAATACCCTTACCTGACTAAAATGAATTGGATAGTATCACTCCAGGTACACAACTGGGGCGAGTCAGCACAATTTCATTGATGATGCTACAGAGATGGCATTCTGCAGCAGCTGAAGATTCAGTTCTTATATTCAGGTTTTTTAACAATCAAAATTTAAGAAGATTCACATCTTTTTAAAATTCAAGAATCTTCCTTTTAAAAATTGCTTTAAAAAGTTAGTCCATCAAGACTTAGAATTACATCTCTGTTTTTAAAAATATTAAGTATTAGAAGTATTAATTATTATAAAGGATAATATAAACTAATTCTTTTAAAGTTACTGATTTTTTTTTTTTTAAATTTATTTTCGGGTATGTTTTAATGGAATTTATGCATAATACTTAGCAGACAAAAATGTGCCATGGGAACCATCATCACATGAGATGTCTTAGTTTTGTTGTTAGATGTTTTTTTACTTAGGAAATCCAGGGCACAGGGAACCCTTCATATAAGTGGTTAACTTAAAGATTAAGGCAATAACTAAACTGTTTCTGCAGTAATAATGCTACTCCTCACAATCCACTGCCTTGGACCACTGGGAAATGTAGTGAAAACACGTCAGCAAACGGACAGATCCATTTTAATATTTTATTTTGCACATCCTTGCTAGGTGCTTTCTCCCAGTGTGAATACTATTTCTACACGACTTTATCTTTACGTATAATGGAAATTCTAGGGTAATGGAAATTCCAGGGTCTTAATATGGCAGACTTTCTTATTGTCAAGTGCTTAATTTCTTACTTAACAGCTTTGAGACCTCAATGTAGTCCAGGTGTTGATCCCTTTAGTATCAGAAAATATTAATTAGGTTTTTCGATAAGGAACATAATGGCTTTTCATTATGCATGTCAAAAGAAGAGTCAGTTACCAGCCTTTCATGAAGGAAAGGGTTATGTAAGGAATTGGCATAGGGCCTTCCACAAGAAGAAGTTTAGTACCAGCAAAGCATGAGCACCTCACTCTAGCTGAAGCCTATTCCTCAGTCCCAAATGACTGTCACATGCACAGAGAATGATACTCATAATTTTACGGAGCCAGCAGTCCTGCCGTGCTAGCTGAATGCTGGGCACTATAATGGTTGGCAGATAATTACTCAGTCTGCAGTGATACGTGTCATTTGGGTTGATAGGTTCCTGACATCGACATTGTTATGCAAAATGTCATATTGCACATAATTTCCATTTTGACTACAGTATTGAATCTGGTCCCCCCTGCCCTTTCCCCAGCTTGCATTGTTTCACTTGCATTCTTATTCCTGGCTGTTATGTAGGCAGATTCTACTTCTTTGCTGCTTGGACAGATTTAAGTACTTTTTCTTATTATTTACTGACTCAATGGTAGCTTTTGCTATAGTTTCCACCTTGTGTAAGTTCTCTGACCTTTTTTCACTTTGGTTTTTAAACTTGCTTTGAGTATGATTGGGCTTTGTCTCTTTTCAGCTATGTTGATTCAACTGAAGTAGCAGATTTTGAAAGCTTCCTGAGCTATTTCTCACATGCACTGTCTGCAAAATGGATGTCTCTTGCAGTCTTAACTTTTTCACTTTACAGTCAATGTGGTATTTTTGCTGTGACTTCAGCTAATTTGATCTTTTAATATTCCGTAAGTAAATTCAAGGTTCACCTTATACTTTAGAGAAGGACCATTAATAGATGCAGAATCTTCATAAACATTTTTACACAATCCCCAGTTTATGGCATTCAAAGGCATTAGAGTGCTTTTCCCACATTGGCTCTACACATTATGTTTCTTGTGTTTGCTCTTATCTGTACCCAGGCTGTTTATCATGGGACTGTCAGTTGTAGTTTACTTCCATCCATTTATGTTCTCTTTCCACTTCCTCATGATATATGTTGCCAGAAATCCACATTCTTCTGGCTTGTTGCCCCAGGATTGCAAGGGTTGTACTCTATTATCTCAATATATTATTTCTTTTCCCACTCATGAGAGAGTTACGTGTCAGGATAGTACTGCCAGCTCACTAAATCAAAGCTTTGATTTTGGTTAGACTTCCTCTAAATTGTATTGCTGATTTAATCCTTCATTATTTTTTTTTAAATTTTATTTTCCCCTGTACTACTTATCACAGCACTAGAATATCAGCATCCGTATATTCTTGAGTAGCTCTTTGGGGTTTTTTTATTTGATGACTGACTGCCCTTACTTTAGCAGTTGAATCCTGTCCTTAGCACTTTCACTGATAGCAGTTTACTGCTGTCCTCATATTTTTGTGCTGTTTTGCAAACTTTGGGTGTCTTTTCCTGTAAGGAAGATGACAGATCAGCTCTTTATCTTGCAATCTGAGATTGCCTTAAACACACTGATCTTGAGCCTTCTCCTTTTGAAAGCCTTTTTCTTCACTGCAGTATCTTCTTCAAGATAGTAGTATTTCCAATACTGCAGAAAAACGATTAAGATTCAGTACATGTTCTTCTGGCCTTAACGCTGCATTATCTTATTTTTTTACACTTCGTCCTTTTCAATATGTTACTAGAATGTGTGTATTTGTGTAGTGTCCATGTGACAGTTGCATTCACCTTTATCCTGTCCTTCATTCCTTTGCTGATTTTCATTCCATAAAGATAACTATCAGGCAATACCTTTTCGTGATGTAAGCCAGCTAGAGAAAATAGTCCACTGATTCAGTTTTCAGTAATGCGGTGGATTTCTTTCCCCTCCTCATTTTCCTGAGATAACTTTTGCTCGTTTACACAAGGAATTTTAGAGGAAGGAAGTTACTCACCTAAACCTAGGTAAACTAAACTTTACTCACCTAAACTTAATAACCTTAACTTATTCTATAAAGGGAATCTATAGTCTCTATAGAAGAAAGACACATCTTCTGAAATGCATTCAATGTGGGAGATGTAAATTTGCTGTTCTGAATTGCTCTCTAGAGGATCCTTCCTCAGCGTATTGATGGCATAGGGAGACTTTATGCCTATTATGTGAATAGTAGTAGGCAATATTAATAATTACCCTGAGAGTGCTTTTTGGGGTACCAATTCCAGGCTGTTGGTTTTTGTTGTGGTTTTTTTTTGGCGTTTACAGCTATCACTGAAATGCATCTGTTCAGTATGTTTAAAATGCGCAACCACAGATTTTGGTTTTTTACATCTTTATTCTGTAGTTACATATACATGGTGCTTTGTGATCTCTGTATCTTCTGGCTGCGCATTGACAAGTTATCTTGCTTCCATAATTTCTGAATAACTTTTATGCTCGCTTATTTCCATATTATTCTTTCTTTTCTGATTAAAATGAGAACAGAGATCAAACTTCTGTTAATTTGATTAGAAGATCCTTAAGACCATGAAATTCCTTTTAAGACCTCCAGCCAAGCTTTTGTGTATTTTCTACTATTAAGGAATTGCTGAGGCACAAAGTCTGCTTGGAAAAATCCTACTAAAGATGCTGAACACCTGTACTCCCACTGTCCTTAGAAGGAAATGAGGATGTCAGAGCACATACTTTTTTTTTTTTGAAATAACCATTTTTTTCAGCCTTTGGCTTTTGGTTTGGTTTGGTTTGTTGTGGGTTTTTTTAATTCTGTTGAAGTAATAAAACATTTTTTAAACTAATGTTTTCAGGACCAAAGGTAAGAAGATCATCAGAAGAGAAGTATACATAGGAATGCTTCCTTTGCACTTCATCCCTGGGAATGAATGCATAGATTATAAATATGTGTCTTTTTAGCTCCTTAAGACTGTTAAACATCTTTTTCATTATAGTGAAATCAAATTAATAGTATATACATAGATTTGTTTATTTAGAAATAGTTTTTTTCTTAAATGAAGTATTTAGTTTGCTGAAAGAATGGAGCAAAAACATACAAGCTGTCAGCTGAGATCTTTATAATTGACTCTTGAGTTGTAAAATGAGGCTGAAGTGGAGTAATTTTGATTTTCATCATAAATTTGAAATGACTGTCAAATTACAAAACTGAGACACATGCTTTGCCTTACTAGTTTTAGGTGCAGCGTTTTCTTTAAAGTGCAGCATTTAAGCCATATTGCTGGCTGTGTTGACCCTAAATGCAGGTGTAGGAGGAAAAAAGGTGTTTCCTTTAGAACTGTTACTGATGGAAGAAGATATAATTGTGCATTTCCTCTGCAATGCGTGCTGTATTAGTATTGCAATGTTGTGCTGGTATTTAAAAAAAAACAAAAACAAAGCCAAAAACAAAACAAACAAACAAAAAAAACCCCACAGAAATGTAAACAGAGTATGAGTAGTGGTGAATCTGTGTAGCTTGCCTTTTTGTTTCATTGAAGTGCCAAATAGTTAAATTATGAATAATAGATTACTTATTTTAAAAATATTTAAGTTTTTTAAGACTGGTAAGAAAATCTGGGTAGTTATGTTTCCAAAATACATAAAACCATATGTAAATTAGTCAGCCACCACTTAACCAAACCACTATTTAAACTGGAAAATATGTCCTTTTTGTAAATAAAAGATGTGGGTGAGAAAGACGATCCTATTCCTTTATCATGTCTGTGATGAAAAGACTTTTTTAATTTGCCTGTTTTTATTTAGATTGGGAATGTCAAGAGGGGAATCAATGAAACTCACTGCAGTGCAGAACAATGATGAAGATGAAAGCAATTCTTTGTGTGGATCTTCTGGCACACCTGGTCCTTCTAAGCAAGCAACCTTTGAGGACCAAGAAGAGAAAGGCGCTAAAATTCCACCTTTACCAGAGAGAGATTATTGTTCATCTCTTTGTAGTATGGAACAGGTTCCTGTCAAGGATCTAACGGCAGACTCAGAGGACATACTGATACCTGAAGAATCAATCATTCAGGAAGAGATTGCTGAAGAGGTTGAGACAAGTATTTGTGAATGCCAAGAGGAGAACCATAAAACAGAACATGAGTTTTCTGAAGAGTCAGTAAGTCCAGCTGGCACAAATGAAGAAACAGAGGCAGCACAGCTTGCAGACAGCACTGAGTCCTGTGTCATGATGAATGATGTAACTGATACTGTATCTCACATTGAAATTAAAGTGGAGTTGAAGTCAGAATGCCCTCAGGAGGAGATGTCAGTTGTGATAGATCAGCTGGAGGATTGTGTATCACCAGCACGATCAACTTCATCCACAAACTCTGTCAGTGATACAGCAGAGAAGGATTCTGAGCCTGCAAAAGAGCTAATTGCACCAGAAATGCAAAATGCTGCTCTGGAAAGCTCCTTGTTCACTGGTGGAGGCATTGCAGTGGATATGGAGCTTCAAAGTGACCCTGAGGAACAGTTGTCTGAGAATGCTTGTATTTCTGAAACTTCCTTTTCCTCTGGAAGTCCAGAAGGACCGTGTGTTTGTATTGCCTCTCCTGGAGGAGACACTCAGTCGACTTCAGAGGAACCCTGTACTCCAGCATCTCTTGAAACAGCTTCCTCATCTGAAGTGTCCAGTACTGAAAACATTGAAGGTGATATTCAGCAAAAGGCCAGCGACGAAAATTTGCACACACCTTTAGTGTCAGAAATCTCTCCAATGTCCACCTCACCTGTAACCTCAGAAGCATCTCTGATGTCAAATTTACCTTTAACATCAGAGGCATCACCAGCTTCTAATTTACCTTTAACATCAGAAACATCTCCAATGTCCGATTTGCCTTTAACATCAGAAACATCTTCAGTATCTTCTGTTCTTCTAACTTCTGAAACATCTGTGGCAAATAGTTTGCCTCTTCCATCAGAGACATCTCCAGTTTCTAATTCCCCAAGCAGTGAAAGACTTATTCTGCAACAAAGGAAATCGCCATGTTTGTTGGAAGACTCCCTTCCCACTTTGAAAGAAGAAAGCTCTGCCATTCCTAAGGTGGTTCCAGAAGAGAATCCTGTTGTTCAGCCAAAGCAACTTCAGAGTGCCCCTGAAAATATGAAAGCTGGTCCACTAACAATTATACCTGATACTTCAGTATTGGAAGAGCCCCAAAGCAAAAACCTCAGTCATCAGCCATGTAAGTCACATTCTGAAATTGAGAAATCCTACATTGCATCCATCCCAGAACACTCTCCTCCAGAGGTGATCAAAATTAAAAATCACAGTGTTCAGCAAAGAGGTGACAAGAAAGGTACACTCTTGCCATCAGAGGTAGCTGTCTTATCAGAAGGATCAGTTGGCAAAAATATCGAATTGCTTCCATCAAAGCCACATGATAAACTATATACCTCATCTCTAGAGAAAGCTACATTCTCTGAAGTGTGCAGAAGTAAATCTCACAAGCTAACAAGCAGCACCCAAAGCCGTCTAGAGAGTTCACATTCTTCCAAGTCATTAGAACCCACAAAATCACCTGAAGGGAGAAATGAAAGTAGAGATACAGAGATCCCAAAGAGGAAAACAGCAGAACAGCATGGTTTTGGAATCTGCAAAGAGAAGAGAGCTAGAATAGATGATGATCAGCCTAACCGTAGTGCTTCATCAACAAGTCCATCTGATAAAGATCAGCCACCCAGAGAAGAACCCCGAGTTCCACCCCTTAAGGTAAAGTAATGAATAAACAGGCTGGCTTGGAAACTAAAGGTTTTTTATCTCCCTCCTACTGACTGCATGCAGACACAGTGCATGGTGTATTTTTTGTGGAGGTGTGAGGGGTGTTAGTACTGATGGTTCCGCTTTACTATTACATTCCTACCATGCCAAATTACTTCTGATATAAATATACCTATAGTTGTTCAATCAGGGTCTTTGCTACAAAATTGCTTTTATGTGAGGGAAAGTTTTCCAGGATCTATGGCTTAATCTAATTCAAGAGCTTCCCCATCATTTACACAGTGCTACTTGTTTTTCTAATTGCCCGACTGTATTATCCACTTGTTCTCCTGCAGATGACTTCTCCAGCAAGCATGAATAATAAATGTTACCATAACCAATACTAAGAAAAACAACCAGTGCCTTAATCCAGCAAGAGAACCTAGAGTCAGAATAGTTGGAGATCCCTTTGCAAACCCAAGGCTTGGGGTAGGCTGAAGTCTAAGATTTCCCTGTAGAATTAACTGGAAACAGAGACCTGGCTATCAGAGGGAAGTGTCTAATTGGTATCTGTATAGATATCTTTGTTAATGGCAAAGCAAAAGGTAAAAAAGATACACCAACTAAGCAAACACTTTTATGTGTATCATTCTGCTATGTAAGAAAGTAAATTCCAGTTGAAAGCTTTTTTTTTTTTCCTAGCAGAGGGATCTATAGATTTAGTTATATATAGGCTAAGCGTTTTGACCCTTTTAATTTTGTACATAATGACATCAGCCAAGTTTTAGACCCAATTTGCTGAACTTAAGCCATTGACTTTGCAATACTAGTTCCTGATTATTCAGAAATGCCCTTTTCTGCATTTATTTTTAACGGCTGCAATCACTGAACATTGTTAATATGGCCAGGAGGGCAAATAGGCTAACTGTTTTAATCACTAGTGTGGCAGCATATTTCAACTAATTGATTTTTATGAGCAGTGATGCAATTGGAAGTTAGCCCATTCTGAGTTTAGTGATACTCTTTCATATTTGGAAGGTCTGTATCTAGCCTAATAAATTCTAATCACTTTCTAAGCACAAAGGAAAATAGATCTCTAGGGAATAAAAAAAGGTTGTGACAATAAGAATAAAAATAATCAAGCACTTAAAGCTTTAGCAGTTCTGGTGATGCCAAGTGGAAACTGAAAAAAGTTGCTACTGAAACAGAAAGCAAAATGTTTTGAAGTAATTGTAAGTTTGTGATATTCTTTAAATATGTTCACGTAAATGTTAAAGCCTCACGATATTAGGCATGAGTGTTTATTTGTAAGCCAAAATTTTAACTGCTAGGAAAAGTGAAGTATTCCAGCCCTCCAGACCAGCATAGAGTTGTATGGTTATATAAATACAATACCATCTTAATATTGATTTCCACCTATCTCTTATGGAAAATCAGATGCTGTCAGTTTCATACAGTCTCAAGAATTGAATCTCCCTGAAGCCTCCAGCCAGTGAATGAGAATACTGAAAAATTGGGAAGCATTTCGAAAAATAATTTGGGACAATCAATTCTAGTATGTTTTTCATGTAACATATTTGCTACATGTCATCTCACCAACAAACCCCTATCCTTTGTAATTAAAAGAGGAAAAAGAACCCCAGTTCTCCTAAATCATTCTGCTATATGGCTCTCACTTCCCATCATACCTTATGACTACTTTTTCTACAAATACTACCTAGTTTTCTTCCCAGTCCCTTTCAAAAGAGAAGTCACAGCATTAACCACTAAGTCCTATTACTGTGGACAGCCGGTAAACATATGTCCCTTTTAAGAAATTGAAATGTTTTTTTGCCAACCTTTGGGTATTCTGAGAGGGTGTATGAGTTATAAAGTGGTCCCAGGACTCTTAATCTCTAATCCTGAAAACGGATGTGCCTAATTGGAAACATACTAATAATCCTAGTGATTTTACAGGTTATTATTTTGTTTAAAGTTATAGGTATTTAAAACTTTAATATTTGCATTTTTAATATTTGTAGGTTTGAGGATTTCATTTCTGAAATGCAGTAGTGTAGGAGGTATCGCAGGGATGTACTGAAGTGAGTCTCTTAAAATTGCAAGTGAGGAAGGGAAAGGTATATCCTTTGGTGATTCACTACTTTTATACCACTGCTCTAAAGTGCTGTGTGGTGTAACATGAAAAACAGGCTCAGTGGAGACACTGCTACATCCTACTGGTATATAAGCAAAAGACAGGCTGTTCCTAATGTTTTAGTCATTGGAGACCAAGGAGCAAAAGCACTATATGATTGTTATTTTTTCACACATTTGCAGCAGGTGCTTAGTCGTAGGCCCTTTTCCAGTATCACTGCACTAGTCTTGTTAATCTTCTCAGTTAGATACACTGCGTATAAAACAGGTCTGACAAATTGTATCAGATAACCATCACGTTGTCATCCAGTTCGATCTTTCTTCCTGTCAGAAGGATCAATGTGAGTAGGCTAATACAGGTGTCAGTTTTTCATGCTGGAGAATGATAAGATACCTAAGTGTAAATATCATGAATTTTTAGCATTTTTCTGTCTAGTTGCACTGAACAGTAATTCCCTTCATTACCTTTCTCTGACCCTTTAAGAGACAGCTGGTGATTTTAGCGAGTCGATGATCTCATTAAAATTATTGGGTTTTTTCTTCGTTTAGATTCAGCTTTCAAAAATTGGACCACCTTTCATCATCAAGAGCCAACCTGTTTCTAAACCAGAACCTCGAGTTTCCCCAAGTACGTCGGTCAGCAGTGGGAGAAACACTGGGGCTAGAACTCTTGCAGATATCAAAGCAAGAGCTCAGCAAGCAAGAGCCCAAAGAGAAGCTGCAGCTGCAGCAGCCGTGGCAGCAGCTGCGAGCATAGTCTCTGGAGCAATGGGGACCCCATGCGAAGGTGGGAAGACAAGAACACTGGCACACATCAAGGAGCAAACAAAGGCCAAGCTATTTGCAAAGCATCAAGCCAGAGCTCATTTGCTCCAGACTAATAAAGAATCAAAGTCGCAGTTCAGCTCAAAGGAAAGTACCTCATCTCTGGAGATACCAACTTCTACTGACACAAAGATTGAAGGTTCTACCGGTGTCATTATAGTTAATCCTAACTGCAGGTCCCCTAGCAACAAGTCTGCTCATCACCGTGAGACTACCACTTTATTGCAGCAGCCACTTAACACAGCTACGTTACCAGAAACTGCTACTGAGATACCTGTGCACAGTTCTGATGAAAATATACCTATGCCACAATTGTGTGAGAAAATTATTTCATCTACCTCTACTGAAAGTAACAGTGTGCCAGTGCTTTATAATAAAAGTTCAGTCTCTGTGTCTGTTTGCAGCACTGCTATGTCTGGAGCAATTAAAGAACTTTCTTTTGCAAGTTCTGTTGATAAATCCTCTGTTTTAATGTCTGTTGACAGTGCAAACACAGCAGTTTCAGCTTGTAATATAAATATGCTGAAAACCATCCAAGGGGCTGATACTCCATGCATAACCGTTGGACCAAAATGTATTGATAACAGTAATGTACCAATCTCCATAGACAATACGGTCTTATCAAATGCCATCGATGACAAAAGGTTGCCGATACCAAGTAGCAATGCGAATAACGCAGTCTCCAGTCATTATGCCACTGTGCCAGCTTCATCTATTGCAAATAATTTGCCAAATCATCTCTCTGGTAGTTCCGTACTGATTCCCCCAGTGGGGACTACCAACAGATTTTCTTCTGATAAGATAGCCATAACTGGGTGTAACGAGCAAAGCACTGTCTCCATTCACACTACTGTTAGGTCAGCTTTAAGTTGTAGTGAGGCCCTTGCAGTAGCAGATTCTGTTGCAAGGCCGCCCCTTTCAATGTTTACCGGTAACTTGGTGACAATAAGCTCTTATGATAATGCTACTAAATTAAATGCTGATCTCTTAGAAAAAAGCTCCGGAGCACGAAACCGAATGGATCTCTCTGGTAAATCTCAGCCAGTGAGCTTTACACAAACTGCCATGAATAGGTCTATACCTTGCAAAGTCATTGTTGACCACACTACAAATCTGAATTCCAGTCTGTCACTTTCTTCTTCTATTGAAAATGCAGAGAACAGCATTGACCTGCAGAGCAGACCTGTAAGGACAGAAGCTGCCTTACAAAGTATAGCCTGTCCTCAGGTGTCTGTCATAAGCAGGCCTGAAGTGGTCTCTAATGAAAGTCTTGAGCACAGTTCCAGCTTTATCACCATTACAGCAAAGCAAGACAGCAAGAACGTGCAGGCAGGTTGTTCAAGTCTCCGAGAAGTGCCTCTTGCTCCTCAAGAGAAATTAATTGAGGTGGTTACTCCCAGCCAAGGTTTTGCTGAGCAATTAAGAGGTCCTTCAGCATTTAAAAATGAAGCAGATGCTGCTTGTGCCAATCAGTATAACACTAACAATAGAATTTGTTGGCATGATGAAGAGGCAATGAGTACAGACCAGCCAGTGGTCAGCCATCTTAACTCCGGTAAGCATAAGGAATACGCAGAGCAAAACTGCTTAAAACACGTCAAAACCGAACCTTCCAGTTACACGCAAATGTCAGAACTGCAATCCAGGAGTCTTTTGACAAGCATTGCTGTGCCTGTTAAATCGGAAACTAATGAGTCTGACAAGTGCTTCAGGATGGACACTGAGGATTTTACAGGACCTGAAATGCCTGCCCAGACTGCAGAAATAGCCACAAGTACGCAGCCGCCACAGACCTCCAAGACATCCATTGTGGACTCCATGGAAGACTCTCTGTCCCTGACAACAGAAACCCTGAAGAGAGTTACCAGTGCCGGGGGCTCTAGCTGTCGCTTGTCGTCAGTGGAGGCCAACAATCCTTTAGTGACACAGTTACTGCAAGGCAATCTGCCTTTAGAGAAAGTGCTGCCGCAGCCCAGATCAGGAGCCAAACTAGAAATTAACAGGCTTCCCTTGCCTTTGCAAACTACCTCAGTATGTAAAACAGCAGTGTCCGAGAGAAATATTGTTGAACATCCTTCCAACTCTCCTAATCCAGATGGTAAAGGATTTACAGCAGGCAGCATAGCCCCGCTACAAATCAGAAAGCGTGAAAACCATCCGAAAAAGAGGATGGCCAGGACTGTAGGGGAACATGCTCAAATTAAATGTGAGCCTGGGAAGGTGTCAATGGACACAGATGTTAAAGTGGGTCCTTGTGTAATTAGTTCCAGCATGAATCAGCTAGGGCATGGTCAGCCATTTAAGCAGGAGTGGCTGAACAAACATGCCATTCAGAGCCGGATCGCTCACAGCCCAGAGATCAAGCAGCAGAAGAGGCCGTTGCCTTCATGCAGTTTCCAGCAGAGCTTATTTCACATTGATAAAAATGGCAGCTTTCATGCAGAAGCTAGTACCTCACATAGACAGCATTTTTACCAAATGTCCATGGCTGCAAGAGGCCCCATTCCTACGGCAGCTTTGTTGCAAACTACTTCAAAAGGCCCACCTGGCTGCAACGCATTTGCTTTTAGCAGACACCTGGAACAGAAGGGTTTGGGAGATGTGAATATTTCTACAGCAGCTCACCAGCTGAGGCTAGGAAGTGTGTTTTCCCCTAATATTCAAATTAAGGAAGGTGATGACATTGCCAGTGCCTCTCAAACTCTGCAGAGTAAAACATTAGCGCATCCCCCTCCTCCCCCTCCGCCTCTGCCACCTCCTCCCCCTCCTCACCCAAATGCAGAAGTCCCCTCTGATCAAAAACAACCGACAGTTACTATGGAAACCACTAAAAGACTTAGTTGGCCTCAGCCAGCAAGCATCTGTAGCAATATAAAATCTGAACCTGTTTCTTTTGAGGAAGGTTTAAGCAGCAGCTGCGAACTGGGCATGAAACAAGCTTCCTATGATCAGAACGAAGTGAAAGAACAGTTAAAAGCGTTTGCATTAAAAAATGCAGATTTCTCTTCCTATTTACTTTCTGAGCCACAGAAGCCTTTTACCCAACTTGCTGCTCAGAAAATACAGACGCAGCACCCACAGCAGCAGCAGCAGCAGCAGCAGCTCTGTGGAAATTATCCAACAATACACTTCGGTAGCACAAGCTTCAAAAGGGCAGCATCTGCAATTGAGAAATCGATTGGGATTTTAGGAAGTGGCTCAAACACTGCCACAGGCCTGTCTAACCAGAACGCGCAGATCCCGGTTCAGAAATTTGCTGACAGTAGCAATGCCGATGAACTGGAACTGAAATGCTCTTGCAGGCTGAAAGCCATGATCGTGTGCAAAGGCTGCGGAGCCTTCTGTCATGATGACTGCATAGGGCCTTCCAAACTGTGTGTAGCTTGTCTGGTTGTACGGTAGGAACTGAATCAAAGATGCAGTATCCCTTATCAGCGTGGGAGAGCAGGACAAAGGAATGGAGAAATTGGAACAGTTTAGGCCACTAATGGTTTGCAATTAGTTGATTGATTTTTTTTTTAATTGCTTTTTTTTGCTTCCACGTGGTACTTTCAGAATTTAGTTATTCCTGCCTGAGTGCCATTTTCTGGGAAGAAGAGGAAACCTGTAGAAGTAGTTTAGAAAAAAAGATCGCCTTCTTACTGAAGCTTCTATGAGCTCTCTTGCTGTGCTAAAAAAAAAAAAAAAAGGCATTAATGCATGTCATTCGTAGCTTCTATTTATTTGCACAAAGTGCAGCACATTTTTTCTCCACTTTTTGGTAGTTGATACAAGCTGCAGGTTAAAGATCAGTGGAAGAATAGGTCTGCAAGAAGTGGAGTAACTATGCAGAATGAATAACGCTGAATAGCGACTGTTTTGAGTGGGGTAGTGGCAAGGTGCGGGGTATAGGCCATTGTAGCTTCTAAGTCAGCTTGCAGTTTTTCTGCTGATAGGATTGTTTTCTTCAATTGACCTTCACTATCTAGGGCTAAAATATAGTCACCTCACCTAGGAAAAAAAAAAAAAAAGGAATTTAGATTGTTAAAGGAGTTTCCCTACATGCCTGCCAGGGACTATGGAACTCAAATCTTACTCATCATCTCTTCTTGTTGATTCCTTGAGAAAGATTTGTGTATGCGATGGGTTAGTGGGACCAACACTGGAATCACATTGGCTCCAGTAGAGTCTGGAGAAAGTAACTCCTCTACTGGGGACTAGAAACTGTTTTCTCTTCCTGTTTCCCACTCAAATATTCTTTACTTGTATTTGTCTCTCTAATCTGTCCACTTGGTTTATCAGTCCCAAATATATATATAGGGTCAGACTTATGTAATAGGTTCTGTATGTTTTAGCCTTTCTGTGGCCTAAAAATGATGCATTCTTATGATGAATGAATAAGAAAAGGTTCTAATTGCATATTGGTTGAATATTAGATTATCGGTTGGTTTTCCTCTTATGTGAGTTACTCTATTTAAATAACATCTCAGAGTTTTGCAATTTAAAGTAGTTCATAGAATTACTTACAACACTGACTTTTTTTTTCTCAAAGGAATTCAGACCCCTTACTCTACCTTTTAGAAATTTAGAAACAAAAAGGCATTTTTAAAAGGGATACTGCATCTTTAAAGTAACCTTCAGTATTTATCCAGTACTGTATTTACATTTAGGACTATAGCTGCATTCCAGATGCGCTAGCCACCATAACAGCAGAGAAGAAAAACGATAATTTGGGGGCCCTATTCACCTAAAAGGAAAATATTCTAAAGGGGTAAAGCACATGCAGTTGCTGGGGAGATGAAAATACCTTGGGTTTTTTTACTCCCACTTCAAGAACACAAAATGTGGAGTACAAGTCGTCCATCTGCCAATATGTGGTTGGGTCTGCCCAAATGTCGGCATCAGAGAGAAATGTTATTTTTACCATTACAGTAGAACCTCACTAATCCAAAGACCTTACGGTCTGCTCAAGAAAACTGATTTTCCTTCCACAATTTTCAGAGAGCAATGTAGTAAGAATGTATGAGGTGTAATACTGCTTGGATTTCATGATGCGTTTACTGTTGCATTCTGAAATATTAATGTGAATGATAGAACTACATTTAGGAAATAAAAAGTATGCTACATTTTACACTATACTTTTTTTATATGATCTTTTTGCATACTTATTCATATGCTGTAACCCGTCTCCCTGACATAGGTGCATATTAGAGAGGTTCTACTGAATGGAGGAACCACATTTATTTTCTTGTGGGACCATTTTCACAAACATGATAAATGCCATTTATTGTCTTAAAAGTGAGCTGGAATATCTACAACATACATTCCTGTCATAGGAAGCTCTGTGGTGCACCTTGATGTTCTCTTTTATTGTAATTACCAACATATCAATATTATTTTTGACACTGTGTGGTACAAAGGCCATTTATAATTACACTAACAAATTTGTTGCTGATACAATAATATATTTTTTCTATACAAAAGTGCTCCTTAATATGACACGTGAGTTAAGAAGCGGCTTTTCAGCACTTTCAGGTCTTCTGGTAGGAAAATAAGCCAGCCAAGCAAAAACCTAAAAGCAATCACATGAAAATTAGCATCCAGTGCTACGCCAGCTGCTGGCAAAACAATGACTGGAAAATACTCATCAGTAAGCGTGAGTGTAGTCAGTTAATGCATATCAAATTCATATTTGAGGAGCCTTTGTATCAGAATTGTATTGCATTGTATTTATACTTGGTAGAGGTGGGATACTTCTATTTAAAATAGAGCAACCAGCCTTAGACTTCTAATAACCTACATTTATATAAGCCTGCTGGGAATCCTTATTTCTAGCTCAGGTTTTCCTGTCCACAGCACATAAGTCAATATTTGTTTGTACTTGCATCTTGAAACACTTCTTGTATTGAATGACATAATACAGAAATAAATTCCGGCCACAAAATAGTTTTACTTTGTTCGAAGGATAAGAGTGTGACTAATGTGGTAGGTAACTCATTCATGTCATGTTGTCATTTTTGTATCAGGATTGCAACTTGCATGTGTGAGGTCATGATAAAATGTTATTTAAAATGGCATTAGACTGGATGGTGCTATGTTACATTACACAACCGACCAAACTCTTCTGTAGTGCCGTTCCACTCCTTTCATTCTTGAGTCATTGGAGTTGCACCAGGAATAAATTCGACCAATTAGTTAGCAACAGTCGTGAAGTGTTGTTACAGATTATAGTTTTAGGGTATTACAATACTCAAAAGCAACTGCAGTGATATAGGAGCCCGATTGAATCCTAGTGTGACTGAAAACCTTACTAGGATTCTGGTATCACACAAATGCTTGGGGGAGAGTGACCCTTGGTCTTCAATAGGAACACAATCACATTTAGAGGTTAATTTTGAATTATTTCTTTTTTTTGTTTAATTGTCCAGGTTTCAGGCCCAATGTCATTGTGTTTTCTAATGACCATGCAGTTTGCACCGTGGGCTGTTAATAGTTTATGCACTGAAAAGTGGTGAAAGAATTGCTTAAGAACACACTGCTCTGTGTTTGTGTGTACGTACGTATGTGTCCCAATGTCCAGCATGTGTAATTTACCTTTTTTTTTTTTTTTAAAAATCTCCAAAATTGTTCCCCCACTCCTACCCCTGGAGCAGCACTTTTGGGTGAGAGGGAGAAACGCTCTTTTTTTCTTTCCTCCCTCTTTATTGTTTTAATTGCATACTTGTGAGATATGCAGATAACATTAGGGCATTTGCAGTGTGTGTGTTCGTGTGTTTCTGTTCTGAACTAATTTTCCAAGCAGAAACTCCCTTTGAAATAATGTTTAAAAAAATAATTACGAAACGGTGAACTGGATGCTCCCTTTTTGCATTTTATTTATCTGCTGAGGTCTAGTACATGAAATAGCATTTAAAAGACAAAAATAAAGGTTGAGCCATAAAGCAAAAGGTATATTCTCTGTACTATAGACTTTCTTCTTGAGGGTGGTGCGTGTTGTCAGGGTAAGCTACAGAACGTGCAGATGGTTTTTCAGGGCCCTGCAATTCCTCGCACAGTTTTTAAGCTGGTGCATATGGTGCTTTATAATGCAATTTCTGAAGTAAAATTACCTTATGCTGCACCCCCTTCCCCTTATAAACACACGCACAATTTCAGAATCGTTATTGTAGCCTCTGGTTTAGCAGTTTCTCCAAGGTGTGGTGAAGTACCAGGATAAACACTCAAGATGAGCTGAGAAGTGTCACCGAAACGGATCATTTTAGCTGACACACGTGAAGGGCCCTGCTCTGAACACTGAATGACTTCTGCAGCCTCCTGGCAGCAGCGCAGTGGTTTCTCTTCTGTGGCTCTGCAGAACACTGCGGGGGGGAAGCCACAAAATATTCAGTGCATTTATCATGGACCTGTGTAGCTAAATGTTTCTGAATCTATGAAATCCTGTTGTCTTCGGTCATCATGCTTTGTCACTGTAAAACCAACGAAAAAAAAAAGCATTTTTTAGTCTAATTTAAGGAGCTGCTTCTTTTATAGCACATAATATTTCGCTTTGTACTATATTTGATAGTTAAAGAATAATTTAGTCCGTAGAATAACTTTGTTGTATTTGTACTGTTCATGAATGTTACAAGAAAAGTGCTTTACTTTGTTGCCATAATTCTCTTGTACTGCTGTAAAATATTTTTTCTGCTTTACGGAAACTTAACTCGATTCACATTTTCAGTACAGGGTTTTTTGTGTGTATGTATTTTTTTTGTCAGTATTCTGAATGTTTACATCTGTTCAACATTAGCCATTCTATGCCTTTATGGGGCAGTATTACTCCTGCAGTATAACAGCAATGTGAAATCCACTCATACCTAACGTGCATGAGAAATACAGATTTATTGGGGAGATCCCTAACGTGCATAGATATTTTTTCTATCCGCATTCAGTGAAGTAAATACCCTCCTTCAGTACTCTACCAAAGAAAATATTATTCCCACAGGACAAGCTCGGAAAGTGGTTCTCTGAATCTTCAGAAGGAGGTGTAGTTGGTTTCAGCAGGATTGCTACAGTTTAATGCTGTTATGCTTCGCTTTGTTACCCCACCAGACGTGACTGGGTGAAACAAGAATTTTAGCAATTTTTTTGTTTCAAGACAGTGTTTTGTTTAGAATTCAGGGATCATGCTTTCTTTAATGGTGCTGTTTGTTTTATTTTTTTTTAAGAAAACAACATTTTGTTGCCTACAGAAATGACCATTCACAAAACCATAAATTAAATAAAATAATTTGTCTTCATAACTTTTCTTCTCCCTTTCCTTTTCCCCTTCCCTATCCCTTGAAAATAACAACTTGGGCTTCAATATTAAAATATTCTGAAAAAAAATAAAGAGATAAAATAATATTTGTCATTTGTTTATTTATTTTACGTTCAGTGCCTTAGGCAGGAGATCCTGCTTGTGCACATCCGTTGTATGTACAGGTCGGTGAAATAGAAATGTGAGAGAATAAACGGTCCTTTGTAAAGGATTTTTAAATGACGATGTTGTAAGACATAGTCTGAATGACTTATGATACTCAAGTATTAATCATCTTATACTAGTAAAATAAAACTAGGTGTTGTATATTAAGTTGTTGTCAATAGAATAGGTTGTGGATGAAAGTGTTTATATTGCTTTGGGTAGTTAACACCGGGTGTATTTTAGTACTTTGCCTCCGTCTGCAGCCCTGTCCAGAACACGCTTAACAGCTCCCCATCCAGGTGTGCACCTCCCTCATTTCCCATCCCCACCGCAGAAGAGATTAAATGTCTGTAGTACATGAAAGGCTACCAGTCCAAGTTACGTTCCTCAAACCGGTTATCCTTTGAAGTCTGGAAGGCCTTCCTGAAATGGAAATTAAGTGGAATTCAGTATTCAAAATAAATTTTTAAAGATCTTTCAGCATTTTACCCTGCAAAGAGACCTTTGAGTACTGGTGGTTAGGGTGAAAGTGTTAGAGGGTGGGCAACAAGTAGCGTTTTCATAGGCCTGCTCAGAAATACCAGGACAGTGCTTCTTAAACTCCATCTTTTGTCCAGCCTCCTACCATCAGTATTTCAGTTGTGGTACCATCTGAGGGTCTTGTTAGCAGCGAGTGGCAGCCTTTCTGCCAAAATCTGTCCAAATTTAGAAAGCAGACAGTGCCGCCCTGTGTAATTTATAATCCAATGATCTTTTTTTTCATATCCAATACCCACCTGGCAAACTCCTTTAGCTAGTACTGTCATGCAGATTATTTAACTTGTTAAGTTCTGCTTAGATATTTGTCTTTGCGTGGGGCTGTACAAAATCAGGGACCAGCTCTGCTTCTGACAGCAATAGCTTTTCAAGCTAATTTCTTTTCACAAGTTTTCATCTAAGAAATGGAATGCAAATCAGTTTCTTAAATCTGTACTAGCTAAATATTCACTTTTGTCCTTTTCCTTTTGAAAACCTGAAAAATATTTCTGCACAGTTTTATTCGACCTTAAAAAAATAATATTTGCCTTTTCTGTGGTGTTTGCTAAGGACTTTATGAGTATTAGTAAGTTAAGCCTTGTGATTTCTTTTAAGCCCGTGTGCTCTCCTTAGGTCAGCCCAGACTTACGGTATCAGTTGAGCCAGCAGATGGCATCAGGAGAAAACACGCTGCTGTGGTCTCAGCCTGGAGAAAACCAACCACAAATACACAGGGTTTCTGGGTTTGTCTTTCTTCGGCGTGGAGCTTTAGTTGTAGTGAAAACAAGCCCTCCTTCCCCCCCCCAATTCTGGAATTTGGCTTTCCATAGAAATGATGCCCTGAAGCTCACATCATCCTTTCCTGCACTTGGCACGCTCTGAGGCGTGCAGTCTATGGAAGTGAAGTACTGATAAACTGGAAAAAATTCTTCCCCAGGCCAGAGCCAGGGCATTTTTTTTTTCCTGCTGTTTCCTTTGCCACTCATGGATGAAAGGAGACAGCGACGCAGCTCTTTGTATCGAGGCGCTTCACAAATAAATATGAAAGTATTATCACTGCTTGGTGTGCAGAGGGTGTGCCGTTATCAAGCCTGGCCTATGTCAGATGACATGGCTTGCAGCTGAAGGACCACCAAATAGCCATGCCTTTGTGCACCACCACCTTGGAGACAGCTTTCCATGATAAGCACTGACACCTGCTGGTACCTGCTTGTGGGGACACAGTACGTTATTAGTACAGCTGTTTTTTATGGAAACTGAGCTAGACATAGATATAAAGCAGCATTTGTTGAGATGATTCAGACTCCTGGACACTACTAGAGTAGTAGAGGAGTTAGTTATATCTCAGTTAAATGACAACCATTTACTTTTAAGTACTGAAAGTTCCTGCTCCCAGTGTGGGAGGTGCCTATTGACTCACCAGCAGTGATGAAGTCAACAGCTGTTTCACGTATCCATTGGGGAAAAATACCTGGATTGTACTTTTTGGAAGCTGTTGACACCCTGGATAAATGTGAATTTCTGTGTACAGATCACCTTTCTGAAGCCCTTCTATTCTGTGTCCTTTGTCGTGGTCTCGTAGAGCTTAGTTCAGCCTTCAGAGTCTTATCTCCATGTCTTTCCAATAAACAGCTGAGAGCTTTCTTCCAGTATCTCTGAGCATCCTCATGCATCTGTCACCAGGGCAGAGGACAGTTTAAGATCCCAGATAGAAGAAGAACATCTGAAAATAAGATGGATATATTGGATAATTGACTTCGATTAATAGGAAATATTGTTCTATTGAGTAAATAAATGGCTGTTGATATTAATATAAAGGAGGAGATTTTTTTTTTTTAATATTGGGCCTTGCTGTAAAGAGACTTCTTTGCTTCTAATTCTGTCCCAACTGCTCAGCTCCATCCTACAAATCACTTTTTCATGCCCCCCGATTGTGAACTCTCAGCCCAACATCTGTTGTGCAGAATCTTTACTACTGATGTGCGCATTTCTGGCTTTTAAAGGAGCAAATCTGGGCGATGGTGGAGAAACTTGTATGCAGTGCCTCATCCTTCACTCATTTGCTTATGCATTGCACAGCATGGTATGGAGTCTTTGAGAAAAAGAATAAAATTAGCTATGAAAATACAATAATCCTAACATATGTTCCTTGACTTCCTTTAGGTTATTAAGTGGAAAAGTGCAAACCTCAGATTTTTTAGTGTGTGAGCAGGAGCTGACCCATAGCAACCAGAATAGACCATAGTCCTAGGTTCCACCCAGAAGTGAGCATTTACAGTTCAACAAAGCCAAATAAATTATCTCAGAGTATTAGGAAAACACAGCCAAAACAGATAGTCTGCCACTGAAGAGAAGCATGGATAAGGAGACAGTGAGCATAAGACTAGTGAAAAAGAAGTTTAGTTATGTTTTTGGAACAATTGATCCTGCCAATTGTTTTAGAATTTCAGTATCTGTATAGAATTGCAATTATGAAGAACTTCTTTTGTAGCTCTAAATTGAGAGAGAAATTTAAATATTTAAGGAAAAACAGATCCACAGCTAGTTGATAGTACAAAATTGCAAAGCTCGATGGCTAGATTATTAAAAATGGCTGTTTGAAGGTATTTTACAGTATTTCTGGTTAGGAAATTTAAAAGTTACTATATGTTCAGCATTTTCAAATGCAGGGTCTTTGTTTTGGTTTCCTAAAATAGGAATTTCAGAGCCTTACTTTAGTTTCCTGATTCTAAAAGTCTTTGCTTGCATTGCCAGGCAATTGATTGATGTTTTTTGCTGTGCAGAACACTTCAAAAAGTAATCTAGAAATACATTCGGTGTCACTTATCTCTGTTAAGTATGTCATGCTACCTAGAACAGAATTTATCTGGGTGGGGAAAAAGTCTGCACTTGTCTTTTCAATTCCTTTAAAATCGAATGAAAGGGCAGTGAAAATAGCTATGCGATTCAAGAGACTTGCAGAGTATTACTGGACTTGAGGAACAGACCTTCTCCATTCTGCGTCTTTGAAAATTTCAGAGAAATAATATCAAGATCTTTCTGAAGTCTGTAGGTGACAGTAAAGAGGAATGATATGTACACCAGTGCCAATGGTACTTGAATATTTAATAAAAAAGGATTTATAGAGACTTAGGCAGAAAATGAAATTATGCTTGGAAGGAACAGAAAGAAATATGTGTGAGGTGTCAGTCACAAGGGGTTCTTCTCTCTGACGTCTGATTGTGATATGGTTAAAAAAAAGATTATACTTAAGGACTACCGAAGAAGAGTAAGGCATTAGGAAGGTGGGCCAAGAAGTATGTTTAAATCAGGATTAAATATCAGGGTATTTCTTGTGCTGCAAAAAGAAGGCTGATTTTATTCATATAGAATCTGAAAAATAGGGTTGCCAGAAATCTGAAGGCCAGCTTGTCCCTGCTGCCCCACAGCAAGCTCAGACTGCTGCTGATGGTGCTGAGCCTCCCCCACTCCGCAGGGCCTCCAGTCACCCAGAGAGTTTGTTTCAGCACTTCACTGTTCTTACAATTAGAGAGCTTATCCTAATGTTTAACCCAAATCTTCCTTGCTGCTCTTTAAGCCCATTCAGTCTTATCTATGCTTCACAGACATTGAAAATAACTTTTTCCTTTCCTCTTTCCAGCAGTTTATTAGATAGTTAGGCTGTTAATTTGTCTCTCTTAGTTTTCCATTGTTTAAACTAAACAATCCTAATATTCAGCCTTTCCTTATAGGTCATGTTTTCCAACTTCTTATCATTTTCATTGATCTTCTGTGAACTGTCTCCAGTTAGTTCAAATCCTTTTCGCTGTTCAGTTCCTACATTCAGTTCAGAGTGACTACGGTATCTCAGCTGAGGCTGAGCAGAGAGGTAGGACTGGTTTGCATGCCCTAGAGGCTAAAATTCTGCTCCTGTGTCCAAGAACACTGTTTGGTTTGTCCATGGTCTTTTTGACTCAGGCTCAGGCTGGTTCCAGTAACCCCTTCATCCTTCCCAGTAAAACTGCTTCCAGCTGCTTCTTCCCCATTCTATATTTGAACACTTAATTATCTCTAAGGGTAGAATATTCTATTTATCGGTGCTTAGTGCTATCCCAAGCTTTTAAATCATAACTTGAGCTTGTTAAAATCATCTTAAATTCTGATCTGCCAACAAGCTAACAATATTTCCCAAGCAGGTATCATCTGCAAATTCAGAAAAACAGGACCACAGTACCACAGGATAATTCCTGTTGGAAGGGCCTTCAGTAGGTCATTGAGCCCAGCCTCCTGCTCAGAACTCGCTTTAACTAAAATGCTGGAAGGAACTGGAGCCGTGCCAGAACTGGCTCTGCTATGGTTGCTGCTACGACTGTGCGAGAATGGTTTTCCACCCACTTTTGACTAACTGAGTAACAGTTTTGTCTAGACCATATTTTTCCAGCTTACTTATGAAAATGTCATGGAAGTAGTGCTAAAAGCTTTACTGGAATCGAGATGTGACATCTACTTGTCCTCAGTCCATGGTGCCTGTTACTCTGTCACGGAAGGAAGTTAGACTGGTTTGACCCAGCTTCTTCTTGACAAATTCATGTTGACCGTAGCTAGTTTACTTTTTATCTCTGAGGGTGTTTATAAACCATTAACTTGTGCTAGCATTTTTCCAGAGAGTGAAATAAAGCTGATGATACTAATTGCCTCTGCTCCTCCTTTTCCCTCTTTTGACATGTAGGTGGTTATTATGTTTATCCTTCCCCAGTCTTCCTTGCATCTCCCGTTTTCATGAGTTCTGGGAGATAACTCCTGACAGCCCTGTGGCTGAATCAGCTACCCCTTCAAGTGCCTTCCAATGACGTCCATTATGCCCATGTCATTTCAAAACATATAGCTCATACAAGCGCTCTCTAACCTATTCAAGGCTGAGGTAGTACCCTTTGGTCTCTGGTGCCAATTGTGTTAATTATCTGATTATAGTCGACCTTTTTAGGGATGGCTTTCCCTCTCCATTAAGTAGCTGACCAGCTGCCACCTTGGTGTTCCTCTTACTGCTGAGGTATTTCAAGAGTGACTTTTTTGTTGTTTTTAATGTCCTTTGCTGGTCGAATCTCATTTTGTGCTTGGCCTTTCTGATTTCACCCATGCATGCTTGTACTATAGGTTGCCATTTTCTGTGTACTACCTTTCCTCGAGGAAAGAAGTGCTCATGAAGAGGAAGTGTCATTAAATGTTGTCCTCTGGCTATGGATACCCCTTCTCTGCAGTAAAATTGACTTTCTTCTTCAAAACTTTGGTTGAACTGAAAAAGAAACACAGCCCATAAGGTCATTTTAAACTAAATATTAAAATACCTCTCAACCATTATTAAGAAGTTCTAAAAATTAAAAGATCAAATGGATTTCAAGATCTTCAAGATCAGGAATATACAATATACAAGAGGAACTATGGCATTGAGATCATAAAGACACATTATGAAGAAAACAGTACTTTGACACAGCATGGTTTTATCAAGCTACAGCTAGTGCTGAAACAAAAAGAGGGCTATGTATTGAATATCAGAGAATGAGCTGAAAAACTAACTATAGTAAACCAATGAAGTAATTAATAATGAGCATAATGTCTGTAGAGTTTAAAAATGGAGAACCTAATAGATTAAATCCATTTTATATACTTTAAAAAATATACATTTCAAAGGACTACTTCATCTTTCATAAACAGTGAATTAACATTAGCTTCACTTTGTTACCTTCCTACACATTTTGCAGAATTTAGTATTTTTTCCCTGATTTTCTGTGGCTATACAGCTTGTAGTTATTTGCCCCAATGTTAGAAAGCGTAAATGGGTACCAGTTTACAATTATAGTATTTTAGATCAATTTTATGTTTGTTTTACCTGCATAAAGATCTATGTCACTTGTCAAGGAGCAAGAAACTATTTCCTCTAACATTAATATATGGTTTTGAGCCACCTCGTGAAAAAGCATTAAAAGTGCACGAAATACAACCTCTTATTTGGGACACACTGATATGCAAAGCACGAACACAGAAAAGAAAGAAACCCAGTGGCATTATTTATGTTTTGATTTTTTTGCTTAGAATAGCTTGAAATTTGTTTCGAACTGACATGCATAATGCAGAAGGACCCCAAATTTGAACATCCAACCAAAGTGCAGCAAAACCCACACTGCAGCTGCTGCTATCAGCCCGATGCAGTAATGCCCCCTGTCACTTCGCCAAGAAGCGGCTGTTGCGGAAAATAAATAAATTCTCTATCATTCTACCAAGCAGGACAGGTCTCAGCTTTGGCAGATGCAGGAGTGTAGAAGAAATAAATGCTAATCAGACATTTAGAAAAGTAAACACTCCTTGTTTGTGCCTCAGAAATAATCCTTCTGCTGGTTGAGACAAAATGTTATTAAAGAGTATGGGGTTTATACATGTGGATTTTCTAATATTAAAGAAAGATCGATGGCCTAGAGAAGTAGGTTTATTATTGCCCAAATGATAGGTTTTTACTAATAATATACTTGGGTTTATATAATAAACTTTTGAATTTTTAAATTATTACTATTTAGTTGTCTGCCTGCTTACACCCTCAAAGTTATTAACATACTTTATACTCATCCTCCCACTGAAAAGTGCATGAATTCACAGTATTCACTGGGAATGCAGCTGCATTACACAGCACAAGCACACAAACTATCCCAAAGTATGTGGGTGCTACTAATCACCATTACTTCTTAATTACATATGCATTTGGGTATGTTATGCATATAAGTTACGTCCTAGTTACAGAGCATATCTGCCAGACAAAGTCCTCTTTTTCTGCTGAGAAGTATTACCCTGGTGGATAGGAGGACCTTGCCCAAAATTGCTTGCTATCCAGCGGGTCATACTGGCTCTACCTAAGCTACTGAGTTACCTGTGCCTGGGAATGCTTGTGAGGTCTCAGGCCGATTGGGAGAGCCAGCCTCGGGACTTTCCTGGAACGGTGCTTTTTGGCGCAGGCCAGAACCTCAGCAGAGGATATTCCTGCAGTGTATTAGTAGGCATGATCATGTTTAAATGCTGGCAAAGGTCCTGGACACTTCTTAATTTACAATCATAGATGTAGCCAAGGTGTCCGTCAAGATGCATAGGATTTATTTCTTGTACGTGAGTTGCATGAGTGATGTGTGAAGGCACAAGCATACAAGGAGTTTGAGATGCATCACTCTTATGGGCATACCTCGGTCATCAGTAAATCTGATGGATCCTGGGCATATCCGACTCGCTGTCTGTGCACCACAGACATACTTTTAGCCTGAAAATCTCAGGCAGTAATGTGGTAACCCAAAAAGTGGGGCTGAGTTTGTGCAAAGAATTTTTTTAACCTTTTGATCTTAAGGATATACACTTCCTTCTATCATTTGCTACTGTGGTTTGCTGTAAAACTGTAAGTGTAAGATTAACATAGTTGCAGATTTTATTCATGATCTCCTTATTGTTGTGTTTCCCAGTTTTTCTTATTCAGCAGCTTAGTATGCTTATGTTCTCAAGAGGGAAATACAGGTGTGGCTTGCTTATACTGTTGGCCTTCAGCATTGCACATCTATCACCTGAACTTTATTCCAGTATAATTTCATTCTTTTCTTCTCTTTAAACATGCCGTGTTAGTCAACTGTACTTCTGAAGGCCAGAATTTACTTCACAGAAGGCAGAAAGAAAAATGGTGATCTCTAATAGAGAAAAGAATTCCTTTCTCCAGTATTTATGAAACATTTTTAAATTTTCATTGTCTTCTGCAAAATCTCAGTATGGGATTTTTCCCCAGGTAAGAACATTCATAGTGTAAACACTCTCACTTTTTCATTATCATCTCTCCTCTGCCTCACAAATATAACCTTTCTCCAGTTCCTCTTCTAACCCTCTGATTGTATCTATCTTCTCCATATCTACTTTCCTTCTCATTTTACTGCTCTGAGTTGTCCGGTGGTGCTGTGCTCCTTCATCTGCCTTTGCTCTAATTCTTTTGGTTCCTTGGAGTTTAATTGCTCAACACTTGTTGGCTGCTGACATTTTGAGGGAACCAGGGGGTCTTTAGTCTTTGAGACAAGTCCTCATTTCCCAATGATGCTCATCTCCAAAGGATAATGCAGATCCAGTTTGATGTGTTTAAGATGAGGCTGATTCTTTTACACATCCACAAGTCCAAGGATCTGCCTGGGAGAATCCCATGGGATACAGCCTTGGAGAAAAGAATGGTCCAGGAGAGCTGGCTGATTTTCAAGGATGACTTACTCTGAGCTCAAGAATGGTCCGTCCCTACAGATAGGAAATCAAGCAAAGCCAGCAGGAGGTCTGCATGGGTGAACAAGGAGCTCCTCTGTGAATAGGAACAGTCTCTTATCCTTTTTTTCTAATTTCATCTTTCTAACATAAGGACTATCATTTTCTCTTATGTTTATCTTGGACATTTCACTGTATTCTGGTCTCTGAATAGGACTCCTCGGTATATGACAGTACATGAAAACCACATAACATCAGCTTTGTTTGATTTCTGTTTCTGCATTCTTGTGTCCTATGGAAAAATACATAGAAAAATTGGGGGGAAAAAATTACTTCTAACACGAAACTAAAACTTTATTACAATAAAGAACATAGTATTATTCCTGTAGTTATTAGTTGTTTATGTTTATTATTATTATTATTAAGTAGTAATAGTTCTAGTAATTAATTATTATTGTCGTCTTCTCCTTCTGCTTTTCACTGTTTAGCTTTTGAATATCCTTCTGCTTGCTTCTCAGGATTTCATTGGTAAAAGCAAAAATCAATCCACAGTTCAGAGATCTGTAAATTCCAATGAAACTTGCTCTAAAGTAACAAAAAGGCACAGAATTTTAAGACTGAATTAATTTAACTTAATATTCCTTTAGCCATGTAGCTGTAATTGCTAATAAATCTAAATCTGCCTCTCCTGAAAGACAGTGCTGAATGAGGCAAGCATCCTCAGTAAGTTCTTCTTTTTGATGCCTTGTCATTGCTTTGGGAGAGGTGACTGGACTCAAGGAAGTTATTTCAGTGGAGGTGCACATACATAAAACAACCTTTTGTTTGGCTAATCACCTGTTTTTCTCTAGTCCACTCTGAGGAATCTAACTTTGGCTTCTCAAGTTTATTAAGACATTTGGAATTAGGATTTTAGGATAAAAATAACTTCTCAAAATCAGAAGTTAGCCTGATGGAGTTCTGACCTTGTCAAGAAATATCCAAAAGGTGAGAGGTGTTCTATTAGACTATTAGGTTTTATGCATTCTTTTTCATTATATTAATGATCTATACATACTTAATATAGCTAGTTTAATAGAAAAAAGTGGACAGGTTATTCTGGGAAGAAAATGCTAATTCTTTACATTTTATTTGAAATATTTGCCTGACTACATTTACCAATTATTTAACTTTAAATACATGTTGGCCTTTGATACTTAATTAACCCTATTTTTAATTTATCCTTTATAAGAATCATACTGAACGTTCAAAAATATAACTTGACTTTCAGGAAACTATGGTTTCACCACAGTTTGTGTACCTACACTATCTATGAAAAGAAATCGATATTTTCTCCATGAAAACTGAGTAATAACATATCAAATTAACAGAGCAAATATTGGTCCAAGGCAAACACAAAGGCTGAGTTAAAAATGTATTACCCTTCCATGTGTAATCATCAAATTTAATAGACTGAGTTTAACGAATTAGTGTATCTTTTGTTGGCAATAGACAATCCTGTTTAGATTTAAATTGGAATGTAGAGATTGTATTACCTCTTTCTTTGGCTTTTGTGCATCTGCTACTAAAACCCACCAATTCAGATGTCCATAACTAATGAATAACATTGAAAACTTGGTAAGAAATTGCCAAATATCTGTAGAATGATTTAAAAACTAGAAAATCTGAAGATAAAAGGCTCTGAAGGTTCATAGTATCTAAATACTGAAGGTAGTTAAAGAAGTGACTTGAACATGGATTATTAATAGCTCACTCTATTTGTTGAAGGTGTAACAAAATCTATCGGTTGGAAACTGAACCGAGCAAATTAAAATACATGTTTCTAGCAATGACGGAAACTGATAAACAGTAAAGAGGTCCTGAAGCATCAAGAGTTGCGGTGGATTCTCCATCATCCATTGCAAATTTGTAAGTCAAGCTTGACAGGGCATTTCGTTAGATCTTTTCTATTTCAACAACTACAACTGAAAAGACACAGGAGTCATGGGCAAAACAGTCTCAACTGAGGGAATTTTTACTTGATTTGATTTACTGCCAATTAATACCGTCTTCTGATTCAGGTATTCGGGGTGGGGTGACATAAATGAGGAAACAAACACTTAAGTAACCCACTTTCCTTCCTCTTTCCCAGGCTCATCTTAAGGCAAACATCTCTGTTTTCCTCTTATTAGTGTCATCTTGCCTTGTTTTTGCTGGGGATTATGCTCAGTCCCTTCTTATCCATTCCGCGAGCCCACGAGCAGGTCCCACACCTAATGGTTTCTTTCTGCCGCTCCTTACTCATTTTTCCCCTGCTTCAATGAGGGTCACTCGCAGCCACGGTCCCTCAGGGGTGCCCTTGCCCTGACATGGGTCACCCCGGGCTGCAGTCCCATGAGGTTGTTCCCACTCTGACATGGGTCACCTCTATGCCCCAGCATGTCTCCTTCCCTGTGGCTCCTCCATGCATCTGCCCAAGAGCATCTCCCCATGTGTCCCCTGCCCTTTGCAGCTGCTGCTTTTTCTGAAATGCATTTGAGCAGAGGCACCACGTGCCCTTTCAACACTGAAGTTTTGGCAGGCAATGGCTTGCTCACACCAGTTTCAGAGCTGGCTGTTACCTGCTCAGGGCAATCCATGACCTTCTCCCATGCAGCCCTCAGCTACCCAAATGCTGCCAGTTACACTCAATACATCAGGTATTAGATTAGCTTTTATTTTTCATATGTCAGAGTAGCTCAGGACCACAGGCTTTGTAAGCAAACCGTTGTCCTACCTGTGCCTAAAGCAAGGCAGAGCAGATGCCATTTTCAGGGTTCCCAAACAACCCATGTTATGTGACTTATTCTGTCAAATGCTTCCTGGTACCACAGAATAAAGTCCTGTTTGGAATCACCATGTTCTTGTGATCTTATGAGAATTATTTTCAGCTACTTTGTCAGCTTGTTCTATAACGACAAGAAAGCATATCCCATTATGGAGAAAAAAAAAAAGATGTAAAAATGTGTATTTCCTCTGAAACTAAAGGCGACCTTTCCATTTGACTTCAGTCATTCCTTATTTGGCCTGATCTCAGTAATTTAGAAACTTTGCTCAGTCTTTAAACCTTCACTGTTAAAGTCAACTTAAAAAAAAGTCCCATTTCAGCAAGGCAGGTATGCCAATATATAACTATAAACACATCTATTTAAGTCGACCCTTTTTTATCAGAAAGGCCCTTCTAAATGCCTAAATATAAAGCAGAAATTACATTCTCTAAGTTTCTGAAATAAGCTCTTTTTTGAAACTCAAATGTTGCTCCCCTTTTGCAATCAACACTCCTGTTGAGTACCATTAGGTGTCAAGATTTGGCCTTGAAACATAATCTTTTATTGGATGTTAACAAACAGAACTATGAGAGCACTCTGAATATGGCAGAATGAAAGCCACCAGTGACATTTGTTATTGATGATGTGGGGACCTGATAGATGATTTAATTTGAGAGTGCAAATTCAATTCCTGACCCACATGTCACTACACAGAAGGTTTCTGTAATTATCATTAGTGTGTTGTTATTTATCCATGTGTAGATCCTGCTGACTTTTTATTACTTGCTGTTAATGTTGTCATTAAAAATGCATGCCAATTAACATAATTTTAAAAGGAGACATGAAAAAATATCTAATTTTGCTTTAGATTTCAATTACTTCTTTGATTTATTTTTCTTTCTTTTCAGCATTTGCAAAATAACAGTCTGGGTAGACAATGGATAGGAAAATAGTAGCCAAGTCTAGTAATTCTCTTACCTCTGTAGGTAAAGGTAGCAAGCTTCTCATTTTGTGCTAGGCAAATCATGTGCTGTCACCACGCTTTGGCCAGTCAGTTCTTTTTATTTAAAAAAACCCGAAACCCTAGCACAGATGGCATATCTTGTTGCAGCATTACAGTTTCAGGCCTTTCATGAATCACTTGAGTAGGTAAAACAGCATCTGTCAATTTTATTATATTGGATTTATTGATACCAGAAAATTAGTATCATGTAAGTATGTATTAGTCTCTACTTGGCACTTTATTGCTGTACTCAGTTAGCCAAGATGGCAAATTCAGATGTGTTTATTAAAACCCTTAGATTTTTTTTTTCCTGCTTCACTTGACTGAGGAGGCTTAACGATCACAATTTTATGAGCCTCTGTTTCTTATGATGGTAAAAGCCTTGACATTTCTTTTTTAGATCAGCTTTTCAGAGCCTTATACAGAGCACAGGTTTCATGTAAGCTTCAAGGTGAAAATGGGAAGTGGAGAGTGATCTTAGCAGGGAGCTGACTACCACCGATTTTAGCACTAGCAATGCTCGCTCTACCCAGGAGAAACCCGTTCAGTGGAACTGCTGCCATCTCTCCCATTCTGCCAGGAGGGCTCAGTCCCAAGGGGCTCCCAGATGTCAGAGAGAGTTAAGGACCAAATGTCAGAAATGTTGACATGAACCTGTGGCTGGTGATGGGGTCCCTCAGGCGACACAGTAAGTTGCTTAAGTCCAAGTTTCTTGCTGAAGGACCGTATCTATATACAGCTCTCTCAGTAATAATATTCACTTAACGTATACAGCACCTTTTGTTAATGGTATCTTCTATTTTTTGCCTTCGTTTTTGAGCAGATGGGAAATCAGACCAAGCAAGGTTGCAGGTTTTTTTCAAAAATGCACACTCTTGATTCATTAGCAAGAATATAAATGAAATTTAAGAGTAAACATTTTGATACTCTTTTCTTTGATTCTTTTGATTATTTGTATACATATAAATGATCAGTTTGTACCAAGTTTACAGTTATTGATTTGAACAGAGTAAAACAGTGAACTCTTCTAATGCTGAGACATGCAGCTTGTAAAAGGTACTCTGTCAGATCCAGCAAACAGCGCTCCACCAAAATCTGATCTTTTATCTGTCCACTTAGATCTTGTAAAGGCTATTTCTGATATTGCCATCTGGCGAAATACAAGTCGCGTTACAGCTTTGATTGCTGTTCCATTTCTCTAGTAGCTAAACCACATTGTGTATTGGACATGAAGAGAGACTTGGAAGTTGGATCTTACATTCATAAACTCTTCAGTCTTTGGTCTTTTATTTCTTTTAAGGGTCTATTCCAGCAGTCCCATCTGAAGAACCTTCCAGCAGTTCCATTTTCTTTCCTGGTTTCAATAGTGAAGCTGTCCCAGAACTGAAGCCATAGCAATCTCTGCACTGATGGGGAGCAAGATCCTGAAACTTGACCTCAGCCATATGGAGCAGAAGTGAAACATGATATTGATGGAGGTCACTTGTGCAATGGGGGAAAGAAAATGCTGCCACAGTGAATATTTTTTGTTTGTTTATATGCATGCTAAGCTCTTGAATGACTTTATAGGGAAGATTTGTCATGTATTTCAGCACAAAAGGACATGCAGTGTTCAAAACTGGCTTGTACAAATGTCACTGGAAAAGGAACATTCTGCTCATTAAATGGATTCATAACAAGTTTCTCCCTTAAGTGGAAGCTCCTGTACTGTTTTGTTTTCCTGCTTTCTCCCTTTCTCTCTCTCCTTTCTTTTCCTTTTTTCTTTTTTTTTTTTTTTTTTTTTTGGTATGTATTCTGCTGGCAGGATTTAGTAGCAGATCAAGTGATGTTTACTAGCACTAGACACATAATGCTTGCTGAAGAACGGTGACATTAGCCAAAGGTGTGTACTGTACTGTAGTACACTATCTGATACTGAAAGTTTTACTTCTTTTGATAGCAGCACGTTCAGGGCTTTGAATCATTATTCTCCTCAGTACGAGGAAGGCTAAGACAAAGATGATGATGAGATGGAAAATGTGCCATTGCTGCGGTAGCAGAATACCAAAAGGTGGTGGTCTGTGGCTGGTGTATTCACACTGAGGTGTTATGGGGAAAAGGGAGACTGTCTGGCAGCCAGGATTTAAGGGCAGGCTGCTGAGAAGTTGAATCAGGAAAAAGAACTGAAATAAGGTAAGGACTGTCAAAGGTTCAATCATTTTTAACATTCCTTTTATATTCCTTTCTGATGATGGCGACCAAATTACTTGAAAAAGTCGTATTGATTACAATTTAATTGGGCATATTTATCTTGGAATGCAAAGCATTTATCAAAAGTGGAACAATGATACGTATATATTGTGATCAATCAAATGCTAATTATTACTGTGGTAGTTCCCTATTTCAGAGGTCAAATACTAGAAAAACCTCTGTAACTTGTATGAAATACATTCACCGATAGAGAAGTCTAGGAGTTTTAGTGGTTCATCTTGTGCTTTGTTTTAATTCACAGCTTTAAATAAAGATCAGATACAGCAGCTTCGTAAGAGAGCTCTATGGGAGTAGGTTTATATGTTGATTTACAAAATTATCCATGAATAATTTAGAACAAACATTAGACTTAGAGAAGTGGCGCTTTATCTTCTAATAATAAAATTAAAGAAAAATTAAGAAAGAGGTAAGTTTATTTCTTGGACCAGAGAAGCAATTTTCATCTGATGGATTAGTCCTATTTAATCAGAACAGTGAGCAGCTGGATAAATCCTAGCTAGAAGAATATTAGGTCATTTGTTAGCCCTTCAGCCAATTACAGCTGCAGCTGCTCTATGGTATCTTTTTTGTCTCATCATTGAGCTTCATTTTTTTTTTCCTTGAAAACACTAGATGATGAGCCCTCAATAGATAAAAATGTAGGGCACAGAGATCTTACAGCATCAGGGTGCTAGTGGATAAAACATGGTCCCTCTCATCACCAGCGGAGAGTGTCAGTGAAACTTGTTTGTGGAACTGGAGAGCTGCAGGACCAGGGTCTAGTCCTGACTTGACAAGAAGACAGCTGAAGTGCCTTTTTCTCTTCTGCTGAAGGAACTCCTTTTTCTTTTTTTTTTTTTGTAAAACAAACTACTTAGTTCTTTGATTTTTAAAATTGTTTTCATTCGGGCTGTCATTATAATGATAAGGTTTGTGCGGTGCAGTTTGCTTTTGGGTTTTTATGGGTTTTTCTGTGTTAAAAAGCAAGAAAACCCAGGTGAGAAAATAGCTGGAAAATCTTGCCAAAAGTTTTGTGGTGGTACTGAGAGACATGCAAAAAACTCTAGAGGAGTTTGTGAATACTATCCTGATCTTTTAATTATTTTTTTTCATTCTCCAGGACTAAGAAAAAAGCTATTCTTCCTACAGCTCTTAGTGACTGTCCTGTGATTCACAGTGTGTTTCAGTACCAAATAGGTTTTAGTGACCCCATGTAGAAAGGACTTAATTTTATCTATTTTATTATCTCTAGAGCTTGAGATTTTTGCCCTCTCCCTCTTCTCCCTGCAGTGAACTGACAGTAGCTTAGTTAAAAGCTAATTATGTTGGATCATTTTATCTCTACATAAACTAAACATTGACTGTTTGTTCTGCCACATCCCTCCTTGGGTCACCTTGTGAATACAGAGGTTGGGGACCTCACTGCCAAGGCAGCAGAGAAAGGCTGAAGGGATGCGAGGGCGAGGGCACCCAACTCTGGGCTGCCAGTGTAACAGGCAAGGGTATAAACTGGTGGAAAAACATATTTTGGGTGTTTTGTTCAGCCCTGGTTACTAAGACAAGAACTGCAAAGCCTTGGAAAGGGTGAGCCATGAATCACAGCACAGCACAGGCAGAAGTGCTGTGGATGTTCAGAAATGCGTATATGTGTTTAAGGAGCATTGGGGTCTGCTAGTTAACTCAGGACTTCACTACACAGCCACATTTTTCCTCTGTGTGTTGGGGAAATAGCTATGCCTCAGATGACCATAAGTAAAAAAGAGATGGCATACCTCTTTCTCTCCTCGGGGTGGTCAAAGGATAAAGGCACGAGACAGCGGCAGGCGCCTGGGGAGGAAAGAGCAAGGGTGGTGCAAGTGGTCCTCAGTGTGAGGGCAAGTGGGGTCTTCCTGGGTCTTCAGAGCTTGCTTGTTTGAACTGGAACCTGGTACTTGCCCAAACTGAGAAGCACTGCTATGGATAATGTGCACAAAAACCAGCATGTGCAGCATGAGAAGCCAAATATAACATGAAGTTGTACAAATCTACGATTCGAGACTTGGTGCTCCAGCTGAATGCATATGAATCTATGGGGCCCGATGGGATTCATCCCATGATACTGAAAAGAGCCGGCCGATGTCATTGCAGGATCTCTCTGCATTATTTTTCAACAGTCTTGGGAGTCTGGAGAGGTCCCAGTTGACTGGAAGCTGGCCAATGTCCCAATTTTCAAGAAGAGTAAGAAGGAAGACCCTGGTAATTACAGGCCTGTCAGTCTCACTTCAGTGCCTGGTAAAATTATGGAGAAGGTTATTCTGGGAGTTATTGAAAAACACTTGAGAGACAATGCAGTCATTGGTGATAGCCAGCACGGGTTCACAAGGGGAAAGTCCTCCTTGACAAACTTAATTTCCTGTTATGACAAGGTCACACATCTAGTTGACCAAAGGAAGCCAGTCGATGTGGTGGCTTTGGATTTTAGCAAAGCTTTTCATACTGTCTCTCATGGCATCCTTCTGGATAAACTGTCCAGCACACAGCTAGACAAGTCCATAATACCCTGGGTGAGCAATTGGCTGACAGGTTGGGCTCAAAGGGTTATAGTAAATGGGGTTACATCAGGCTGGCGGCCAGTCACCAGTGGGGTTCCCCAGGGCTCAATTTTAGGGCCAGTGCTCTTTAATGTTTTTATAAATTATCTGGATGCAGGAATCCAAGGTACATTAAGTAAGTTTACCAACGATACTAACTAGGAGGAGCTGTGGACTCCCTCGAGGGTAGAGAGACCTTACAGAGAGATCTGGATAGACCAGAGAGCTGGACAATCACCAACCGTATGAAATTTAACAAGAGCAAGTGCTGGATTCTCCACCTGGGACACAGTAATCCTGGTTATACATAGAAACTGGGGGACAAGAGGCTGAAGAGCAGCCCCATGGAAAGAGACCTGGGGGTCTGGGTTGATGGCAAGTTGAATATGAGTCAACAGTGTGCCCTGGCAGCCGAAAGGGCCAACCATGTCCTGGGGTGCACCAAGCACAGCATAGCCAGCTGGTCAAGGGCGGTGATTGTCCCATTCTGCACTGCACTGGTGCAGCCCCACCTCGAGTACTGTGTGCAGTTTTGGGTGCCTCAGTACAAGGACTTCGGACTATTAGAGGGTGTCCAGAGGAGGGCAACCAAGATGGTGAAATGTCTCGAGCGCAAGACTTAGGAGGATTGGCTGAGGTCACTTGATTTGTTCAGCTTGGAGAAGAGAAGGCTGAGGGGTGACCTCGTCGCAGACTACAGCTTCCTCACAGGGGGCAGCGGAGGGGGAGGTGCTGATCTCTCTCTGGCGACCAGCAGGACATGAGGAAATGGAATGAAGCTGCACCAGGAGAAGTTCAGATTGGGCATTAAGAAAAGGTTCTTCACTGAGAGGGTGGTCAGTCCCTGGAACAGGCTCCCCAGGGCAGTGGTCACAGCACCAGGCCTGTCAGAGTTCGAGGAGCGTCTGGACAATGCTTTTAGTCATATGGTTTAGTTTTAGGTACTCCTGCCCTCTCAGGGAGTTAGACTCAATGATCCTTATGGGTCCCTTCCAACTTGAGATATTCCATGATTCTATGAAATATTTAGACCATGTTGTGTAAGCTAAGTTTTGTTTTCTAATCAGTTGTGGAAGGTAGGTGGGAGTCTGTTTCTTCAGTGTGCTCTGGAGGAAAGAGAGAGGTATTTTGGTACCCAGAGCATCCCTTTGTCCCAGGCACTGTCCTTTCTGGGACTTCTAGCTGAAGCTACAGCTCCTCCTCCCAGGCAGCCCTGGCTTGGTTAGCCATGTTTTGTACCCTCTCTTCACCGCCCCTCCTGTGGCTTGCCAGGAGCTACTGGTGGTAGCACAAGAATGGACTATAGCTTTGTAGCAGCCAGCAGCAGTTGGAGTTTATGGGATATTTAGGTGGCAAATTATACCTTGTATTTTATTGACTAGTTCTGTCTAGTACACCAGCTTTGTGTTACGGTGCATCCCCTGGGTTACTCCACATGGTAATAATAGTATGTGCTCTATCTTGTACATGTTAATTTTAAATTATGTTTACACAGTGCATGAATGTGAATCAATTGAAGCTTGACATTCCTATTTCAGGGTAGAAATAGCTGGTCAATATGAGCTGATATTATTGATTGGGCTGTTTGCGTGTCAGTTACGCAAACTGTACAGGTAATGAATATCAATATACAAGAGTCTGCTGAAATGCTTTATAGTCAAAAGCATGGAGAGTTCGCTGAACATGGAAGGCAGTCTCCCATGTGGGAAAGCAGCTGCCAATATTTTGGTACAATAGATTCATCTGTAATCTGAAGTATATATAAAAAACGAAATGTGAAATACCCTGTCTTAAAGGGAAAACATGAACATATGTTTCACAGTACACTTCTGACATGTGGTGTCTCACACTCCAGAGCGACTTTTTTTTTTTAACATCGGATGCAGAGCTGGTGTTACAGCTATGGAGTTTCCAGGCAGAAGCAGAGGCACGATGGAGTCTCTCTTCTAGCTGTATTCTACTGTCTTGCACTGCTATCTCCTCCTACTTTGGTGGGCCTTCTCCTGCCCTGTCTTCAGTGGTCTGAGATCCCAAGCGGTTGCTCTGGTTCTTGCCTTTAAAACATGTTCTAATCAGGTATGTGTTCCAAGGAGACAATTAGGATTGAATAGCAATTAGGAATGGATAATATGTCATTATTGTAAATCAGGATTACTAAGCATTCACATCACCCTAATTACAATATTTGTAAAAGAAGAGACCAAATCTATGGCTGGTAGGGAAATATTAAGATTAATCATAAGCCAATTGTTAGCTTTATAACATGTCCCCTGCAGCAGTCGTGGGGTATGGCTGGGCTGTCTCAGGAGCAGACCAGAGACAGAGCCGTGACTCTGGAAGCTGTCACATGCCTCCACGCTCCCCGAGACATGATGTAGAAGGGTTAGTCGGTGCTTCCTTACTAACAGCAGATTGACTGTGCCGACCAGTGCACTGGGGATGACTGCAGCACAGGCACTAAATCTATTGTTTGTAATGAATAAACCCCTGTTTCGCTTCTCTTATTCCCCTAGTCTGTGAATATGTCTACACATGCCCTGAGCAGACATGAGCTTGCTTTGCTGATGCTATAGCCTTACTGGAAGCTACATAGCCATGTTAATGTGTTGCCAACCTACAGTAACAAAAAAATTTGATTCTCAGCAAGCCTTATTAGCTTTATGCAAGCATGGCTGTCTAGCTTTCATTCAGAGCTTGCTTGCTTCTAGCTAACTCCAAGTGTGGGCAGAATAAGATAATGACAAGACAGAAAATGCCATGTAGACATCATGGTTTTTAAAAACATGATGTTCTTTTAACACTTCAATTTGAGAGTGAGTGATTAACTTAAACGGAAGATATCCGATGAATCAAGTCTCCCTGTTTAGAATGGGATTCTTCCTAGAAAAACGGCTTGGTTTATATTTTAGGGTTCCTCATATGAAATCAGTCATCCACACACTGTCATTTTTTCTGAATCTAAGATGGTATTTTATGGTCTTGAGATGAACTTCCCATTGCTTGCAAATAGAGAGGCTAATAGGGTTCCAGACACAGGGTACCAGGAGACTGATTTTTTTTTTGTCTTGATGGCAATAGAGGTAGAATAATAATGAAGTGCTATATACACACTAAGCTACATAGTGGCTGTAGCTCAGTTTACACTGGAAAATAAGTACTGCCTGCTTGGGAACAAAAAGCTTTTGCCTCCATCCACCAGGAGACGGAACCTTGCCCCTGTGAAGCATAGCTGGGGATGCTGACATAAGGGCCACCAGCATTTAATTTTGTCTCTCATCATTAAATAAATGAAGTTAGAAATGCAAATGGTGGTGTGAATATCTAAATTCATAGACACGAACACTAATATTGTTCCACGTTGCCTGCCTTGGTTATTAATCCTTTCCGGAAGATTAAGGAACAGATATTTTGATTTTTATTCAATGTGCTATGATGAACCTGAAGAATATTGAAGACATTTTGAATTCTCCCTTGGCACTACTTCATCTAACTGATTCCCAGTGATTTTATATTTAAAATCTGAACTCCACTTCCTTTTCTACTTTCAATCTGTCTCACAAATATTGCTCATTTGACCTATGCTATGACTTTCTGGAAAGATTATATTGTAGAATTATTAAATATAAATACCTTTGCCTTATCAAGCTTATCAGCATATTGGAGGGGGAGTTTTTTATGTTTCTTGAAGAAAAGGGAATTACTGTTTTTGAAGTGGGATAGTTTTCTCAAGTTTAGGGGTAAATTTGTTGTTTTTAGAGTGAGGTGGTATTCCAGTTAGTGGCAGACTGTTACGGTGATTAGTTATCCTATACCAAATGCATTCCTTTGTTTATCACAGCCAAACTCTTTTTATCGTCATGTAAAAGCAATTTCATCTGAAGTGGCTGCACTTGAAAGGTGTTGGCTGCTTCAACAAAATACTTCCTATGGGCTTGATGTTGATGGTCCATATTACCTTCAGGATCATCTGCAGGGCTGGATCCTAAAACGCTTGTCTGCAAATGCAAGAAAAGTCATTACAAGAAGAGGAATTCGAAATGACGGCAAGAAAACAGTGACTAAGCTACATCACTGAAAGAGGGAGCCACATGAAAATAGCCAAAGCTATGCACTATTTAAAGAAAGACAGAAATGGCAGACAATTTTTTCCTCCTTTGATGTACAAAACTAAGGCTGGGGGGGGGCGGAAATAGAGGTTGGACACAAAGAACAGAGGGAGAGGAAACAGAATTACAGCTGAAAATTAGAAACAGAAGCCAAATCATTGTAGGAAAAAAGACTGAATCGTCAGCTTAGAGGGTGAAAGAAAATGTGACAGTAAGTAAAATCTAAGCAGCCTGTTACAAAAGAACTGAAGAAAATGAAAATAAAATGGCAACAATTTTAAAGGAAAGACTTTCAACTGCACAGACTAAAAGGAGCCAATGACAGACACATGGGCCTGGAGAGGAATCCATTCCCTGACGGATGGGCATTTTTTGAAATTCAACATCCCACCAGCACCCCCTTCCTTCAACAAATAAACTGTTTATTACTGCAGAAGAAATAAGGCCCTCAGTATTGAGGACTACTGACTAACAGAGCTAAAGAAAAAAATGTTTACATCAAAATGGGATGTTCCCCCTCACACTATTATATGCATGTACATTATATATTATAGATATATATGCAGCATTATATAAGAAGTCAGATTAGAATGTTGCAGCCCTCCCTCTTGGCTCCATAATCTATGAATATACTTGCAACACATGGCTGTGTCATTCCCACCTGTTCTCCAAAACTCTGCTCATGCACACATTGCATACATAATGGGCGAAAAAAGCAACGCATACGAGAGCAGCAACTGCCTTCAACGCAATCTGCATGAGATAAACATGACAGAAATGGGTTAAACACATGAATACACCATGCAAAATCCAAGACTGTTTCTTCTATTCAGAGCTCTGAGTACTGACTCTTGGGGAACTGCCAGTTTGAAGAACATAGCTCATCTTCTTCGAATATCCAAGCAGCAGGATTGGTGGAAATACAGTTTTCCTCTCCTCTAATCTATTCATTATATAACTGCAACTCTGAATCTCCTGCAAAGTTTAGGAGCACTAATTGATATACATTCATATACCTCTTTTTTTTAAAGCCAATAACGCTTTTCCTGTTTAACTGCCTCACTAGTGAATTCTTCCTCTAGCAAATCTGGGAGGGCAGACTGCCCCATCTGGCTTTGTCATCTCTCTTTTTCTCCTGTTTTCTGTATTCCTGAATATACTGACTTAAATATTTCCCCAACCTATTTCTACTTTTCAGCAGTACCTGGTTTTTCCCCACTTGGTAAGATGGCGACTGCCCTGGTTCTCACACTCCAGTAGGCAAACCTTGTCCCAGAGCTCTCCTTCAGCTCCAGTTCTCGTGGGCGTTGTGCAATCAGTATTTTGAAAGAAATTAGTTAACTTTTCTTGATTTTTTAAATTTTCTTTCTTTCTCTGTGCTCATGTGGGAGAGACAGGCCTATTCAGCAACATGAGTTGATAAACTTCTATTGCTTTGGCTTGCTACAGGTTGTGGTATTCAAAATTTCTCCTACAAGACACTCAAAACAAGCAGCAATATGTATGTCAAAAAAAGGGGCTTCTCTTGTGACTGTTCTTTCTTGCCTCCTAAGCAACACAGAGCATGAGTCTTGTCGGACAGTTGTTTCTCCCCTAGAAGGAGTTAAGAAAACATCCTGCACTCTAGATGTGTTTGTGGAAGAGTGTCCTGAAACCTTTTTTGGTACGGGGGAGCTGAGGCCAGCCACTAGAATGCAATGTGATCCCACAAACAGCCAAAGATAATGTCCCCTCTGAGCTACTTAAGCTGAAACCTGCACTTCTGCTCAAAAAAATCACTTTTGTCACTTGTATGTGTGACTAGTAGGGAATCTATTAAAAATACAGCATTTTACTTGGGCAGTGATTGCAGCACCATGGCATTTGAAAGGCAGAGCATAAGAAGAGACGGTGGTCACTGCTGGCACGCAGGCATTTCAGTCGTGCTTTAACAGCATTTGCTGTATTTATCAGCTATGTTTGCAAAGCAGGCTGATGGCAATTTATTGGAAAATAGTCAAATGCAAATAATAGTCTCTTGATAATCATTAATAGTTTCTTAGCTCTGTATGACTGTGTGAAGGGGATTTGCTGTGCCAGCTTGCTTTTGTGGACGGTTAATAGTAAATAATTTGTCCCTCTGAAAAATTTAATGCTGCCAAAGCATAGTTAATATATCCCTATGTCTCGGTGAGTATACAACTACAAAATAGATTCAGCGCTCCTGTTTCACCTTTTGCCATCCATCTCTCTTGTAGCTGAGAGACCCAACAGATGGTCCTTTCTGTGTCTGTGTGTTAAAACTGTAGTGTAAAAGCTGCTGCTATGTATTTTCTGCCTTTTAATTTTCAAGAAAATATGTAAATGGAGGAAATCCTGCCCTATGGATCAAAAGAACAGAGCCCAATTAGCATGGCGCTCTGCTCTCGGAGTCCTGCCCCAAACTAGGTCCCATTCAGCTTTTAAATGGACCATCTTGATCTTTTGTCCCCTGTGGGTTTTTTTGTTTGTTTTGGGGGGTGTATTTTGTTTGCTTTTTTCCCTAGTATTCACCTGGAATTTCCCTCTCTTTGCTGTAATCACTTTGTCTTTTACAGTGGCTTTTGTCTTACATGTGAATAACAAGAAGCTTTGCATTTATTCCTTTTTCCTCACTTGTTCTTCGTGTACAGGCTCTTTAGGCACCTGCCGCTGGCTGGAGGCTGGAAGAAATGCCACGGTGTCCCTCAGAGCACATCTCGTTCAACAGAATGAAGGGGAGGGAAAATAAAAATCAGAGAGGAAGTATCCTGGCAGCAGGTAGGTAACTCCTCCTCCCTGCTATTCCTCCTGATTTGTACGTTTGTGGCTATCCAGGCAAGTGTATTTACTGGAGAATCTAACAAGATGCCAAGATTTAATTAAACCTAATGGAAAGGGGAATGATATAATAATCATTTATGGCTTTGAGAGTACAACCTCACCTGTTACAACCTGATACATAGTTCTCTTGTCTTTGTTGGCTATACCTAACAAAAATTTGGCTTTTTGCACAACTTGACTCCTTGGAGAATAAAAAGCCTTGTCCTGTACCAAGCCTTTGGAGCCTCAGAAACAACTCAGAATTGTTCTGTACTATATCAAAGCGCTCTACAAAGGGACAGGCGCTTGGCTATTGTGCCGTAGTCATTTTTTCTCATTACCATTGTGCCTGTATGCCTGGGGGGGTGGGTGGGTGGGTGGGTGCGTGTGTGTGTGTGTGTGTGTGACAAGAATCATCCATAAAACACAAATCTAATTAGGGAGATTTTCACGTCTCCCAGCTCAGTCAAATACTCCCGAGAGAAGGGCAGGGCAAACCTCCGCAGCTGAAGGACAAATCAATACTGATAGACTCCCACTAATCCCCCAGGCCGTTGTTTGGGAGGGAAGGCAGGGTTACCTGCGCGCCCGCTGCCTGGCTGGGAGCCGGGTCAGGATTTTGCTCAGGCAGGTGCAGAACCTGTTGTTTATTTAACAAGGTTGGTGGCAGCTGCTGCTACCGCTTCGGAGCAATTAAAGAGTGTGTTGTTTGGTAGGAGGTTGCCAGGTGCTGGCTGTCCTATATGCTATGACAAGCAGGGCAAAATTTCATGTAAACACCTGCCAGCATCCCAGGAAAACCTGTACTAACAGGCTATTATGTACCTGCCATTAAGCCATTTGTGGGTTTAGCTGACAGCAACATGTGCACACCAGCTATCACAGCAAGGGCTTGAAGAGATAAGATACGCCAGTGTTTCCTTACCTCCAACAGATGCGAGGCCAGGATGTTTGAGAAACACCAACAACCGCTTCAGACTTTACCCTCTCAAACACACAGTGCCCAGTCTGTAAGTGGGGTGAACTGGTGCTGCGCTGCTGATGGCAGGAGAAAGGTACGATGCATATGGCGAAGCTTTAACATAGACAAGGCCTGCCAACCACAGCCTAATTTTTCAGCACGGGGTTGTTTTTTCCCCTGGGAACCTGGGGTTTGGGTGGGCTTTCTTGCCTCAGTGTACACGGCAGGCAGGCTTATGGGTTAGCCACTTTTGATTCATTTACAAGTGCATATATGATCTCTGCTTTGTTAACTGAGATTGGTACAATTAGTGTCATTAGTCACAAGCTTCCCCCTGAAAAGAACAGATGCTACTACTGAAAAAAATCGTATCTTTGAAATATTTAAAAGCATATATTACGATGATTAATAAACTTCTGAGAATGCATATGATGAATAGTGCTTCTGTTACTTTGGTGTATGAGACACCCAGGTATTCTGCTGCCATCACCTTCTGAGAGCATAACTCAGGGAAAGAAGCCAAGAAGAGTTACAGGCTGTTCCTTCTTTGAGGTGACTCAGCCAGAGATCAGTAGGAGCCTCTCAGAGCTCCTCTACACAATGTCTGTGGCTAACAGCCCTCAAGGGACCATCGACCAGCCAGAAATGGCTGGATCACAGCAGTGATGTGGCTCCTGCCCTCGGCATGGGAGAGATGCTGGAGGAGCGGGAGGGAGGGCTGGGTGCTGGCAGCCGGGTCTGCAGGGAAGCCCGGGGCTGGGAGGATTCTCCGGCTGGGAAGAGGGTCCTGCAGCTTAGGGAAATGCAACAAGTAATAGCAATCATAACATAAGGAGGGGGGACCAATACATAGAAGGCTTTTCAATTCATTGCTGTACATCAGACTGTAAGAGTTTGTTTTTCCTGTGCTTAAGCACATAAATGGGTGGTCTGCTTTATGAAGTTTGAGACAGTCACTGGATTGCTGTTCTGAATTGTGTTTTGTTTTGAAAAGAAAACCAAAAAACTTACTCAAATGTGGTTGTGGCAACAGTTGCTTACATCGTTGCCCTTACTATATTAATGAGTTCAACAAAAGGGACAGTGCTGCAGCACAGCAATTTGCCCTGGTTCCTGCAAACCCCATCCAACTGCTTCTGTTTGCAACTCTCTGCACGCTGCTTATGTTTAGGCAGATGGACTGTGTGCACATGCCTCTTAGTACAGGTAATTGTGCGCTTTGGATTGTTCAATGGAATGATAGAAATTCACAAATTTAAGAGATGAAGTTAGAGATTCCTTTAGTTTTGCAACAAGAGAATCCCAATACTATTAGCAGATGAATACCCCAGGAGTAACTTAGCCACGTTCCTTCACGGGGAAGGGAATAACTTACCCAGGTTCATTGTCTGCGTACTGTGTATGTTCTCAACAGCAATTATTATATATGTATTTTCCTTCCTTATTGAAAGGAAAACCTGCAGTCTCTTGCCCCCTGCAGTTTTTAGTGAATACTGTACATAAATTATTTATTTCTTTCTTTAGAAAGGGCTTTGCTCTGCACGGCATCTGTCATCTTGGGATTTCCCCCTCCCCCTCTTGCAGAAATGTAGCTGGAAGCTGTTTGACTCAATCAGAGCACAACTCAAAGTCGGTTGTATTAATTCCATCAAGCTTCATCTACTCTTTAACATTCTCTTTCATCTGGTGAGGACCTTCATTAATATGCACTATTTGTGATTAAGGTAGCACTTACAGGACCATCACAGGATAATGTGCAGATTACTGCACTTCAGAAATACTGCCCTGTCATTCGTCCATGAAATTCAGCTTTCCAGAGATTTTCCTAAAAAATACTTAAGATAATAAAAAAGACTTTTTAAATTACTTTTTTATTTTTAATCAAGAAAAGCCATGCTAACAATTCCCCTCTAACATATGATCTCATTTGCTGTGGCAGGAAGATGGGCAAAGGGACAAGATTTCAACTGAAAGATGGGGCAACAAAAATTAAGATGGATCAAATAAGCTAACCTGTAAAAAGTCAATAACTCAGTGGGATAGTAAAGTCCATTGCTGGTAGCTCTTCTTAAGGGGAGAAATAACTGTTACACCAGTAGTAACTATTAGCAAATGCTGTAAATTGTGACTTTTATTTTTTTATTCTTATTTTTTAAACAGAAGTCAAAGTAGCATTCAGAAATAGAGCCATCAGGTGAACTTCTGCGTAAAGGTCAAGCAAATGCAGTTGCTGGCATGAGACAAAAGACAAAAATAAAATGGGTAACAGGACAGAGAAACCTTGGAAGTAGGTGATGTATCAAAGTGAAGAACAACGGAGGTCGATAAAGAAGAAGATTAAAGTAGAATAGGAAAAGTAATCAGAAGAGGTCTCAAGTGAAAGCTGTTGGAAGGTAAACTACATATTGCAGAGAAGGAAGTCTTTGAATCATTAAATAAACCTAGTGTAGTCATGCCTCTTCTGATGGTCAAAGCTGCGCCCACTGAAGTGAGTACAAAGATTTCAACAGATGCAGAATTGAGCCTACAAAGAGCCTCAGCAGCATCACCACTGGAAATGGCAAGTGTCACCTGCTGGGGCTTTGCTGATCACAAAGAAGAGCTGAAAAACTGTTACCAACACAAAGTACATGCAGCTCAGCCGTGCATGGCTCATGGAAACCCTCCTTTTCAGGCATGCCAGTGCCAGAGGACCTGGAGCCAACCACAGGGTTCTGGGACTCCTGTGGGGACATGAGGAGGTACCTAGGGCAGCTCATTGCAGGCATGAGAAATGCTTTGGTGTATGATCATGTCTGGGTGTCTTGCAGAGAGAGACATCAAAAAGAATGGGAAGACAGGAGGCTTATCAGCACATCAAAGTGGAAGGTGGTGCTAATATGCCTGCACTGAGGTTGAAAGCACAATCACTTGTTTAGTGAGCAGAATACAGAGAACCTAACTTTATTTCAGCCTAAAGTAATATTTATTTGGTTATTTAGCAATACAGTTCTATGCCATGTGGAGGCCAGAGCAAAGGATCAGGGCTGGGATGTGGGAACACATTGTGAGAACAGAGTTTTCAGGAATGAGGTGTCATAAATTGCAGTTGAATCAAGAAACCAAGGAAGAAGGAGCTTCGTATGCAGAGAAGCACCCTTGTATACAGATTTTTTTTTTTCCTGCCCACTGTGCCTATAAAAGGATAAGTCTGGCTTTACAGAATGGCCCATCCCCTCTGCTGGAGGGTGGATGGCTGCAGGGGTGGAAGAAAGCAGTGGCTCAGGACTCCCAAGAAAGCTGAGGCCTAGCCTTTTACCTGTTCAGCAGGAGCGTTAAAACATGTTGGGTAGATGGACAGGTTCCAGGATACTGACCTGGAGAAGAGAGGAAAACAAACCAAAAATGACTGAGAGGGTGAGATTATCCGTAAGCAACAGACAAAAGTGGGGTTCAACTGGACCTTGCAGGTCCATTCTGAACTACAGTTCAAATGCCTTCTCCTGCATGTGGACAGGCACATGGAGCCTGACCTCTGTCGCTGCTGCTGGTGAGAAATGGGCTGGAGATGTGCTTCATGCTGCGTGTGTGCACAACGACGAATTGAGCTGGAAACTATTTACAGGGACCCGGCCTTTGTGGCTGAAAGGTTAGGAGAAAGGAGGGAAAGCGAAACAGATGTGGCATAAGAAGTAGAAAAAGCAAAATGTTGCAAGTTAGGGAAGAACCAAAGGTAAGGTGGGGAGCTATGGCTGCAGTTTCTCTTCTCAGACCGTATGGGCCACTTGGAACTGGGAATTACTTTCCTTGCTCTTAACCCCAAATGTCTGTTTTTGTGTAAAGTATCATTTATGGGGAAATTCCATCATTTTTATAATGATTTTCATATCATATTTGCATTATATTACTTATTTACATACCAATCCCACATAGTTTCTCCTCCTGCATTTAAAAATTTCAGATATGTTATAGCTGTAAGCAAATATTGAACATTTAGTAACTACTAGCTTTGCTAAAAATGCCATTTAATCATGGGACCACATGCTATTTGTTCATGGCAGGCATATTAACAAATGCTTGAAGGATGTGCAGAAATAGTCGAAGGCATCAGGAAAAGTTTTCAGAGTGAAAACTAGGTACTGGTTTTAGGGTCTTCAAAAAGAGCATGCTGGCAGTGGATAACGGTTAGTGTTGAGGAAGAGGAGAATTGCTATGATATCACTAAGGCCCTCTTCTTCAGAAGCTACTGGCTGGGGCAGTGAGGGGGCAGAGAGAGAAGAGGGTTTAAGGAATTTCTTCCCACAGGAAAAGGGAGCCTCAGTCTCGAAGGGGAACCAGGGTGTGGAGTAGGGTAAGGAAGACTTATTCCTGCTTATGAGGATGATGACCAGCCCAAAGAGGGGAAATGAAGATATTGTCACAGATTTCTGTGTGTGGCGGGTGTGTACTGCTGGCTTGAGGGGTGGAAGGGCCTCCAAGGAGCTCTAGATAGTAGGTGGGACTTGATCAAGAATTGTATATTTGTGGTTGTAGAAGAACTGTATATCCTGAATTTATTCAAATCGTTCTTTTTTTTAATCTTGCGGCACTGCGGAAAGCAGTATCCACTCTTGGGGTTGCTTTCTGCCTCAGGAAAGAGAGCGGGTTGTTGAACAGAAGTGACACGGTTAGCTCAGGTGGGACTGGGAAGCTCCTCCATGAATCACTCTGTTTCCCACTTGGAACTGGGACACATGATAGCAAAGGATGCTCTGACGAGAAATAAAGAGATATACCTTCTCTCTTACTATCGACTTCTTCCTCGCTCATCAACTTTCCCCTCCCCTGTCCTCTTTGCCAGTTACTCTGTTGCCTGTTTTACCCCCTCTATTCTCCCTAACTCAGATCTCACACACGAAGCCGGGTCTTCAGTATCATAAGAAGCGACTAGAGTAACAAGGGGTTTGAAGAAGCAAAATACAAACCAGAGAAAAAAATACTGAGTTGAAGAAGGAGTGCCATATTGGTTGTTCTGTGTAGTGTTCTTGTTCAACGAAATTAACTGTACATTCCCATAATTAATTCCTCTTTCTTGCAGTTACATCAATTAGCATACAACACAGATAAAGCGAAGAGGCAGTGGTTGGTATTTTGCCTTCAGCAGCCGGCGGTGCAATATGTTAAGCCATCAAATTGCCTATGTGCTGCAGATCATTTCTCCCGTTGAAAAAAACTGCCCACCATTAAGGCACTAGCAAAGAAAAATGAGCCAGAAGTTTAAGGCAAAGGGGCAGTGCTTCAAATGTACATTTTATGCTGCTAAAGAGATCCACAGTACTGTGACCAAAATCCTATTAAATGGAACACTTTCTATTTAAATCTTCCCATGACATGTTTCTGGTATTACTGTACCAGGGAGGCACATAACTGTCAGGCTTAAAGACTGCTCTTCTTTCCTTCCTTGAATGGCTCTGCGGACTCAGGCTGTCACTTCTAGTTCAGGGTCTCAGGCTAAGTGCCAAACTTCTGGGCTGAACAACGCCTTACCTCTGACTGCTGATCCCCTTAACTTGCCCCTTCCCCGAGCCTCCGTGCGCCATCGGCTTTGCTGTGTCCCTCGTGGGATGAACGCCAGCATGGAGTTATTGGCGGGTGCATTGCCTGTCCTTCCCCGCTGGCAGAAAGGCCTCTGCAGTGTGAGCCTGGCCAGCACTGAGCGGTCAGCAATAACTCAAACAAGAAGTTACTGCTTTTGCAGTCACCCTTTGGGCATCTGAGGCATGCTGTGGCTTCTGACCTGCACAGACAAGAGTTTCTCACCAGGCAGGGCAGCAAACTGCACTGAGTGACAATTAAAGTCTGCGTTCACTCACTATGAGCATCTGACATTATCTGAAACACCACACTTAGCTTGCTTTCAAGGGCCGATCACAGCATCGTGGCTACATTTAACGCTGGCTTACATTAAACGCTTGTTGTTAGATGTTAATTGTTGTTAATAATCCCAAGTGCAGTGTATTGGGAGTGGAGTGCAGGAGTTGGTTCAGAGGAGCAGAGAAACGCTTAACTGAATCTTAATAGATTGTTACCCCAAGCTCCCCAATTATTGATGGTGTTACAAATAATAGTATAAGAGAAAGAAGGAATGTAAATGATAAACTAAAGTCTAGGAGTCTTATTTTGTCCACTGAGAGGCTAAAATATTCCTCCTTTTTTTTTTTTTTTACATTCTGTATAGGAAGGGCAGCTTTTTTGCTCCCAGTTCAAGTGTTTTGATGCAATCATAATTTCTACAATGTGGACAGCTACAGCACTGTTTTCATTATTTACTTAGTTTGTAAAGTATGTAGAAAACTCATTGGATGTGGGATTCCACCTAGAAACAACTGGCAGTAGCCAGTAGCTCAACCAGAGTTATTGTTTTAGTTAGGAATAGTTTTCATTTTTGCATATTGGCTTTGGTTTTTCATGTCTTGTACTTGGATATTGAACTTTAATTTTTGTCATGGCTTGATCAATTGTCTTAGCCTTGGTTTTCTTGCTTCATCCCAGTATGTTAGCAATACTGCAAAAGGGAATAACTTTCAGGTAACTATTCAGTGTTTATCTAAAGTGATTTTACTCCCTTCTTGCAGTTTATGGTGGACATCACAGTTCCTGGCAACAGTGATAACCTCCTCGAAGGTCTCAGAAAGGACACAAAGACCTGAATCAACAGGTAAGTACTAGCTCCAAGGTGTCTGACTTTCCCTATCCATCCTTAGTCGCATCGGGCAACGCAGAAGTCTGAATTAATGTTCTTTTCTGTGGGTGAACAGGACTCTAGCATCCTTCCTAGCGCTTGCTACATGAGAAGTAAGCTTGGCTAAAATCCACCAAAACCCACAATCCCAAATAAGCTAAGAGAAATAATATATTTCAAGGGAAGAGCACGTTAAAATATGGTATCTGTCAGGTAACTGAGCCCATACTTTATTGAAAATATTTTTTAATAATCTTCCTGGCCAATATTACTATTTATCAGAGCTCTCTTTTGTTTAGGCAAGGGCTTGCTGCCTCACAGCCTGTCTGCTTGGTCCTGCAGTGCAGCCATTATGCTGAATTTATGACACAACAGTAATTACTGTGCCAAACCCAACCAGCTGCTGTTTAAAAAAGAAATCCCCCAAAATCCAAGAAACAAAACCACTGGATTGTGCCTAACAATGCAGAATTAGATGGTAGAGGACAGGGAAGCTTTATTCAAGTGCTAATGTTCACTGAACTAGCAGGGACCCTGGAAATGAATGGCAGAGTAAGTAGCACGTTGAATAAGCGTCTCCTCCAAGTTTGCTCCATTATAAGAGCCCTTCTCAGTGTACAGTGTTGCCACGGTATAAGGCACACAGAGAGCCAAATGCTCACTTAGAGTGAACAAAAGCCTGTCTCCCGCTGCTGCTTAATGCTGTAACTTTTATTAGCAGCAAGTGACAGCAGTTTACCCTCCCTTCCTTTTTCTAGATGATTACATTCTTAAGCCGATTGACTGTGTTGACTAAAGGCAGCTGTTGATCCACAGTCTTTCCTCTTACACACACAATGGCACACAAAGAAAAGAAATGCCAGATTCTGTGTGTTCAGGATAAGCTTAAGATTTTGATTGCCTGAACAGAGGTGAAAAAATGGTTGCTGTATCAGGAGCCTGGGATCCCTAAGGGCACAGTTTCCACATGCCTAGCAAAAGCAGGTGGGGCTGCTCTGAGTTTGGGAGCCCGGAGCTGAGCCTCCCTCCTGAGGTCCCCTTCCCTTCCCTCTTGCCCCAGACATGGGGGGAAGTATGGGGAAGGGGAGCACAGGAATAGTATGTATTTGGTTGGATTTGGGCCACTAAGTCACTAACCTTATAAAGGGAAAACCCTACCAAGAAGTGTGAGGATTAGTGAATCATATGTAAATACAGCCTGCAGTCTCTACACACAGTTAAATGTAGGTGTGTAAACGGAATTTGTTTTCTTTTTCTTGTGCATAGCTGTTGTGAATACCTAGATCTGTTTCTACCACCAAGTCCAGGCAGCTGCTTTGGTCCACGCTCAGAGGACCCTAAGGACATCCAAAGTGGTAGCTGGCCTTTGTGCTAAGGCTTAGGGATGCGATGCCAGTGCATGGGGATGTGGCTGGTGTTGAACGCTCAGTTCACTGAACTTGCAAGCCATCCTTTGAGCTCGTAGATAGCACTATTATAGGGGATGGCGTTGGGAAAGGCTTCCTCATAACCGCAAAATAGCTGAAAAGCTGGTTCTTGGAGTGGTACTCCCTTTGAAGTAACTTGTCTGTGAATTGGCACAAAATTTTCCCCAGGAGGAAAGATGACAGTGGAAGTGGCGTTGCAGCTATAATTACCCAATTAAGCTTTTTTCAAGGAAAAACATGTCTTAGATATCACCTTATCTGGTGTAAATTAATGGAAAAAAACCAGTCTCTTTCTGCAAAGATTTAGGAGACAAATTTCCTGGTTCAGCCTCTGTTGGCTGCAATGCACAGTAAATACATCAGTTAAAGGTCTCAGGAGAGGTTGATCTAAGAAGGCGGCTCCTGCCGCTGTCTTAGCTCAGGTGAGAGGCAATTTGCTGTTGAAAGGAACATCCAAGAGCAAGTCCTCATTTGCAAAAAGAAAATACAGCTGAAGAAAGTGTTGTTTTTTTTCTCAGGCACAAACCAGTGAGGCAAGGTGGCTGCAGTAAAAAGGGCTCTAGTCACAAAATTCAGATCTGCACTTTCCTCCCTGACAAAACTGTGGGCTACCTGCTTAGGAGCCTCTCTAGCTAATAAGAAAATGCACACTGAAAAATTGTTCCAGGTGAAATCCAACTGAATGAAGCCAAAATACAATCAATCACAGCTTTTAAAGGGACAGTCACGTGGGAAAAAATATTTTGACATCTCAAACTGGAGTTTTCAAAAATGGTTAAAGCAAAAGGTACTTTTCCTATCGGGAAACTGTGCCATCTGTTTTACTGCTTTGGAGGCTGCAATAGGAAAAAGTGCCTTTTGTTGTGCTCCTTCTTCCTAGAAGGAAAGACCAAACAACAAATGAGAAATGCTGGCACCCTTACTATCTTTTGCTCCTCTCTCTCTACATATACCTAAGCGCCCATTCATATTTGTGTGACATAAGATGATTTATGCAGCTGAAGTATTGGCCAGACATACCGCTTGTAAACTGCTGGAAAAGCTGCTTGATTGTGCCTTGTGCAGTGTGAAAATGGATTTATGCACAGTGGAAGAACTTAACAGGGATGACAATTTGATAACTGACATTGTTACGGTAATTTAATAAGAGGAGAAAACCTAGACTGGATCTCAAAAGCTTGAGCAGACATAGATAATAGCTCACTGGTAAACCATATCCCGAGGAATGAAAGTGCTGCCAGTGTTCTGTCAAATAGGGAAATTCTATTCAATAATCAAACAAGACACATTAGGGAAGCAGGTGGCTTTCAAGGTGGTAACAGAAGTATGAGCGTGGGTCTGAGTTGGAATAAAACGGTTCTAAGGGTCAGAGTCCAAGGGAGTTAGCACTGAGGAACGGAAAGATGCTTTATTTTTGTGAACGTGCCAAAAAGTTGCTTGTTATAGAAACATTTTGGAAAATCCTGCACCAATTGATGGAGTGGTATGGTAAAATATAGTATTTTAATTTCAAGCCACCAGTGCCTGATTATAGTTCATACAAATCTGTTTTCTGTATTTGTTCATACGGGTACTTTTTCCCCAACTAAGGACAGCTGATATAAGGGGAGAAGGTCTGTAAGTCAAAAAAAAAACCAAAAACAAACCCGACAATGATAACCATACAAAAGGGTTTAAAGCTCAGTTCTACTGCTTCTCTTCACAGCACCTTCAATCCATCCCTAGTGTCTTCAGAATAGTCCATCAACTGTTACATTACCTCAATTAAAAGAAATTCAAGCTTACCTACAGCAGCCCATGTAGAATACATCTGTTAAAGCTGCTTCCCAGTGATGAGCTATTGCTTTCCAAAAACCTTGGCTAAACCAGCAGCTATAGTTTTCACGTAGGGATGGTGTCTTTTACATGTTTGCTCTGCTCTCTTAACTGGGACAAACCAGAAATAAATTATAGCTTCAACCGAAGCTAAAACCCGAAATGAAGCGGCTCGTCTGGACTCCAGGGCACGGGAGCTGAGTATGCAATAGTTACCTGGGCCACGCCGATCTGGGGTGCACCTGCCCCTTGCAGACACTGTTGTGTTTAAACACACCACCCCCCTTTCCTCCTCACCCCTTTCCAAGCCGCAGCGATTGCGCTGCCCGTGTGAATGTGCGTACATCAGTAATCACTTCAATGTGAAATGAAAATCCCAGTGTAGACAGAAACATCTATTTCGTCATTCAGAAAGAGCTGCATCAATTTATTTTGGTTATCTCTACCAGTAGGTGTCATGATACAGCAACCTGTGAAAATTTTTGGTGTAGTAGGAGATAATGTGGTTAAATAAACACTAATAATTATGGAATTTTATTTAAATTATTGGATGTCAGTGGTTAAAAGGGTGGTTAATTTTGCTAGATGATACTACCCAGACATAAGACTCCTCATTTTGGGTGCGCTGCAAATAAAAACCTCTGTCACTACCCAACTGTTTTTTTTTTTTAATGCCTGTGTAATATAACTGTTTCCCTTGTTCCAGGAGCAGTACCTGCCCTTCGGTAGGGCACCCTAATAATGGGGTGGGTAAGTGACTGAGGAGTGACATCCTCTGAAGAAATTAATGATAACCTCTCCTTTGAAGAAAGAGATTCAAAAGGCATGCCACACACATTTGCTACATCTAAGAGCAGTCCGCTTATCTGGTTTTGTCACACATCAAAGCACACTGACAGTCATGTCCATTTTTGTGATTATCCTGATTTCATCCTTCTGGCAAAAGAAAAAAAGCTGTCTGGTGTGGGAAATTAATTAAAAGTAATGGTAATATGTCAGGTAGCTGGGCTAACTGGGATCGTCTCTGTTCAGTAATGTCGTGCCCCAATGAAGTTGCAGTTATAAATGTAAAAACATTATAGCATAGTATGACTACAACTGAACGTCACAATTTTTCCGTGCTTTTCCCTCCTGCTAGGAGGATGATGAAACGTGAAAATACTTTAAATAAGCATGAAAGAATGTCCTCTTAAGATCCACATTCCAGAGTGGGGTAAATGACCAGAGAGCAGGGAAAATGTTTTGGCATAGGCACACCTGTATTCACGGGCACGAGCTGCTGCAAATTACAGTATGGCACGTCCTTTCTTTCGCCTTCACCGTACCAAGCCTGCAGAGCAGCAGGCACTCTCAGCTCTCATGGACATCCATGCAAGCTGAGGGTACAAATGCCAGATAGGGTCTTTAGTTTCAATACTTTGCCTGTACAGACATGTCACGATTTAAGAAGAATAAAGTAGCAGTGTTTTTAAGCTTGATCTGTTTGCAGGCCTGATGACTTCTCCTGAATATGTCTCCTGTTCCCATTGAAAGCACCTGTTAAAATGTTCGGAGTTTAGGTTTTTTCTTATTTTTTTTTTAATTTATCTTAGCCTTTAAAGATTGTGGTTGCGAAAAGAAACCCCACCATGTTCCATGAAAGGGCCTGTTACTGTTCAGTGAGGGAAGAAAAACTGGAGCATAACATCTTATTAGAAATGTATAAACCCTCCTTTGTCTATCCTTGCTTCATGTTCTCAGTAAAGTTCTTGCTCTAAGCTCCAGGGATCATGTAAAGCCATTCTAGGTATTTTTTAATGATTTTTGCAACCCATATTTTGAAGCTAGTACTGTGTTTTCAAGGCATATGCGTTTACAACTGAATTTCTAGATTCTTAAAGAGTTAATATGAGAAAATAGATGGAGTCTTATTAAATGGATTCCTCAGGACAGATGGAAGCAAAAATATTTAAGAATATGCATTTCCTTTTAGTGAAAAACCCCAACCCTACAAATTCAGTAACGGAGGCAACCAAGAGTGAGCATAAATACAGCATGAGGTGAATGCGGCACCATGGAAGTGCACAGGGTTAACCACGAGGAGCCCGTGAGTGACCGCTACTCAGGCAAGACTCGACTGAGCTCCTTTAGCTCAAACTCACCAGCTACCCACACAGAAACCCTTCTGCGCCTCTGACTTGGAGGGGCTGATCACCCAAGTCTTCCCTGAGTGTGGGGTGTAAGACAACCTTGCAATAAGCATTGCCATCTGCAGAACAGAATCAAAACTGCTTAATTGTTAAGAAGACCTCTTTAGTTTGACAGGTGTGGGTTTTACACAGCACACCTCCACCATGTCATATTGCCATTCTTGAAGGAAATGAGGCAAGATCACTACATTATTTTGGTATCTCAAAATACTACTCAAAATGTTACTTTGGGGGAAAGTCCAGTTTCTCTTGAATTCCTACCGTAAATATACTTACTTTAAATACACTTTGGGAAAAGAGAAGGCAGTGACACAGGAGCCAGAATTGGAAATACTTACCTTAAATTCTTTTCCTAATTACCTGACTGTTTCTCAAACATAGAGAAAAGCAACTACCCTCTTCTGGGGACCGATTTTCAAAACCGCTGCTGCTCAGCATCCTGCAAAACCACAGGTCTGGTTGGTTGCTGCCAGACTGGGACAGTTTTTCACTTATCTCTACTTTGGCTTCAGTTTCAAAGCAATATTCTCACACAAACCAAAAGTGAAATATTCACAGGGAGAAGCTACCACAGTGTACCTGCTTGTCATGAACCATAACCACTTCAGTGTGGTTTACCATTTATTAGTGTTCACGCAGAGTCTGTTACTTGGGAAGTAAATTTTACAAGTGAACATTAGCAAATTAGCCAGCATGTTTCAGGGGATGGACATAGGATCTCTGGCACCCAAACCAAATTCTTACCCTTTTTTGGATTGGAGGAGGATCAGCCAGTGATGAAAGAGCTTTTAACCTTCATCTTAGAGCTGTCAGCTTTCTAGAAAGCAACATATAGTCAGAGTATTTGGTATGGGCCTCCCAACTCGGCTGTGATCACTGGAAGAACTATTATAATGAGAGACATGGAATCAGCTCTGCACTTCACCGCGGTAAATGATGAGATTTATTGTTTTAATTGACCATCTTTCTTACTGTTTTAGTTGCAGTTACGACTGAAATTCCATCTCATCGTAAGGGCATCCTGTTCACGACGTTTGCCAAAGCCTGAACTGGGTAAAGCTATGGCTTAGGTGAATGCTTCTCATTTTTATAAAGATTTTCTAAGCTCTTAGCCTGAGAGCTGCTCTCTGTTTAACAAATGCCATCTCTTTTCCCATTCAAGAGAGGGCCCAATAGCTCTTATTCACAGTCTGGGACAGGATCTGCAACGTTTGAACTGTGGGTAAGTCTTTCTAATAGTTCACTAATATAAATTTAGTGAATAAAACGTTGACAAGTAGAGTAAACTGTACCCACTTGAAATGTGTCGAGTTGAGTCTTGACTCAAGTAACTTAACGCAAGCAGATCCGGATCGGCAGAGTCCTTTCAGGGCCTGGTGCTCATCAGGGCATCTAATGCCTACTGCTTTCTTTCATTGTATTCTGTCATTCACACTGTATTACCATAACAATGACATCTTCTTATTGGTGGGGAGCAATAGAAGGCTAATAAAAAATCAGTATCCCCGTTAGTATTTTCCTTCTCCCTTACAGAAGAAAAGAAGAAAGTCACCTTTTATAGTGTCTAGGACAGGCAAATGGCCCTTTTTAAGCAAAGAAGATTCATTTTCACTTTTTTACATCATAAAAAGTACCATCTACCATGATGTACAGAGTGACAGCTAACAACCACATTTCTCTCTCAGTTTCTTGACAATGGAATTTTCTTTCAAGTTCTAAAATATCAGGATGAAGTTCCAGTGACAGTGATATAGGAAACTGTGCCATTGGAAGGTTTTCTGAAATACTACTGAAACATCCCCAAACTGCCCACAACACCTGAGCTATAGCATTTCACGGAGATTTTTCACAATCTCTTCAGCCCAAAAATATTGTGAATGCAATGAGCTGCTAAAGGTTATCAGGAATGAGAGCTTTTCTATAGCATCATACAGTAATCATAACAGCATACTCCTACGCATACCGCAGTAATGGGTCAAGACATTGATACCTCTGGGATGCCATCCAGACAGACCTTAACAGGCTGGAGAAGTGGGCCTGTGTGAACCTCATGAGGTTCAACAAGGTCAAGTGCACCTGGGTCAGGGCACTTCCCAATATCAGTACAGGCTGGGGGATGAAGGGATTGAGAGCAGAGATGGACTTGAGGGTACTGGTGGATGAAAAGTTGGATGTGAGCTGGCAACGTGCTTTTGCAGCCCAGAAAGCCAACCTTATCCTGGGCTGCATCAAAAGACGTGTGGCCAGAGAGACCCCGCCTGGAGTACTGCATCCAGCTCTGGAGTCCCCAGTACAAGACAGATGTGGACCTGTTGGAGTGGGTCCAGAGGAGGCCACAAAAATGATCAGAGGGATGGAACACCTCTCCTTGAAGAAGGGCTGAGAGAGTTGGGATTGTTCAGCCTGCAGAAGAGAAGGTTCTGGGGAGACATTAATGCAGACTTGCAATATATAAGACAGAGACATTTACCAAGGCCCGTAGCAACAGGACAAGGGGCAATGGTTTTAAACTGAAAGAGGGTAGATTTAGATTAGATATAAGGAAGAAATTTTTTATGATGCAGTTGGTGAGACACAGGAACAGGTTGCCCAGAGAAGGTGTGGGTGCCCCATCATTGGAAGTGTTCAAGGTCAGGTTGGATGGGGCTTTGAGCAACCTGGTCTAGTGAAGGATGTCCCTGCCCATGGCAGGGGGGTCAGACTAGATGATGTTTGAAGGTCCCTTTCAACCCAAACCATTCTGTGGTTCTACCAGGATCTAAAGTATTTGGTATTTAAACCACTAAACTTTATTCAATAACCATATGGTAGTTTTTTAATTGTGCGTGATTTCAAGCCCTTCTTCAGCAATGTTTGTAAGGTAACAGAGTGACAAAGAACTTGGTAGGGAGAATAGACGCGTGTGTGCTGCCTTCTTTGACACCCTAGTCCAAAGAAGAGGGTGGACTTCCACTGCAGGGCTTTCCCCACATAGCAGAAGAAATCTGGACTCCATATACTGCAAACAAACACTATTAACAATAATTTTTAAAAAAGGAGCCATCATATGATTTTATACTTTAGCACTGAGACTCTTAGAGTTTTCCAAATGTGGACCTCAACTGTATGCTGGATATTAAAGATTTATAGTAAATCTATAATTTTTTTTTCTGTTTTTCTTTACAGTTTAATGTTTGCATTGAAAAGAAAAAAATAAGATTAGACAAAGACAAAAAAAAATAGACCGTGCCTCTAATTATTAGAGAACAGATCTGCAAGTCAAGCATGTCTTGTAGCTTGCAATTTTCAAATATCAGGGGCAGCAAATGAACGCCGATAGGGCTGCCTGCGGGCTAGGGCAGTAAGAGCTTTTCTCAGCTAGAAGCTATTCCTCCCCAGAGCAAATCCTGCCCTCCCTGCTACAGAATATGAGAGGAAATAAATAGGTCAAGCTTGTGGTGCTAAAGCACTCTGAGTTTGCAACCACAAATAAAATTAATTTAAAACAGTTAGATAGAGACATGTTGGAAAAATTAATAATACTTATCCTTTCAGTTTTTCCTGCTATGAGTGCTTCACTGTGTTGTGACTGAGCGTAAAAAAGGAACTGGCACCAAGAACTGATTAGCAACCCTACAATAACAAAACAGCAGCCTTGCAGGAAAAAGGGAAAAATGATCTGATTTAAGTTTCCAGGGGAGCATTAGGAAAAACTTCAATTAAAATTATTTTCTAAAAACCTTGAAAATTCAGCAACACTGGTTCGTTTTAATTAGCTACTGTGATCCACCCCCCTGTGAAGTCAATGGTTGCCTAGACTCTCAGGGAAAACAAGGACAATCCTATCTATGTGCAATTGGTAGACTGGATCCTTCTCCCAACTCTCCTTACACCATAATTTTATAGTTGGCTTACCACAGCAAAGGTGTACTTACAAAACAAATTATATATACATATAGTCACAATAATTAGAACTCTTTTCCATTGTGTTTCCAGACATTATTAGAAAAGGGAACAAAAAACTTTGCATAAAATATCTTTCTCCACACTCAGAGAAATTAACTGAATTAGGTGGCACAACATAAAGTTTCTATTCATAAAGCAGTTATTAATTTTACAGCCTTTCCAGCTCCTTTGTGCTCCTTTTTTCAGTTGTGAAAAAGAGATTTAAGCAGGTTATTTGGGTTAGAGTAAAAAACTCTTTCTGCACTCTCTTCCCCAACATTTGATCCAGTCCTGAGGACAGCTTAGCAGAAAAAGAGAACCCGATTTTTGGACTTTACGTACTGCACTTGGCACATCTGGAGTGCGCTTTACTGGGACAGGACAGGGGAAAGGAGTCAGCAGAGCTGGCTTGGGCATTCACAGATTGCATGGCCTCAAGCAACTCATATGCCTTTTGTGCTCGATACTTATTTTACGATATACCATACCATATGATGTCATTCTCACCAGTAAAATGTGAGGTGGGCTGGAGTGGGGTCTGTGTCCAAAGTAGCCATTGCCCGGGCACCGGCTGGGCATCAGTCTGCTGGTGGCAGGTGGTGAGTCATTGCCTTTGCATCACTACTTCTTTTTTTATTCTTCACTTACTAAACTTGAGCCACTTTTTTTCCCCCTCGCTTTAGCCCTTCCGATTCTCTCCCTGTGCTGCTGTGGGGAGCGATTGAGTGACAGGGTGGGGGCTTCCCTGCCAGCCAGGGACAACCCACCGCAGCCTCAAGCTGTTGTAGGCCATGGGCGTGCATTTAGAAAGCATCACTATATGCTTGCTCTATTCTTCTGGTCTGCTTTATCAGCCACATGTTTATCTGTTTTATTTATTATCAAAGCCAGGATACAGGCTATGTGAATAACTGGTCTTGCCCGGTACAGCCGTTAAATATTCTTATGTACTTACTCCAGTAATCACCTGTGTGGCATTGCTTGATTTCTGCCATTATTTCACAATTAATTTTCATGTGCTGGTAACTGGTTTTCAGTAGTGGCTGGAGTCAGGGCTAGATACTGACTCCAGGATCTACTGAGATCAGCTTTTCTTTATCTAGACAAACACATCTTCTTTATGAATGCCTCACAAGCTGCTCAAAGCCAAATTCAGAGGAGTTTTAACAAATTTACGGGAAGTTTTTAGCACAGTGCTTGTTTCAATGGAGTTTTACCCACAAAACGTACCTCCACTTAAACTGTAGCCAGCAGGGACACAGGTCATTACAGCAACAATATCCAGTCCCTTCAGTATAACTCTGTTTTCCATTTCATTTTATAGCTATGGTCATGTACATGTTCATCTGCTTTTCCTCATTCACAAGATTATTCTCCATACGGGATGGGCATCTTTTGAACTGTCAAATACGTGCTTACCTATGCACTGGTTTTCTGTAGCTTTTGATATTCACCATGGCCAACTTGGTGGTGTTCTCCTTTGATGACAGGCAGCAAGGTGCCAATCTGGAAGAAAACATTTGACCCCAGATCTCTTTTCAGGTTTTCCGACTCTGGTTTCCAGCTGACATCAGAAGTGGGAAACAAATCTGGTTAGCTGTTAGGCTGGTCAGATTGTCCACTCCCACAACCTAAGGTTGTATCTAAAGCTGCTACACACAGCTGCTTGCCCTATCAATGAAAACCACCCTGGAAATAAGGGAGAGGAGAAGAATGGATAAATGACTTGTCTTCCCAGTGTGGATGTTAAGCCTGAAGAGACTTAACCCGCTGAGACAATGGCCAAGTTTGGTACTTAACTCTGGATGGGAATTTAGGGACATTATAGGACATTCTCCCACCATCCCTGCGTTTCCAGCAACCCCCTGAAGACTGAAGGTCTTACAGGACCACTCCCAAGGAAACTCCAGGATAGCTGGGAAGACGTGAGGCTGTCTCAAGGAAGACCAGCACCTGCCAGTCTGCACTGATGAGGTTCTGTAGCGAGACATCCATCAACTTGAAGCACGGGTATAATAAAGATATTGGACATAAGGATAACGCTTTTCTGAAGGCAGCCTTAAGCAGGCATACTCAGGGGACGTGCCCATGCTGGAAGGGACTGGCCTTATCCTAACAGCAATATTTAGGCTGAGGTGATCAGGTACAGAAGATGTGGATAAGAGAAGTTATTTCTGGATACCTGACTCAGTCTATGGCTGGAACAAGACCTTCTCCACCTGTGCCTTTACTGCCTTAGGAGGTTGAAAGCAGGCAGAGAGTAGGTGGCTCTGAGACCTATAATGGATCCAAGACGGCAAATTTAATTGTGATGCTTGGATCTAGATTTGCACACGCAGAAGTGGACAGAGATTTATGGTCTCTCCTCCACAGGATGGGTCTGAATTTCAGTACCCTCTTCAAAGAAGAGGAAGTTAAAACTACAGTTGAATCTATGATTGTTCCAAAGAAGACATGAATAAACCCAAAACAGAGGTGGAAACAGCTACAGAGCAAAAACCCTATCAGTCTGCTGGAGTTTGGCACAGATAAACCACTTGAGGACTGAAAGCTAAGTATCTGTATGAGCCTTTAGAGAAGGACATCAATTGCTCCTATAATTGAAGAAGGCCCTAAATATTTCAGAGAAGGCAGCCAGAAGAAGAGCATGTGTGTGCCGTAGAAGACATACATGGAGAACTATCAACATAGGCTGGGGGTGGAGCAGGAAAAAGGGGAGACTAGCCATAGGCCTTGGAGGTCATATGGTGACCCCCAACTTTCCTACTTCTTCCTCAAGAAAGGAGTAATTGGGGGAGAGGCAAGAGGAGTCAGAGGGTAGAACACTGAAGTAAATCTCTTACCTCCTCATCCTCTAGCCTCTTGTCCTTACCTGGATTTACCAAGACAGCTTGAAAAGCAGTAAGGCTGCCCAGCTGAGAAGCATTCTTGGCTGGCAAACAGCCTCTTAGACAAACTGCTGGCTGCTGCTTAGTTGGCAGTTTGAGGCACACTGCCCTGGAAAACTGGACTAAGGAAACTTTGAAAGCTTGGCATAGTTGTCACTCTTCTTCTGTGTGGAAAATGTATGCCAGAGCTTTTCTTTGGACAAGGACAAGGTAGTGACCTGGCACAAGGTACCTGCTTCATCCCCTCCTGGCATGCAAGAGAAAGAAGAAGCTGTAGACAGTTGAAAGTGGAAAAGACAAAAAAGGCACCTGGTTTCTAAATAGACTTTTGAATGTCTGGTGAGACAAAAGCTGAGGGAACCACCCATCTGGGCACAGACAAGCTACAGGCTTTCACAGGCATGGTGAGAAGATGCTAGGAGCAAATGCATCTCTCAAGTGATGGGTAGCAACTAGTAAAAATTTGCAACAATATTCTCACATCCAAGAGTAAGGGCCTTTAAAAAGATATCCAATAGATTTTTAAGAATAAATGTAGAGTGGCAAAATGGTGCTGCCTACAGTCCACTTAAAATTATAAAATGCTAGTGACTCGTATTTCATGATTTATGGACGACTCGCTTCTACTCTTATTGATGAAATTATTCATTAAAACAAAGCTCCAGCTAGATCAGCCTACTGGATTTACTCAATAATTTTGAGAAATGAGGTTTGGGTGTCTGCAGGAATTGGACTGGAAGTCCCTTTTTCCTGTTTAAAGAGAATAATATTTATAGCTTTAAATGCTGTGTCAATTTAAATGTTATAATGTTTCACAATCATGTATTTAAACACAGAAATCTGTTTATTTACCCAAACAAAACAGGAAATGATTCCAGCCCTCAGGTTTTGAATTCTCGTTTAAATATGTGAACATCAGTCCACAACTTAGAGATGTTTGTGTTATCTATGTACCTCCAAAATACTCATATTTCATAGGCTTTTTCACATTAATATTCACCAACAGTATCACAAAAGTTCTTTTTCTTTTACATAACTGTAAGCAACAGTAATTCTAGAAACACTAGAGAAAAAAAAGCATAGCAATGTCCACAGTTACAAGAAAAAGTGCACATTACTTGGTCACAATCACAGTCATTACTTGGAAAACTATATGTAACAAGTAGATATAAAATATCACTGATGCCTTAAACTCATTGTCAAAAACGGAATTACATAAAATTTTGTACATGAAATAAGGCAAATTTAGGAATGCACAAGAAACTTGTTATTCAACAAAAGCTAAACAACAGAACAGATAGTACAGTAAGCATAAACTAAAGTACTTTTTTCTATATACTTAAAAATAAGCCTGCCGTAGTGCACAAAGAAAACACCATTAATGTGTAATCAATATTATAAAATAAGAAATAGAGGGGTTGGGAAGAGTGGGGGAGGGGAGAGAAGAGTTTTATTATAGTTGCAGCTGCATCCATTTACAGTTTTGTACAGGTTTTAGCTAGGCCTGGGAGTTACACAAATCATACCAGAAGCGTCAATGATGACCTTCCTCTGTTAGAATTTTGTTTAAATTAAGGAAAACAAAATAAATACACACAAGAGTGCAAATTTTCAGATTGTCACTTGCAACCTCTTAACATTCATCATCTACATCCAATCACAACTAGAGGGACTTGTATAGGACAGCAGCAGTGATCATGGAGTTAGATGAGCTCACTGTAAGAAATCAATTTATCTTTTTTTTTTTTTTTTCTCAATGATATGTCTTTTTTAAAAAACCCTCAACTCTTTATTAATTGCTAATAAAGCTGCAATATATTACAGAATGGAGTTGAGAATGGTATGAATGCAGGAAATGCATGCTTCCTTTGGAAGGTATTCCATAGATGACAATTTACAGTACGCGGGGGAAGAATTATCCAGCATCAAGAGTTACTCGTTGTAGAAAGAATATGAAGTTGGGGAGAAGGGCACGGTCAGGGGTTCAAGAGAGGAAGGGGGGACTTACAATAGCTCCTCAAAACATTTTCAGGACCAGTGAAAAAGTTTACCAAAGTAAAAATGAAAAATCTTGAATGAAAACAAAAATCTTTTGTTTTGTTTTTTATAAAAATTACATTTTTTTAAAATACAAGATCCTTTTAATTGCAATTGTGCCCTGCAGCAACAGGACATTTGGCAACGATTTGCCATATACTGCAGCTTTAAGTCCAATGAGTCAGTATCACATTCCACTAATATTGCACTTGGATCTTGAACCATTTTTTTTAAACCATCACAGCATCTTCTGTTTCCTCCACTTGTTAGAACGAGTTAATTTCTAGCCACTTTTTCGATATTTATGCTGACACACTAAAACAAAAGCAATAGGCTGGACACAGTAAAGTACCTCGGAAATACCAGAGGTCGAAGTTCACTTGAAGCACCTTAACACATCACTTTATGGATCAAGAACAGTGTGGCATTATGGTAATTAACTCTCCTAAAAGACTGTGCAGTAATTGAAGTGTGTGCTCTGGGAAATCAAAATGTCATTAGTGGAAACTCTGAGATAAGACCAGGCCAGTGTGAAGGTCACATGACTCAGTTCTGCTGCAAAATAAGGTTTTCCAGTTCATCTGCAGAACGCAATAAAAATGCGGCTGATTCTCGATACCCTGCCACAAGCTGCCTCACTGCATTTATTTCAGTTGGACTCAGCTGGGGTCTAGAGCTTGAACTACTGGAGGATCCAGAGCTGGTTGCTAACTGCCTCTTCATACTGAGATCTGTTGGACCTGCAGATTAGGAAAGAAAAGACAAGAAGCTTCACATCCGCTGCCAGAGACGTTTCACAGGTTTGCAGCTACAAATGCAGAGCAGCAAAATCTGCTCTCAGCTGAGTGAAAGTGAGAAGCAGCAGAAACAAGCAAGAACTGTTCAGTTACCAGTTGCCTTGACAGGAACCACAGCAATTTATATTTATATACGACAGTCACCCTTGAAGTTCTACTTACGTAACAGGAGGGGCAAGTCCACTGCCAGCAGAAAATCAGCTGCTGGGGGGTATCCCAACAGTGCAAGCCACTTGCACCCCAACACTGCCCTGGGATCCGATGCTGGTGAGCAGGCAGAAGGTTCATCTCCTGTGCCTCCCCCAGCTCCAGCTGCCATCGTAGGCTTCATGGCGATCTGCACACTTGCAGTTTTTATCACGGAGTATCAAACTTATGTTGTCTAGATATCTATTTTCACGTTTTATGCTTCAACCAGCATGCAGCCAGATTGCAAATCCCTTACAGACGTAGATAAACGGTCATTCACTTGACTAGCCCTGGCGCCATGTGATCACTTATATAAATAGCTGGTCATGAATGAGATTAGGCTGGTGACAATCTGGCTGCTACAGTGAGGAGTACACGATCATCTGTGGGGGCTGCACACAGCTGGCAATATACTGCAAGGATCTTGTAAGGCCTGAACGCTGACAAGAGAATCTGCAGCAATCACCATGTTGCGTTGGCAGCTTATACCAATATGCTTAGCACTTTTCATCAAAGAATCTTCTCAAGACCATGTACGCCGCATGCAGAAGACAGCATTCCTGAGGGCAGTCTGCAAGTTACCGCCATCGGCAAAACCATCTGCTGTCATGAAGTTCGGCTTTGTGTAGAATTTCCCTGGTTGTTTGACCATAGTTATTGATCAGCTAAGATGTACGGTGCTTTGATGAGATGTTCACGTTTTCCACTTAACACAATACATTTTTTCTTCCTGGAGTGTAAATTTGGACAGGTAGAATTGGGCTGAGGACTTTTTTAAACATAGAAGGATACAGAGGGCAAGTATAGCTATCAACCAGTTTATTATGTGCAAATCTGGAAAAATACTGCTCATTCATTTTGACAGTGTAGCAAATCTATACTTAAGATCAGACTAGCCTGATCTTAATCTTAATAGTCTCCTGGAAATTAGGATTAAGTTATCCAAAGCAATGTATCTTGCTTTCCTATGAGAAAAATGTCACTGTTCAATTTCATCTGGACAACGTATGTCAATGCCAAGGCTTTCTCAGCATTGGCTCACTGGATGGACCTTGCTTCCTAAAAGACTGGAATAATTTTAAAATTTAGCCTATTCAACTGTAGAATACAGAACACACCAGTTCATACTGTAGAGGTCCTCCTAAATAATCCCACCAGAATCACAAGATTCAAAACCAGACTCACTATCTTAAGCACTAATGGAAAGAGATGTACTGGTTTCCAGAAGCTGAAGATCTGGTCACAAACCTTTCTTATTTTTCTTTCTTCTATGTTTATGCAGAGATACAGCTGAGACCACAAAGAATGGGGAGATTGCCATGTCCCCGCACTCACTGAAGTTAACGAAAATCTCCCCTCGAGTGAATGAAAGCAGAGCTGGGATGATGAAAAGAAACTACTCAAACAGAAAGGGTCCTATTAGATCTTATTTCCTACTATGCAACTAGCATGAACAGCACTTAGCCTTACGACTGTATTATCCAGTTTTACACCGGCATAAATGACTTTTAAATGACTTCCAGTGTACAAAAGATAAATAAAAGGACAATTAGCTCAGTGACTTTGTTTCAGCGTGACCACGCACTGCAGGGAAACGATCACAGTGTGAAGAAGCTCAGAGGATATTTCTAAGTAAAATCTTAACCCAGCACAGCAAAGAAGGGTATACAAATCATAAAGGCAGCTGGACTGAGTGGTTGTAAGAAGCCATTAAAGACTTCTATATTTATTGAGGTGGTAGTGAAAAAGCTGCCACTGACATATTGAGGGCATTGAGCTCCATATGAACCTACTTTAACTTTTATGTTCTTTCCTTGACTCTTATTCGTGTCACAGCCAAAACCACACACACACACAATATAGGGCAGGACAGAGCTTCTGTGGCAGAGCACGTCTTTTTCTGAAACGAAACTGAAGGGCTTTTTTCATTGGTAATCCACATTTTTAAGTGACTGAATAGGATATTACGTTTATTTCACTCATAAGTAGAAAATACATAGAAATATGCTTGCTTACACCTCTGAGGTTTTCCTTACAAAAACTGATGACACAAAGTAAAAGCACTGCTCTGAAAGGGAAACTAAGGGAAGACCAGATGTCCAGCATGCATAAATCAGTGTAACTCCTCACGAGTCTATAGGGTCGCAGTGATTTACACAAACTGAAGATCTGGCCCTGTATTCCTAGATGTCCAGATTAACTATCATGAGAAAAGTTTTTTAACTCTTCAGAATATATATCTTTGAATCCCTGAAGGTACTGGAAATAAAGTTTTGTGCAAGCGCAAATCTGCAGTCTGCATACACAAGGAACCATCAGGACCCAGAACTCCTCTTGGTCTGGGACACTTCTGTTGTGTACAAAGTTCTTGTATACAAAGGAAATAAGAAATCTCGGATTTTAACTTACCCCAGCTACTTCAAACTGCTTGATATTTTTTATTATTTCTATATACTAGGAAAACAGGATTTTACTTCACTCCTGCCTTGTACCTAACAAGTCACAGTGCTGTCCTCCTTCCCCTCAAAGAAAATCCCCCTGAGCAAAAAGGCAAAGAAATCCACACACAAAGAAAAGTGTTCATGGCTATGGTTTCAGGACAGTGAGTACACCCGTGCCTTTTCAGGAAGGGAAGCTGCATGTGCTGGCAGACAGCTGAGCAGAAAGAGAAGAAGCCATGCTTGATGCGGGGATAAGGATTTTAGTTCTTCTTTCAGTTATGTTCTGTGACCCCTACACCTCACGTCCAAAGCTTGCCTATGACAGCCCAAGCTTTATATCTGGGAGAATACCTCACTCAGAGACTAGCCCCAGGATGTATTATGCTGGTCTCAGCTTTTCATAGCTATGATAGACATTCACTGGCAGTATTACTGATTCTTAAAGGTTGTCCAGGCTGCCATATGCTAAAAATACTACAACTTATCTGTAGCCTCATCAGTCATACCTGGTCATTCAGAAAATAAGGAATAAATGCATCTTATTCTTATAGTGTAGATTTTTCCTGTGTAATTTTATGCAAATCAGCTATTGAAACACGGGAACCTAAATCTTACTCAGAAATATCCACCACATTTTTTTAACCAGACAAATAAATCACAGACATTCTGAAGGCTTAAAATAGCTGGTTAAGGTAGACACTTCATGCACCTCTGTCTCCAGAAGCCATCATTACAGATGACTAAATCTGGAGAAAGCTGAACGGCTTCACCACCATTTCTTTTAATAACTATCCTTACTTTAAATAGAACTATTTCCTTAGTGTACTTAACATTATTTATTAAGCTGCCAGTCTTCACAGGAACAAGGAAGTGTACCCTTATACAGAGGGAAATCTGAATATTTTTGCAATGAATTTTGCAGTGCCAGGTTCCTCCAAGGTGATACTGCACATTTTAGCATACTGCTTCCTATCCTGGAGTACTTCAGGACAATTAAAAACCTTGATTGCAAACATTACCAGGTTCCACAATGTCTGTATGTTCGAGCAAAGATTAAGCATATATCGCAGAGATGAAGACAGGATATCTATTTTTATTTATTTATTTCTCTTAGTGCATACTGTTATAACTCCCAATTGTCACCTCCCATGTTTTTATAACAGCAGTGGGTTAAACAAATTGCTGAGACAGATCCTTTCTTTTATATCCTTTCAGAAGACTGAAGTATTGTTCCTCTGCTTCTTGCCAAGGCCACCTGGTTGACACTTTTAACATGAGAATATTTTTGATTTACCACCTCAGTCCAGTTACATAGACCTAATTTCCCCTGTGAGGTGAAATTGTTCTTGTTGGAACCACATCAAGCTGAATATGCGAACTCTGAAAACCCACTCTTCGTGTGCTAGACAATCATTTATCAAATTAGCTGCTAGGAATACCTGCTATTAAATACACTGAGGGACAAATGGCTTTTCTGTAAATTGCAAGACTTAAATGGAACTAGTTATTGCCTCATGCACTACTCATTAGCAACATGATTTATATGAAATTCCAAAATATGGGTCAGATGTAGATGTGCTGTTACTGATTGCTTAGACACTATCAACTGTCTCAGCAAAAATCCCTTAAGAATTGCATGCTGTCACTCGGTAGCTACCAATCTTATAATTAACAACTACTGAAAGAATAATAAATGTGTCAATGACTCTCAGAATGGTTATCACTATTGGAGATAATAATTTAGAATAACAAAAATAATTTTAAAAAGCCACATGTGCTTAAGCATCTATACTTCTACATTTTCATTAATAGTAAAGCAACCTTTTTCATCTGTGAAGATGTAAAAAGCAGTGGCACTTATTTATAGAAAAATACATTTGCCCATGCTTTGAAATCTCTCTTGTGTATCTTTTCTATTGCACCTATTCTCCTTTCCCCTTTTTTTCCCCATGAGTGGCTTTAGAAGTGAGTACATACTAGGTTCTCATATACTCCAATAAAACTAAATAGAAAAAACTATCGAAGTATGCTACTTTTTCCAAATCAGATGTATTTATTATTGCAAGAATGTTTTATTGTGATATTATGCACCTGTCAATGTTTCTTTTCCTCCTGCCTTCAAACAGAGAGCAGATGTGCCTAAAACTATTGTTTCAAGTGCCGGGAGATCTCAGATCAAGAAAACGGGGACTAATGAATTGGACCTTTTAAGCTTCTTTCTCCCTTCTACACCTTTCCCTCTGGAAAACATACCTTCAGCTAGTTTAGGCAGCAGAAAAAAACTACTGCGTTGCCTGAGGAGAGAGATGTGAAAACACAGAAATGCCTATAGCCACATGTTCCACAATCAGCAAACACACTGGTTTGTGATGAAATGATTATGTAAGGTCCTCCAGTAACGTTTCCTATCCACCAGAGGAGATGAATTATGTGGCATACACCTGTCTTGCCTTAATGGATGTCTCCTGAGCTTTGTGCAAAGGTAGAAAAGTAGGATACTGCCCAATATATCCACAGACATTCCATCTCCATTCCTATGGTGGGAGTAGACTAATACTTGCACATGCCATGTATCTAATAATTTGAAGAGGAGGAGGAGGAAGGGGGAAGAGGAATGTGGGGATGATCTTAATATAGAAATCAGCCAGCGTCTCCCAGCGAGAAATTCCCACTTTTGCCACAACACAGTGTAACCATTTAACTTCTCCCAACCCCACATTTTGCCTTTTTTAAATGGGACTAAACACACTATCCCAGGCTCCTGACTCTGTCACTCTTGTTCTGTGTCTCTTCATGCCCCAGACTCCAGCTGTGTTAGAGACAAGCTGGTTTGTCTTTCCTCTCTCTCTCCACTTTGATGTCATCAGGATAGCACGGAGAACACACACGACTGTGCAAGAGTAGAGGTATAAAGAAGAGCTGGAGAAAGCAACCACAGCAAAAACCCCATTCAACCCCTACATCACGGCCAGCCATGCTGCGGGTAACCCAGTCAGCACTTTAAGAATTAGCTACATACTGGATATTCTCAGCTGGACTTTTTTCTTCCTAGTTTATTGCCAAGAAGCCTCTACTGATGATGCAAATGCCAAGATTTTACAGAAGGTTACAACTTCACCAAATTTGAGGGTGCAGAAATCAGGCATTCTCCCTACTGTCACATGCAGAAGTGGTCAAGAGTGCTCGGCCCTCCTCTCCCTGCCCCAGAGTAGCATGGCCAGGCTGATTGCTGGGGCTCAGCAGCATCAGCTCTGGGAGCTTCCCCCAGCCACCCCATCACCTTCAGCAGGGCTGCACCACCTGGAGGACCAGGAGGCAGAAGGACCAGGAAGGCTGATTTGCACATGGGTAAGAGACCTGGCTAAAGTGGGGAACAGCGGGGAGAGCGCAGCCCTTTTGGGCCTCTGGAAGGGAGCAGCAGGGAGAGGTGAGTAGTGTGGTGGGAGTCCAGAAGCTACCAGCTGGACCATGGGGCCATTGGTCATGGTCTGCAGGCCTGCCTGTGGGAGAGGAGGCTGAAAGAGAAGCCTGCCAGGGCTCAGGATTTGCTTGTGGTGTGAACATATTCAGATTCGGCAGGAGGACTCACCTGAGCTGGAAGGAGACTGGACGTTTGTGGTGCCTGGGATGCAGTGCTGAGTTGCGGCTGTGGTAGAGGTAGGCTGCAGATCTGTGTAGAGAAATGGAGACATAACAGCTACTTTGTCTTACCATGACACGAGGGCATGCCCTGCATGGCCAGTCCGCCATCGAGTCTGAAACGCCCTCTCTTTTTAGACACAGAAAGGGAAATGACTGACATTTCTGCCAAAAAAACAGGCAACGATACAGAAGAAACAGCCCCAAATCACCTCCAGGAAACCCAGCAATGGCAGCAGAAACACTGATCTTAGGGAAAATGGACTTCAGGAAACAAAGTGGCTGTGGAGAGCAAGGCTCCGACAAGCCTGCCCGGGCTTCAGAGAGTGCTGACAGCTGGCAGCCATTGGGAGAGGGAGGATGGCAACCCACTAGACAGAAACACGTGGGGAGACGGGGCAATCCCACTCTGTCAGGAGAGGCTCAGGCAGCATGCAGGGACTTCAACAGCTTCTGGCGGCAGCAAGAGATTTTGCTTCCAACAGAGCAGCCTGTCTCCTGTCCTCACCCTCCTGCCCTCAAGCTGGGCGTCCCTCCAAGCTTGGTCCAGGTGTGATGGAGCGGGGCCAGCTGAAGCCTTTGTGGCTGGCTAGGAGCTGGCAAGCAAATTTTGTTTACACCCACTGAGCTACCCCACCTTGGAGATTCTCCTTTCAATCCTGTAGTGGGAACTGCATTAGCCTTAAAAGAGCCATGGAAATCCACCCTTCTCAGAGGGCAGCTCTGTTTTAACATCTACAAGAACCAAGGACAACATGCCCACAGGCTTCTCCCCAGCCCATGTACAGGCTGACAGAGGTTCTGTCAACCCACAGATTGCTTGGTGATGGGGTGAAGCTTTCCAGCTAAGCTGGCTTGGCCTAAAGGGTTTAAAAGCAGGGGAAAAAGAGACCTTGGTGCTGTAAACCCAAGCCTTTTCCTGCTGTGCTTTTTTCCTGCCCACAATAAAGGACAGGTCACTGTACAAGCTGTTGCATTCTGCTTGCTCATGTGAGCAGTTGCATGAAGACTTGCCCCATACAGTTGTGTAAGGAGATAATTATGGTTCTGTAATTAGCCATGTGGAAGGACAGGCTGAGGAGGGAAGCATTGCAAGAGCAGGCACAGAGAGGTCCCTGAGCCAGAGCCACCAAACAGTTGGGCCAGCTAAGTCTGTAAGATAGGAACAGAGTAGGGATGAAATTTATAGGGGAGGAAATAACCAAATCAAATGAGTCACAGCATACAAAATACAGGCATCGGTTGGACTACTAAATAGGAGAGCTAATTGGACATAGTCATTATATTACTGTGGGGGAAAGTCCAGAAATAGGTATTCAAGCAGTGAGTTTTAGATAGTTTTTGCAATTTCTCCTTTTTTCTGTTTTAGCAGATACACAAAACCAGACTGTACTTGTTTATACACACGTCCTGACTGAGGTGTATATTTATTTTTACACTGGGAGACCATTTGTAAACATGACAAGAACATTTGAGGGGTTACTAAATTGAAAAGGAAATGCATTCTTAAATTACTTCTTAGGTCCTGAAAACAATTTGCAAGCAAATATCCTGTTCTCCAGAGAGGAAACTCATTAACCATTATAACAGCCTTGCATATGTTTGGAACAAGAGTCCTTGAAACAGAATAATGATTGCAGACAACTGTCCTGTGAGGTCTGTCAGGAGGGCAATGGTTACCCCTCTCAACTGCAACTCTATCCACTCCTCTTAGTCTACAAATGAAAAAGCAAATATCCATGGACATATCAGAGGGGACTGACAGATCCCAAAGAACTGGCCTCCAAGTCCTCCCATTTCTCCTGTAAGGAAACCAGCTAATGGAGCCAGAGCACTTTACCCTCAATAGCCAGGAGATAATTAGGTTGGCTACTGATTGCTTTTGTGTCAATGAAACTAAGAAATTGATGGAGTTGCCTTTCCACAACTTTCCTAATGATCTTCCTGAAATGGCAGGTGGGTCACAAATCAGCAGCCAGCTAGGTTGTCAGCATCAACAACTGTTTTCCAAGTGCTGGCACACAGACTTTTGGTTCGTGGAGCTTATGTGCTTTCGATCCTGTAGGATCCCTGTGGAGAAGACGGACACCTTTGCACAATGTTCCAACTATGCAGAAGCATCTCGGAGAGGTGCAATGGTTTACGAGTCTTCCGAAGTAAGAGGACATACAGACAAAATTTTCCAGTGCAAGTAGGGAAAGTCAAGGAAGAATAAATCTTGGAGCATATGTCAGTATGCAAACTGTAAGTATCCACCTGTGCCTTCACCCCAGTGATGCTACACAGGGAAATGCAGTGCACTGCACAGTTCCCTGGCTGCGTTAGCTGTGCAGCATCTGGCAGTTCCTGAACAACCACTGTTTGCCCTGCAAAACCCATCTTGAGCTTTAATTGTGAAAAAACACTGGAGTCCTCTACGTTAAAGGTACAAAGAAAATGTTGCTTCTAATCAGAAAGCAACACTAGTTTATGATGTTGAATTTGTACCTCATCTTTTAAAATTGCACGCTGAAGTGACATAGAATACTTTTGCCTAAATCCCACAATTCACTGAAAAATGGGAGTTATGAAAATGTATCCTATTACAAGAGGTTTGAAGGGAAGAACAAGTACACAAAACAGTTGTGTTTCCTCACAGTTTAAGATTATGTAAAACAGGACTATTCTGATGGCTTCTGCTGACAAATAACACATGGGGAGTCTAATCCTACTCTTAGTTGGGTGAAAGAGCAAATGCCAACTGTTTTCAGTGGGAACTGGCTTGGATCTTCTCTGGCCACAATGTAAAAGACAATTTTAAAGTTCTTGTGCATTTTCCCAAGAAACCAGATTTCCACGGCCTGTCTTACTCTTATGAAAATATTTGATCAGAGATCATATTCAGTACCTCAGATGTGTTTTTCATGCATATGGAAACAATTGTAATCATCACTCACTCTCTTTAAGTCAAAGACTTTTGACAACTAAAATATTATCTTTTTAAAGCCTTTTGAAAACTTAATGCAAATAATTCACAGACCTTTGAGGAATTTGGGGCTGGGGGGTGAGGAAGCAGACATGACTGAAGGTCACCAGGACACTCCATACCAATAACTCCTTGCAGGCTGCAGCCCTGATAGTGTTTTGAAAATTGCTTAGCATGTTGAATATAGGGGCTGTAGCTGAACAATTAACATCTTGCTTAAGTCAGCCCATGTACCTGAAACAGCACTCTCCTCAGCCAGAGAGGGATCAGCCAGGACAAAAACCCAGGGATTTCTCTGTCATCTGAGACATTTTTTAAATACCGTTCTTGGAGGCAGGAGACCCTCAGGCTTCCAGAGTAATCACTTTTCTCTGACAGACAGACAATACCCTTGTTATCAGAATGGGCAAACCTGTTCCTTTGCTCTGAATTTGTATAAAATCAATACGGGGGACTATTTCAAACAAATAATACCATTCGCTTACATGTGTTTGTTGCAAAAGCTTGCTAATGTAAGAAGAAAGGAATGTTGCCTAAATAAACGACACCACTGTTTTTTTCAGAGGGGCATACAACCTCATGGTGACACATAATTACCTGCATCATTTTTAGTTTACAGATGGATATGCTGATTTCTCATTTAACACTTGGTATGCCAGATCCTTATCTGCGGTAAACTAAAGTAGCTAGAGAGACCATGTGAGAAATCTAGGTCAATTCATTTGTGTTACAAAATATGGAGTTCAGTGTTTTCAAACTCCAGCCACGAAGATACTAATGGCCTCATTTTGTGGTCAGTATAGGAGAGGACAACAATGACAGCGCAGGTCCTCATAAAGTCATGCAAATCGACTGAAGATCTAACCTGGCATTTTTTTACTCAGTTTTGTTAGAGTCTTCAGGTTCGGTCTCACCCTATCGTGAATTAGTCCCTTGAAACTGAAAGGAGACTAGCATACAGTGAGCAAGTATTTTGCTCAGCAGTAGCTGCTTGCGGGATTGTGTTCCTGCTCATTATCTGATAATAGCCTATGGATATTGAACCTACTAGCTTTCTGTACAGCAGGGGGAAACGTACACATGAGCACATATACATACAGGCACATTTTATAAGGAAACTCACCACTGCTAGAAGCATCGTTGAGATTTAGCAGCCCACCTCCGAGCCCTCTGTAACTATGGTAACTGTAGGTCCCATTGCCATTGATGTACAACACCTCCTGTGAGCTGGAAACAGCTGATGTTGAGTAAGTGACCTGGGCTGGCTCCTGTTTGTACTGCTTGTCAGCTGGAGCAGCCTCATCCTGCAAAAACAAGGAACGGTTTTGAATTATCGTTACATATTGCCTTGCACAAGAGGGTCTTTTCCATTGTTAAGACTCCACATCTATTGCTTTTAGAAAAGTATAATACATGTTAAACAAGCACAGGTGTGTTTCTGATTGACCAAATATCAGCTGAAAAGAAACAATGGAAATAAGCAAGAACACAGATTTCCTACAAATCTGAGAATATTCATTTATTTGTGCTCCACAAGCCAACCATACTGTTTGTCAAAGCAGAAGATGCATCCTCTTACCCTGAAGAGCTCACAGTTGCCTGCAAAACCCAACCCTGTCCAGAAGTAGCGTGGGAAAGGATAGAAAAAATTACTTTCTGACTACAGGAGTGACTGTTCCGAGCCAGAAAATCCCATCTTTCTTGATAAGACAAAACAATACAGAATGCACCAACTACTTTTTTTGATGTATCAGCCTCAGAAATGACAGAAGGAACAGAGGAATGGAATAAAACAGCATTTACTCGGCCCTCTGCAAACATAGGAAATCCTGTTTTATTCCATTCCTCTATTGTACAATATACTTGTACAACTACATTGTACAAACAGTTGCTGTGCCCATGCACACAAGGGCCAAGTGGTAAGGATGCCTCTACAAATGTGACTTGAAAGCATTTGTTATCTGTGTGTGAGCAGCGACTGTTTGCACACCATGAGTTCCCCTCAATGCTCCCTGTTTGCCTCATAGATGCTTGCATAATATTTAAAAGGATTTAGCACAACAGCCCTCCAATTTTCCCCTATGTTTCAGGTGAAAGTGTATTTTCCCCCATCTGCACTTACCGTAGCTACTGCTTAGAGCACCTCATCTCCACTCATGATCACAGAGTGCCCCTGTGGCAACTTTAGTAATGACACGGGTGAAAAAAAGAAAGGCATTAAGAGAAGATTTAATGCGTTTTAATAGTTAGAAACAAGGAAAACTATCAGTGTGTGACTGCTCAGCCCACCACAGGGACCTGAGTGCCAGAATTTCTGATTTAGTCTGCAAATGCATTTGAACTTTTTCTTTGTTTCTTTTAACTTGTAGACTTTTTTATGGGCCTGATTTTACACTCTTATCTGATGAAAATATATTTCAGTGATTTCAAATAAAATGGATCTAAGGAAGATCAGTATTTAAAAAATAGAGGTGAGAATGTTTGCAGACCTTTTCAGAGAAGTTAACTGAAAAATGATCTGTTAGAATTATGTCCCCTTTGCGTAAGATTTTGTCCATTTTATGCCTCTCTCTTCTGCACAACCCTTTTATGGTTGCCAAATATACTAAACTTATTAAGAATGCTATAAAATACCTCAAACCTTTCTTACAGTGTTTACTTAAAAATAAGAATGAATATATCAGCACAGAGGGATCAAATAGTTCAGTGTCCAGTCTCTGTGCTGAAGCAACAAGGGAAGCAGCTTTCCTGTCTGCATTAGGAACAATCATCGGCTCCACCTCTCAAATAAGACACTACCAACTTTTCTAAGATGAAGATATCCCTGTCTTGTAGATATTTATTGGTGAAAGAGACTTGGCCACAACTGAGATGACTCAGGAGAAGGTATATATATTATTAACAGAAATTTCAATATTTAATACAGAACACTGAACCATCAGATAATTAATTCCATAAACAATCAGAATGGGGCCCCTTGGGCACTAACATGAGCCAAGGCAAAGCTTTGCATTTTTAAAAGAGTTGGCCAAACTGGTCTCCTATGCATTTTCTTAAGTAATAATAGCCTTAAACAAAGGGCCAAAATTGCAATGTATTTTTGCCAGGAATTCAACTTTAATATCATTTACCTTTTATCTCCAAAGGTCACTGCTGTCTCTTATAAGAGCAAATGTATTATTTTCTCTGAGAAAATATTCATAAGCTATACAGTAAAGTTCTATCTTGGCAAAAAAGCTTAACTCATCGTCCAAATCTTTAACACTCTCAAGGCTGAGATGTTCTGTATCCTTATGTCTAAAACCAGATGATACTTCCTGCCACAGACTCACGCAGAGCCTTATTTTGTTCTCAGGAAGATCAGTAAGGGATCTTCTCCAAATTTATCAAGGACTAGACTGTGTTCAAGGGGTGCAGTGGAAAGGGGACAAATTCCTATAGCTGAGCAGAGTATCTCAGGGCCTGCCTCCTTATCCTGACTGTCCGGAACCCACAAATTTGCTGTCCCTGAATTTACATGTCCTCCAGAGCCCCTCTAGTTAGTGCACTGAAAACCTGACAGTGAGTTTCTTGCAGAGCTGATGCACTGAGCTTCTAGCAGAGCACAGCAAGCACAGCCTGGCCGGAGGGCGCAGCAAGGGTGTTCGGTGCACCTGGGTGCGTACCAGCCCACGTGTTAGAGCACATGGCCAAGAAGTGGGAGACCCGAGTTCTGGCTCCTTGTTGCAATACACGGTGAAGAGGCGGAAAATTTGGGATGCAAGGTCTTTGCTAGCTGTGGTGAGGAGGGGCCCTGAACTCAGAGCTGCCATCTCCTAGCAACCAGGCTCAAAGCAAAACTGCAGTGGGAGTCGGAGCTGAAGCTGTGCCACTGTGTGGAAAGAAATGCACAATTCATAGGGCTACAGAGATAGCAAACAAAAAGGGAGCATGACTCAGTTCCCTTTCAGTGAAGTGCTGCCCTGGGAGGCTTCCAGCCCTGCTCCCTTCCAGCTACGCCCTAACACAAAATTCACAAGCTGCTCCGAGGTTGGGAATCCAAGGCTGGGGCTGCCCTGCCGAAGGGGGATCTTTATATTGGACTAATCGCAGCCCTGTGCAACACCGTGGGGTGCCATGGGCTGGGGCTTGAGGTGGAGCCCAGGCGCCCTGGTGGGGAAGGCACTCCTCTGAGGGGTGAAAGGGGTTGAGAAGGATGCTGAGCCCTGGACTCCTGGTTCTGCATATGAGCTCTAATCTCTTGGCCACTATACAAAAGGTGGCTTCCTCTAAATATTACATGTATCTTTAAAGAGCAGACCAATCACCTGTACCTAAATAATGAATAAGTTGCCATACATTTCAGACCTGAAATCTGGGCCTCATCTAAGTGCTTAGCTCAGCACTTCAGGATGACTAAATGCGGAAGCAGGGCAGGATTTTTGGCGAGCATTTTCTGAGCAGGCTCAGGTGTCAGCCCTACTGCTAGGATTATGAACCATTAGCCTGGTCCCAGGGGGTTAGGTGTTACCTCTCATGCATTGCCCTGGGATTCAAGCATTTTTCAGAAATATTTTGTACTTCAAAAGGCAAAACTGTGTCCTTTTTCCTTGCAGTCACACTAGGACAAAGAAGCCAGGCTCTCTTTTTCTTGGGGAGAGAGAACATGAATATCATATTCACTTTTGTATACCTGAGATTTATTCTGCACAGATTCATTCTCTTCTTTCTTCTCGTCTTAATTGCCTTTGCTTTTAAACTAATGCAGACATTAAGCAAACATAGTGTTGTTCCAGAACTGAGATTTTTTTATTATTCTGTGTTAGCTGTTCAGCACTTCTTGTTTCCCCCTATAGTATGTTTACACTGGAAAGGCTTAATAATTTATTTATAACATTATTTTAAAAATATTTTAATTTCATAATAATCAGTAACAATTAACTAACCATCTATTAATATGTTTGACCTAACTACCTGCTCTGACTGATATTCTGAGCAGCTAATGAACAGTTTAAAAGGAAATACCATCCACAGCAACACAGATGCTGGTGCAGAATGTCACAACTGTGGTACAAAGAGTGATGCTCACCGGCAGTATCCCAGCCTCCTGTCCCCCATGCCAGCGGAGGCACAGCACACACATTTCTTTTCAAAAAGTCTGTCCTTCGTGGCAGCAACTCTAACAGTGCCATTGCGCCTTTCTGTTCCCTATATCTCCTTCAACACCACCCAAATAATACAAACAAGTAATAGCTTGTTAAAATAAAAAGCCTAGGCAAATCTGTGCTACGTTGAGTTTTGATCCCATATATACACAAGTGTCAGAAAGTCTGTGTATTCCCATTAAGAGCGAGCAGTGTTATTGCCTTGGCTCCACTGTCAGCAACAGGCATTGCTACCATGTAAATGTAAATCCCAAAAGGGAGTGTGTATGCAGAGCGGCTCACATGGACAATGCTAGCTGACCATAAAGCTAACAAAACTTCTGCAACAAGAATATAAATGGTAATGTTCCAAAAATGGCAAAGAAGGCGACATGCATTTAACTACTGCTTTCATGAAATGCAGTGTCTACCAGGCTGACAAATTAACAACTCTGAGAATGCCAGCTTTTAACTGCCCCTCTGTCAAGGTGATTTTTTCTCACTCAATTAGAAAAGAGACAGAAAGGCAAACACATTTTTGCCTCATGTTTCTTGATACTTTCTTTTTTAATATGTTAAACTGAAAAATGTGTGTTGCTTGTTGTTCTTGTCAATAAACACTTCTCTTAGAATACCACTTTGAGGTTAGGAAAACTCAAATGCAGATTAGTCTTCAAACAGAAAGGCAAGCCAGGGACCCAATATTTGCATATGGTCTTCCATTTTTTCAGCAAAGGAAGAAAAAATTCATTCACATGAAAAAAAAACCCATGCTTTCATGTGCTTTAAATTTTGTTTTAGCCTCAATAGCTTGTAGCATGGCTTTAGAAGAAAGGAGATAATGTTTCATATATTTTTCCCATTTGGAACCCACCAATTTATTTCTATGATTTTTGAATCAAAACTAAAGTAAATAGAAACACATGATAAAACCACGTAGCACTTTTCAAAGCATACCCAATTAATCCTCACAATACTCCTGTTAGATAGGACTTTTATCACTGCTTTTCAGATGGTGAGATTCTGGCAACAAAGGCAACCTTAAGTTAGCATTACCTAATAAGTGAAGCGCTTGAGTTCTGCAACCATAACAACATAACGGGCTTCTCTTTGTCTAACTTAATTTTTAAAATAATGGGAAGAAACTCAGAAGTTCCATCATGGGGTGCCCTGCTGAATCTGCAGGGGGCTGTGGGGCTGGAAGCTCTTTGCCCATCTCAGCTCTTGTGCAGAGAAGCAGCAGCCGGGCTAAGTGGCCACCATCGTCTGCGTGGAGCAAGGTGTTTAAAGGAGGATGAGCCACAGGATTCCCAGCTCCCAGTGCAGGGCCCAGAAGGTGGCCCCTTCTTAGACACCTGGAGATCACTGCCATTTCCCTGCCCATGACCTGACCGTGTATACCTTGTGCTCTGTCTCTTCAAACTTATTTCATCCTGGCTCTTCAAAATCCCTGACTCCTCATCTCATCCTCCTTGCTTCTTTAGTTTCATCTTCTACCCTCCATCTCAGTTTCAGTCTTCTTGCCTAGCAAATCCTAATCTTTCCTTCCCAAACAAGTCTCTTGATAACTGAGCAGCTTCAGCAGCTCAAGCCTTTTCATTTCCTAATTTGTATTTAATCAGTGTCACATCCACTGATGGTCCATCTGAGGTTTTCTCTCCCTTCTCAGACTCCTGTCAGTCTCCTAATGCCCAAAATCCTGTCCCACAGGGAGCAAAGCCAGGTTCCACGATTAGCCAGGGCAGCTCCTGTTTTCAACCCACATTATTTTTCGCTAGTAATATCTGAACCACTTTCATCACTAGTTCTTTAATTCACCTGACCAGTTTCCTTCACATCGCCAGCCTCAGCCACTCGCTTCCTCATCCAACCCCATTTTATAATCTCACTTTCCTTTCATCCCTTGTTATCTCTGCTGCTGCCATGGTTCACAGCCTCAGCGCTCTTCCCCTCCTTTCTGCATTAAGATCAGATTCCTAGTCACACCCACTGAAATTTGACTAATCTGGGAATTTAGCAACTAAAATGCTGTGACTGTGCAAGCGTGCACCCAGTTCACATCCTTGGCATAAATGACACAACTATATTGCCAAGACCAAACACAGAGGCTTTGTTTGGTTTTTGGGGGTTTTTTTAAGGAATGTTAAATACATTTAACGATCAAACTACCCTTAAAGGATGAAATTTTCCTCATTCTTGAAAATGGCTGAAGTTCTCTCTGAAAGAGTTCAACAGATGGAAGACATACAGAGCAGTAAATGTAATCCCTGGGGACTGAAGGTCATGAAGTTATCACCAAACTGCATACCTAGTAATGGGAAGTGTCAGGTAATCTTAATAAATGATGATAATACCAACTGCTTGGATGACACACATTGTTCTGACAGAACACTGGATCTTTTATTAGCTTTAATTACATTAAATTAATTCTCTAGTGTTTGACTCAGCTTTTAATTTTATGACCAATATCCTGGAAGCCTAGACAGCTAAACATTATTTTGGCACATCACAGTAGGTTAAATTTTCCTTTAACATTGCAGTAAAGCTGTTGACTCAGTGTGCTTAGCAATGGTGGAAATGGTATTTCTGCAAATGATGGATGTGGGTTTTCACTTTAGTTTTGGTTTCCACTGCACATTCTTTCTCCCCTCTCCAGTTGCTAAGGTTTGTGTTGGGATTACCACTCACTAAATAAAACCTGTTGAAGACTAGGGAGGCCTGAACAAAATGAAATAGATCTACATAATTCACTGAGTTTGAAATCCAAATGAAGCTTCACAGCAGTCCTTTGCATTGGTTGACCTTCATATTTAAAATACTGAATATTTATAGTCCTTTAAAAGGACATCTTTTAATATTGTAGAAGGTGCTGTGATCTAAGCATGGAGGCAAGGTAAGGTTTGTAGAAAAAGGTAATACCTTTTCCTAGACCAGGAGAAGAACTTCTGTGCCCAAAAGCTCATCTAATAAAAGATACTACCTTCCCCAGAAAGCTTTATTTCTCTTACAATGCAATGAGCAAAAGCCAGATTTTCAGCTGAAGTCAGCAGAGTTTCAGTATTCACAAGGAGAAAAGCCAAGCATTTGCTAAAGGTTCCCTGGTGAATTTGTGCACAGAGAAGTTAATTTGTGTGACCTCTTTGCCATGCTGCATCATGCTTTCATACCTCAAAACTATTTTGAATAAAGCTTTACAAAATTTCCAGTCCCTATATTGAGGGATTCTTAATCCAAAATTAAAATCTACCTGAGATTTCAACTCATCACACCAGACCCATAGCTGAAACCTGAAAATTTAATTGCTAGAATTTTTATAGTCTGTTTATATCAGAGATACATTTTATCTGAGGGACAGTTATTCTCTGCTACCTTTCCAAGAGAGATATCTATATTTTTTTTTGTATATATATATTTACATATATCCATACGTGGGTATTTTTCCACCTCCCAGGCTAGTTACAGTATTCTTTAAAATGATGCATCCATTGACAGTCCCATAAATTGTTGTCCAAAATCATCAGGACAGATAGATTTAAAAAATAATTGCACCTCTGGACAGATTTCTTCCCCTTGAAGTTTAGTTGTCCTTCATAAACAGCATTCCAGGTCTTCATCAGAGGATAAGGCGCTAGAATTATGGATGAAGTCTATGCACAGCCAGCAGAAAGACCCCTGAGGTTTTCCCCAGAAGTACTAAGAGTAAATTTGAGCAAACTGGCTAAAATAAAACATGAAGACAAGTTCAAATCACAGAACTCATGCCAGATATTCTTTAGACTGGGAAGTGTTTTGATAATTCAGGGGTGGACTTAGCGGTGAAATCAAGAGGGCCATAACTGCTGTCCTCAGGCATGCACCCTATTTCTCCTCATGTGAGGAACAGCTGGGGGACTACATAACTTTCTATTTCCCACTCTGTAATCAGATCTAGACCATGTTTTTCTCTACCACTCTCTGCCTTATTATTTTCTTCACTTTTACTTACTTAAATCAAGTATGTAAAAAAATGAGAAAGCCTGTTCTTGTGTGACAATACTACTCAATTTGTAGCTCAGTTGGAGCTAGGTATTCCAGCTAAGCTGAACATTCATGCTTTAGCTGTGTGTCTGTCATCTCATCATTATATGGAGATACATCAGTCTCAGCTTGGAGTTTTCTGGCTCCTGCGCAGAGAAGCAGCTGCCAGGGTAAGTGGCCATCATCTTCTGCACAGAGCAGGGTGTTTAAAGGAAGATGAGCCATGGGATTCTTGGTTTCCATTGCAGGGTCTGGAAGGTGTCCCATTCTTAAACACCCAGAGATTGCTGCCTTTCCCTTGTCTGTGGCCCAGTAATGCATATCCTGTATCCCACCCTCCTTGCTTCTGTCTATCATCTCATCATTACAGAGAGAACACATCAGTCTCAGCCTAGAATTTCCTGGTGTAGATGTAACATTACATGAAAAAGTGCTCCTAGCACGCAGATGCAACTGTATTGAACATGCCAGAAGTCTAGGTGTTAATGATGATTTTGCTATGAAGTCCAATATCAAAATGGTTTTCATATTTTAGATGATAAAAAATGATAAATATAATTTTTTAGATGGTGAGGAAGTATTGATATAGTCTAATTGAGCTAAATCAGGTGTAATACGGAGTCCAGTTAGGCATCTAAACTCCCTGTAATGCCAATGGTGATGTGGGAACTTGAAGAGTGTCTATCAAAATGTTAAGTTAGCTGCCAAAAGTTCAAGGACCTCCAAACTGTCCTGACACAGGGTATAGAGCCAAGAAAAGAAAGCATCATGCTTCAGTTTCAGATTAGAAGGGCAATAGGTTCCTTTTGCTTTCAGGTTATTAACACTGAAATGAACTGCCAGCATCAGTGTTGTCACCAGGCATCAAAAATGACAGGAGCCAGCGTTCAACAAGAAATGAAAGCATGAAACTGACACGGGAAAAGAAGATCAAAATAAAATGGTGCTATTATGTAGAAGAGAGAAAAATAAACCTCAGCCTTCTGCATTTCTGATAGAATGACACATTATTTATAGACTGGAATGGGTATATTAACCTTAAATAAAAGGTTAGTGTTTTCACATTGCAGTGTTTGAGCCTTGTTTTTTCACTACTGCCACTTCACCTGCAGAACAGAAAACTTTTTTGGAAGGGGTACTCAGATGGCTGTTGCAAGGAGTTGCTGGAGAATCACTTTTGTTGGAGCAGTAGCAAAGCAGAGGGATCATTTTTCATAGCCTGTCAGCTTTAGCCAGTTCATTATCCACTGTGATAGCAGAAGAGCAACAGCTTTCAGAGGTCACCAGTGCTGCTGGTTGAGCATGGATGAGCTATACCTACGGTTTAGATAACTGTGATGGAAAGTCACTGGGGAAAGAGAAACTGGGTTCTTCTAAAGGACCGTGTCTCTCTCTGTCCAAATGGAAAAGGATAGCATTTAACTTTTCCTGTGAAAAGGGCCCCTCACTACAAGAAGGACATTGAGGTGCTGGAGCGTGTCCAGAGGAGGGCAACGAAGTTGGTGAAGGGTCTGGAGGACAAGTCTTATGAGGAGTGGCTGAGGGAGCTGGGGTTGTTTAGTCTGGAGAAGACGAGGCTGAGGGGTGACCTTATTGCTCTCTACAGCTGCCTGAAAGGAGGTTGTAGCGAGGTGGGGGTCAGTCTCTTCTCCCTAGTAACGAGTGATAGAATGAGAGGGAATGGCCTCAAGCTGCGCCAGGGGAGGTTTAGGTTAGATATTAGGAAAAACTTCTTCACTGAGAGGGTGGTCAAGCATTGGAACAGGCTGCCCAGGGAAGTGGCTGAGTCCCCATCCCTGGAGGTATTTAAAGAACGGATAGATACGGTGCTTGAAGACATGGTATAGATGAACTTGGCAGTGCTAGGTTGACGGTTGGACTTGATGATCTTAAGGGTCTTTTCCAACCTTGACGATTCTATGATTCTGTGATGCTTGAGATAAACTTACTGCTCCTTAGTAAAGTTCTAGATAGCTGATTTTTTAATGTCCTTCCCCTGGTGTGCTTTTTTCCATCAGGGACAAAGGAATGTTAAAAAGTGTAACTCAATGTAGCAACCACATTTGAGGTGGACTAATGACGGAAGGTGTCCTGCAAGTTAACCTCCATAGCTCCTGCTGTTCTTGTCTTAGGTTGCAGTTATCACCCTTCATAAGTTATTTCGTAAGTTATATTGGACATAGTCATGCTCTTTATTTTTCTAGAGAATTTTAATGATGTATGAAAAAATGTAGTTAGCTAATAGTTTCACCACTGTTAATTGAAAGTTGTCTCAACATACAAGAGAGGTGCATAGTGCAAGACTGTATAGTGCACTGCAGTGTATGCACAGCAATGACTTCTGCAGTGCAATTTTAAATGATGTGTCCAATGATGGCCAGCACCAGATTACAAACAGCTACAGGCATGTAAGAGGCAGAACTGGACCTGGTTTGAATGCATGAACTGGGCCAATGCCTTTGAGTTTTGGCAAAACTCCCATGTGCTCACGGTGTATTTCACAAAATACATGTGACATTTCCCATGGAGAAAGTGGTCCAAATTCAATCAAAGGGACAAAGGTTGGCACCTTTCTGCAAAGAACATAAGGATCTTCAGGGCCACCATTTTCTGCTTTGCAGAGGAACACCAGAGGAGAGGCGGCAGGTGGAACTTTTGCTCCTGCCTGTTGTACCAGCAGAGAGGAGATTTGTTAGGTCCCAGGCCTCAAACAGAATTTCTTCCTCTCAGGACAGGCAGAAAACAAAGGCAGATTTTAACTCTGACCTAAAGAACAGCACAGCATGGCCTCTGCCTTGGGCCTTATGATAAGTTCCTCATTTAGGCGTTGTTTCAGTCATCAGCCTTGACAATCCCCACCTCCTCTATTAGCACCTCCCCACCCACTCTCAGCCAACATTTGCCTTCAAAGGAAAGCCAGTTTCCCTTGGGAGACTGCATCACTGACTCCTTCAGCCTGCCACAGAGGATGGGACCAGAGGGAATATGAAAGGATCCTCTCCTTCCCTGTGCCACCTCCATAGATCTTTCAGCTTAACATAGCTCAAGGCACAGGACCACGAGAGAGAGCTCATTTGGTACGTGCCTGATCCCAAAAGTGAAGCACTGCATAATGAACCCCAGGGCCTAGGATGCCTCTGCTGATATTAGACTAGCTGAAAATCTGAAGAAAATAACGGTAAAACTTCAGTGGAAATGAAGTACAGGTTATGATATATATAATCTTATGTTCCTGCATATCCCCTCTAGTCTTTCAGAGCCCGTTTCTTTGCAGTGGCCAGCACCTTGCAGAAGAACATGGCTACTTTTTTTTTTTGCTCCTTCCTCATTGACAGGCAGTACAAATGGAGGAGTCTGAACATCTGACCTTTCTTCCAAACAGAAACAACACAAAGAGCAAGAAAACAATGTCATCTTTTCCCACCCCAAGAGCAGTTTTGCCTGCAGGTAATGGTGCTGAATGAATCAATGTATTGCTGAAACTGATGCACGGCGACAAAGGCGTAGCAGTACTTACTGCTGAACCAGGAGGACGCAAAGCGAGAGAAATTCCTCCTTCGTGGTGTATTCCTCTCATTCAGAACAAGCTTTGCTACGCCTCAGGCAGCTCCACTTTTATGACTACAATCAAGCATTTTTCTCTGCATTTTTCATATTTATGTGTACCGTCCTCAAGAAATTATCTAAGTGAGGCACTCCTATAGGGAGAGATGTTTCTGTTCCCCCTTGCCAACATGCCATTTTTTTGTGACTACGATGGGCTAGATCAGCATTACTCCATTGAGTGCAGGAGGACTGTGGCACCAGAGCACCGACAGAGAAAGTTTTTAAACTCATGAATCAAATGTTTAGGGAGCATGCAGGGGAAAGTGTGTGGGAGTACTGGAGTAATGCTTGTGCCAGCATTGCAGATTTATTACTACAATATCATCACGGTCAACATAATTAAACCTCCCACCATAGGTCTCTTCGTCTACTGCGTTACAACTGATATCACTCCCACCACTGACAGCATATTTTCTTGACACAAAACAGCTTTCCACACACCTGCTAGCTCTGGGGTATGGAGATGCAACTAGTCAAAAAGACTTCTTTGGAAAATTATGGGGTATAATTTGGACTTCTGGATGCTTTTTCCTATTTCTCTTCTGCCCCACATTTTCCTTTCATATTACATATTTTGGACTCTGCGGCAGGGGGAATGGACAAAAGCACTTTATATTAGATTCTAAATGAAATTCTTCTTCATTTAGAAAGAGATGATAGCCTAGACATGAAGCATTTGAGGTCAATGCTGAATTAACTTCCTCAGTTTCAACTAATTAAAAATGTCTGTGTGTTCTGCTTTGAAAAGAAAAAAAAATAAGTGCGCTGGAGATTCCAGCCTATTGCCACATTTACAGGCACTTAATGACTGGTTCTTGTTTTCAACAGTAGGTTCAGATATCTAAAGATGTTTTACCCTGTATTTGATACATTTGATTCCTAATTATTTTATTTCAAATCTGCATTAAATCTTGAACTGCATGTTTGTGAAAACCAAAATTCTTTCTATGAATTCAATGCAGGTTGTCTGGTTTTGAACACTGCCTCAGGTACAACTTGACTTTTACAGTTTAAAAAAAAAAGAAAAAAACCTTTAAAAAATAAAAGGTATTTTAAAAAAACCCTGACCTCCCCATCCTGTCTCAAACTATTTAGTAGAAAGAAAATGTTTTGCTACTGAAGAAGACCTGCTCTAAATTTTTGACAGAACTTGGTGCACATCCTTTAACTTCAGTAATGTGAGGGTTCTGTATTTTAAAAGATTCAGTAGATAAGAAGTGATGCTTTGGGTTATGGCCTTTTGATTCCACAATCATCAAACCAGAGTAGCACAAACGGTTGGAAGAAACAGAGAAATGAACTTTGACTGGCCTTTGGAGGGTGCACTTTCTGATTTGCTTCATTAATGGAGACAGTAAAACTGAAGCTTAATATGAAATACCATGAGTAATAAGCATGAAATTTGTGCACTGCAGTACAAATCTGTTCCCCAAATATTCTCATTTCAGGGGAGGATTCTTCTGGCACAATGCCTGGGCTGTTGGCCACAGCCTGCTTGGCTGCCTTGCCCTGTGCCTAGCCTCTTTAGCAGCTGGTGCTGCTCCCAGGCAATTCACTCAGCTCCTGCTTCCACAGCTTATTATATTTTTTATTTTTTTCTTAGAAAAATATGTTTCTAAATTTAGTTTAGGGACATCAAGCCAGTTGTTGAATCACAAACATGTTCCTGCTACCAAACATAACCAGTCTGTGCGTACATTTCTACATATATTTTCTGCAGGGAGAATTGCACTGTTCTAACTGAGGAATACATCTGAATCCATTGTGCAACAGATGCTTTGAATTCAGGAGTAATTTATGATCGTTTAAAGTCTTCTAAATCTATTAATTCATTAACTAAAACCAAAACACTCCACTCTTGAAAAATAAGACTTTGCACATGCACACAGGGTTTGCATTGGTGTCATTAAACCGGCCCAAACTCTGCATGATAACAGGGGTGTACTCACCAGAAACGTTATTGCCTGCCTATTACTGCATGCAGGAAGGTGTGTGCAATAGTCATTAGATAAACACAGGAAAGGAAAGACAAAATCACGCTTTTAACATACTTGTCTCTATGCTAGAAACATCTGACAGGCAAGAAAATGCTTCACATTTTACATCTTCCTGCCACATGAAAGGGAGGGATAAGTAAAAAGCTCTCTATTCCTGGCTTTCAACATGGGAGTAGGAAGAACAAAAGCCCTGGCTCCAAAACCTCCATCTTTGGGCCTGAGGAGAGAACTTGTATATCTACGTTTCCACCAGCCTTTCCTCTTCTGCATCCTTGACAGGAGATGGATATTAAAGACACAGTGAAGAAGGCTGTTCTGGTCCCTGTTCATTTTCATTCCGCCTATGGTAGGAAGGGGGATAATGTTGTTTAAAGGTTCCTGCCCAAGAAACAACCCAACACACCATTTCTGAGCCTTCAGCTTTATCAGCCTCCAGAACAGAAAACTTACACTGGCATCAATTTTACTTCACATTCAAGATCTTATTGCAGCTTGGGGTGTTTCAAGTGTTCTCTGAAACCAGCAGCTTGAAATTCAACCATATATGCTCAGCACAAAGAGCCTGGAAATATAAAGCATTTTCTAATTTAATGATCTCTGTGTTGAGGTGAAAAATTAGCTGCTCACCTTAGGGCTTCACTGTAAATCCAAGGCATGAAATTATTTGCAATTGCATGCCTTGCACATTATTCCCTTCCAATACATGGAGCAAATTTAATGCAGGTTGGGCTGGAGCGTGGAGGGAGGGGGGTTGCCCTGTGATACTCGGCAGTCCCTTCCAGCTGCATCTGCTAATAACAGAACCCTATCCAACACTGCTGAAATCAGGAATTTTGCCACTGACTTGAAAGGCAGCAGGATTTAAAATTACAATGCATACTGCTTATTTTCTTCCCCTTGACAATATGGCCAGTGCATTCTGGGTAGGAAGCTAAGTTTCCCAATACTAGTACATAATTTGATCTCTTGACAATAATCCACATGCAGCTAAACGGTGCCTGCATAACATTTTGTGCCTCAGTGGTTAAAGCATATCATTTGGAACCACAAAAGCAAACCAAAGACCAACTCAGAAGTAAAATAATCATTAGGTGGGGAAATGATAGAAGTGAACAAGGCCTGAAATGCAAACTAGCATGTGGGTAACCAAGGATGTTACAGTCGTCTTAGTGATCATTTTGTACACAGATAAAAAAGGATAAAGTACTGAAGTACAGAAATCACTCTGATCCCTATTAAACACCAAATCACAAAGAGATGTCTGAATAGAAAAAGCTGTTACTAATAAAGCTTCTGTAGTGTAAGAGGCATTGAGCTCTTTGCAAGTTAAAGTGACTTTTGCCTCTTGTGGGTTTTGGGATTCCAATTTCTATTTGTTTGCTTTATGTTAAGTGAACTATCTGCTTCCCTTTGCTCTTTTCTATTTTCTAAGACTCCGCAAGCCTCCCATTCTGAAGGGAAAATCACTTCGAGATGGAATTTTTCAGGTCTTATGTAAATATACAGCAGAGAGAGGACATGGCCCCATCCCTCCGCACTGCTGCCACTTGTGGTCAGCACAGATGAAGTGCCTTTTCTTTCCCATCCCCTAGAGCAAATTAGGCTCTGTGACACCCAGAAGGAAGGGAACTCCTGATGCTTTCTCCTCCACCTCTAACAAGGAGGTAGAGCTATGTGTTCTTCCTGCATACTGAATAGCTGTGGCAAGGACTCCATCTCCCTGAAACAAAACCGCTTCTTCGTGCTCCCTCTGAATTTGCAGCTTTCTGCCACAGAAGCACTGCCTCAGCAGGGCATTCCCCAGTGTCCACTGGAGACACTTTTGCATAACTCCCTTTTCTGTAACTGATATTGTCCAAATCTGCCCTTGATAGAAAACCACATAATATAAACAACAGAATAAAGAGAGCATTTAAGAACCTTACAATTTGTTTCTTCCTTCCTCCTGGGTGCTGCAGTACGCATTGATCAGGAAAGAGAACAACAACGTAAACATGGAGACGCAAATACGTGTCCTTCTTCCTTCTTTCTTGCTGTATGAAGGGTAATACAGGAAATAACTGCTCAGTGTGTCAAGATTTAGAAGCTGTGCATTAGTGGTGCAGCTGAAACACAAATTCTCTGTCCTCAAATATGAAGGTTTAAAGGTGTCTTCCCCCTAACTGCTGAAAGCCAGATATAGTGATCCTGAAAAGGAGGCCCATGCCCTCACTGCAACTCAGATTTTTAATTAGCTTCTTCCAAAACAGTTTTACAATTACCTGTAATTTGTCTACCAGTAATTTCCTTCCTTCTTAACAGAGACACAAACTGCTCCTGGTCTGCAACAGCCAGACTGTTTTTTTTGTAATAAAACTGTGCTTGAAGAGTCTTTCTTTAGGTCAACCCCCTTGTTACATGCAGAGAAATGGCACCAGAAATTGCATGGAGGCAAATCATTAACATCTTACAAATCTCAATTTCTTTAAAAATGAACATTTAGGAATTAAGGGAACACAGTAGCAGTGATTTCCAAGTGGCAGTACATGTGCACTTGCATAAATATTCAGACGTATTGCGTTAGCACAGAACGTGTATCCAGTCTGCAACGGGCACTTGTATCAAGCTGCTCTATTCAGGTTGCTGCTATGACAACTATCCAGAGGCAAATGTCAGGTCAGCTCCCAGCATATGTGCCCAGGCCATAATTGCTTTGTCAGAAACCTAATAGCCACCTACTCCTACTCCTCTAACAGCTAAAACCAATATTGTTAAAATTACTAAATGTTGCAATATTCTTAACACCCTATTCATATGCTACTAAAGCACTGAAAACTTTAGATTTGCCTTCTTTTTATCCCCCAAACTAGAATGGAGGTGAACAATGTGTTTAAAGTGCCAATTTGCAAATTTATGTTCATTTATGTTTCAGTGTAAACCTAAGATCACTAAACTTTCTCTTCCTTGGGGGTTAGATATTATCTTTCACTTCACCACGATGATTATTGGTATTTAATTTGTCTGGTTACAAATCACAGCATGGAAAAAATTATAGCTGTCATCTTGATGAGATGTTTCTTAAAAAATGCATTCAGTGTTCATCCTAAAGAACTGCTTCATAGCATCATAGTGCATGATAGTCTGTGCACAGTGCATAGACTTGCTCTTACCAACTTGAAAAGCTCAAATAATCAAAGATTTTTTCTATTGAGTTTAGCTTTTATAATTAAAGAAACTGGTAGTTTCCTCAAGACTCAGAAATATAACCTGAACATTTATCCTAATCTTGTTTATTTTAGTCTGACATCATATCTTTTAACCTTATGATTAAAAAAAAAAAAAGACATTTATCTTTATACTGAGGGAACTTTTTTGAGATGCCTAGCAGAGTGAAATAATTGAAGCAGAGATAGAGATGAAGTAAGCAATACTCTTGCAACTGCAAAGTTGTCTTGCAGCCATCTCCAAATATAATCTCATGTGAAGAATTAAAGTTAGTCTGCATATAACGGGTTTGTTCAGTGAAAGGGAAATTGTCTCCCATGAGCACATGGAGATGTACACATATCCTAATAGCTTCATTGTATTACCTTCCATTTGCCTTGTGGATAGTGATAAAGGATAGTTGAATTAAATCAAACTAAAGAAATTATGAATTTTACAAGAAAAGTATTATTCTGATGTCTGTGCAGTGAAGGTATGAGGACAACACCTTTGTGAGGCTATACAGCTGTCTGACTTGTTATTTTCAGCTACTCTCTGGAATTAAAAGAAACTGTACCTTTTAAATTCACATTTAAAAAACATGAAAATGCAGAAAGCATTTTTCTTGTCATGTATATTCTATAAAATATTGACTGACAAGCACTCTGCGAAGAGCCTACTAATTTAAAAAACACCAGCTCTGGCTGAGAAATGCCTTCGTTAGGATGGGAGATATGCAAGGTAACTTTCATTTTCCTCTGAGTTTAAGCTCTCTTTGGGCTCAACTTGTCATTTGCTATGTAACTACAAAAGAAGCACACATTGCATGTCCGATTACCTGGGGCATACGGATGACAGAAGTGTACATAGCTCACTCCTTTGGCGACCCAAAAAACTCTGCATGGTATGGTAGCCCTTATATGACACTACTCACTGAAATGGAGGTGAAATTGCTAAAACAACATGGACTGAGTCCAGGAGAGAATCCAGTCCACTGGCTTCTCAGTCATATGTCACCACTACTCTCCTATCTACAAATAAAATAATGAATTCTCAAAGGTCCAGATTCCTAACTAGTACAAAACAACATGGTGCCAATGAAGCTACCTCCTTTTTCTAAGTGATCCAGCTAACTATACGTGACATGTCCATAAAAAGGTTCATACACTTCTAGAGACATAGTATTCTATGATTCAGCTCTTTTCCTGCTTTCCCATATTCATCCTCTCTCCTTGCTCCTAGGTGCTCTCATTTTGTCTTGATCGCCACAAACTTCTTATTTCAATTAGAAGAAAAGTGCTCATTCATAAATTTCGCACCATGACAGCATGCAAAAAGAATCAATTCTAAAAAAAAAAACAATGAAACAAAAGGCAGCTGTTGTAAAAACCACTTGTGTCCAAATAAAGGTGAAGGCAATTTTTTCCTAGTATTGTTCTTATTTGCTTTTCCAAAGGGAGGTTTCACCTTTTCATCTTCCTTAGTAAAAATAAAGGCGCAGGTCCTCTTGCATACTAATGTATATAAAATACTATTTCCTCTTAGATCTTCCCTTGAAGAATTTTCCTTGGTCTTTTTGATTTCAGACATGATAGTAACAAGACTAATCCACCTCCACTTTCCACAGAGTACCATAGCCCAACACTGCTCGGGGCTGTTTTTTGATGAGGTTTTATAAAAACTACACCATGCACATACCTGTTCGGAGAAAGCAGAGACTGACAACGGTTAAGCTCTTGAAATGAAACTTCCATTTCTGTGACTGACAACAAGCAGAGCCACAGAGCCGAGGCCTCTGCAGCAGCAGCCCACAAACAGGCATCCCAAACTCTCTTTACTGCCCAGGACAGTAATGACTGCTTGACTTTTTCCAGATTTTTCTACTTATTTAACCACTCTTCTTTTGCCCAACCAAGACACAATTTGGTTTGTAAAGCGAAGGACACAACACAAGACATCATCCTGTTCACCATATGCAATGAAGGCATGTAAAAATCCCAGAACCTCCACTTCAGTGCAACTGCTTCACACTGAATATTGCTAGAGATGTAATAAAGATCTTGAAGGATTATCACTGAAGAGTATCCGAAGATATCACTCAGGACATCTTAAGGATTCAGATAATGCCTCTTCTATCTCTGACTGAAGCAAGTCATAGAAGTTCAATCCAATTATTGTTTATACATTTTTTATCAACTATGATGAAAAAAGTCCTCAAAATTCAAAACTGGAGTTACCCTTTTTCAGTATCCAAACTCAGCAGAGATGATCTGGAGAGCAACACAAAAGCTCTGCATTGCCTCTATACCCACTGCCTGATCTGGACTGTGGAAAGATCCAAAGCAAATCCAGCCCAGTGTCATGAGCATTTCACCATTTGACAGTATTATCAGTAAACCTATACAATTTCAATATATAAATCTATAAAATTTGTGCAAGGGAATAAATTATTTTTAATATCAGGCAGCATAAAAAAGTGGAAGTGACAGAACTTTTCACTCAGGTAATAGGTACCGAATATGTAACTTCTCGGCACTTAAGCTACTGGCCAACCAACAGAGCTTGCTCTCAAGATAATGAAAATGCACTGAAGCTAAAGAGAGAACTTGAGTAGCATCTAACAGAGTCAGACAGCCAAAGCATTATAGTCCAAGCTACCGTGACCTAGTAAACACATTTATATTCCTTACAGAGAAGTCTCAGAAACTGACAATGCTTTTATCGTTGCAGTTTCAAAAACTATGGGAAGTTACCAGTTCCCTGACACACGAGATCACTTTGAGTTTCCCATTATGAAATAAACTATTGCCATGAAAAAAAATAATTTTGAAAATAAGTAATTGATGCCAGTGAGACCAGTTTTCATTAACTTACTTTAAAAATTGGATTTTTGCAGGCAGAAATTTTCAGCCTTGAGTTAGGAAATATATAGATCTGTGAAGACACACACACAATTGGAGAGGTTTCCTCTGAAGAGATAACAAATCTGTGCACAGGATTATAAGTACATAAAGCCAACCCTTCATGTTTAACACTTGTGAAAGAAACAGCTAATAGTCATGAGCATGATCAATACTCTATCTGTTCAAAAGAAAAACTGAGCTCTTAGAAGTTTCCACAGTTTTGACTTTTAAGCTGGTTCTTTTTGCTGAGCAATAATTGAGATGGTTTTTCATCAAGTCACTGTTAAAATGAACACTGTAGGCAAAAATATATTTAGTTTGGAAATCCATATTATTTTACCGAAGTACAGGCTTCCATTAGAGACATCCATGCAGCATGCTCAGAACCTCCTGCTCAGGGACCGTGTTGTGCCAAGGAGAGGAGGAGAAATGAGGAAGAGGAGGAAAGAGCATAAACAAGACAAGAAAATGAATTCAGGAAGCTGCTGAAGTTTTGTCTTAGCTTCAGGATTGGGCGTAACACCCACTGTGTTCTTAATACCTTCACATTTTATGGGTAATATTCTGAAAAAGGTAGTGGTGCAGATGCAAATTACACCTCACTTTGAGGCAGAGCACCCCTCTGGAGAATAAAAGGCAGAGCTTCACTGTGCTGCATGCAGGAATAAAGCAGCTTTAATGCAACGGTTCCATTCAGCACCGAGGGCAAGTGCTGAATGAGTGCTCTTACCAGATCCTCTTAACAATCTACTTTCCAGGACTGTCTAATGCTTGTCCTCCGTTACAAGATCTCTTGATATAATTTATGAGGTGGTAATTTTCATTATCCAAATCTTATTTCCCCTTTCCTCCTCACAAATTTCCACTGAAGGGTCCGTAAAGCCTGAGTCCACCCATTGGTGTAATGCCCAATTTTGGAAATTTATGTTTAAAAAGTACAGCTATGTTAACAAGAAAACAAGGCTGCTTTCTGGTTTTTTTTAGAGTTATGGAACAGTAAAACCACATGCTGAACTGAACTTTTTCAACCTTTCTGTGTTTAAGAAAAAAATCCAATGAAAATATTTCATTTTGGATATATGTAAGAAAAGTGAAGGAAATTTAAAAGTAAGTAAAAGGAAAAAACAGGAAGATGAGAAGGACAGAGCTCTTTTACCTATAAGGGATTTCCCTTGGATGTGAGGATAGAGGTCCACTTCCTACCTCAGCATAAAACCCAAGCACAGCAGTGTGTGTTAAATACCCCACTCAGAAATATTCTGGAATGCTTTGCTCTCAATCTACTTTGTTAATGTCACATACTTGGAATAAATAATGGAACTGGGGCTAGAACCAAGCTTTTCTACTTCTCTAATGACTTAACTACTCTGCCCTGCAGGGTAGATTTCTCACTGTAAGTTTTATGAAGCAACCTAACACACATTCCCATAACTTTTTCCAGCCAAAACTATTCAGCACATCTATCCTGAATTCACAAATAGTTTTGCAAGCACCAAAGTTACATCAACCCAACTAATTTACTGCTTGCTGAATCAAATCGCTGATGCTATTTGCAACTGTCTCCACAGTGTTCCCAGAACTCGCTGCCAAAAAGAGGAGGGAGCTGAAGGAAGCAGAACCCAACACCTGTTCTTCGTAGGCAACTTTGCTACTTTAACATCACGACTGTAATTAAGAAGATCAGTTTGGAGCCATTCTGCCTACAGATTTTGAATTCTGTAAGGAAAAGTAAAGACATACCTCTCCCCTCAACAATAACCGCTACCAAATCCTGTGACAGTTTCGCCACAAATAGAAGAAAGAAAAATCCTATGAATAAGCTTTTTTACTTCTATCTACAGTTTTAAAATTGTTTTTCTTTCAACAGCTCTCTGGCTCCCTGGAGAGTATTATTGGATACTCATCTAAATCACTCGAAAACTCTGCCTCACCCTGGCTGGACCAAGGAACTGAGCCACTGTTTTTGTGATTACTGAGGACAAGTTAGTCTCCAGCCAGTGCAATGAAAGCAACTGATGTTTGTACAAGTCTCTCCTAGTTCTCCTTGGGGTAAGCACATCGACTTTGTAGCTTTTTTCTCTTTTTTTTTTTTTTTGTTTTTTTACTTGTTACTGAAAAATCAGAGAACAAATGAGAGAATATAAAACCTGCACAATCTGTATGAGCACCACTTCTAAACTAAGCCATACTTAACATTACAGTACTTTGATATCCCATGTGATTTGTAAATCTTAAGGCAAATGTACCACAATTATGACAATACTATCAAAAAATATAACAGCAAAAAGAAATAGCAATATCCACTCTCCGCTCCTAAGCTATCAATGTTCTAAGGATAGTAGTAGGAATCCTTATTCAATTAGGACAGGACTTGAAAGAACTCAATGGACCATGTATAAAAGAAAAATGTTCTTTTGAAAAATGTTCTTTTCCACAAAAAAAGTTCATCTACCATGACTGAGGCATATTTTGGAACAAGTGAGATATTTGACTTTAAGAAAATCCTGAAGAGAAATAAAGCATCATCACCTTTGCAATAAGAATGTTAGACATTCACTGTATCTGTGAAGCAACTAATAAGCAAAGCCTGAACAAGCTACCACTTTGATTTTAAAATATTGAAAGAAAACATGCAATTCTCAGCAAATTAAAAATACTGAAATCCTAACATGCACTACAATAGGTGAATAATCACATAAGAAAAAATAAATCTTGATCTGAGCTTTAAAAACTCACTAATAAGGTAATTGACAGCATTTTGGTATATATCACAATAAGTTTTCTGTTTCAGGAAAATAGGTATTTTCAGAAACACACTATTTCACCTTACATTTACAAATGCATACACATTTTGAAAGAGAATATGTGCACAGATAAACACACTGCCTCATGGATACATGCATCATTTCTGTTATTTATGTAAATTATATATACTGTATGCTCTGTTCCTTTAAACTCTAGCATACAGATTACACAATCTGCCCTCAAAATCTACAACTGTCAAAAAGCAAATATACAGCTTTATCCAGCTGGACATTATAAATATACTAGGCACCCTCATACAGCTTATGTAAATAGAGACAAAGACATGCTTGTGTATTCATTTAAAGAACTACAGCTTTTGTATTTTAATTATTCCTGCTAGCAAGAAACATACAAGGGATTGCACCACCCTTCTGCATGGCATCCTATGTAAATGAGTCCAGTGCATTTATAAATATGGATGTGGTAGACCCCCAAACAACACAGTACCTGCTGTCTATCCAACCGCATCCTTTTTGCAGCATTTCTGCTTTCACTCTCACAGGCGGAAGCCAGGATACTCTCTGCAACTGCTGAAGTAAGGTGTGAGGGAATAGGTCGTGACTATGAAAGAAAAAAGAAACACAGAAATTATTTCTAGCATAATCCACGATATCCTTTTTTCAAAGCACACAATACCGTCACCTAGGCAGGGAAGTCCGCTCATTGAAATGTAGTTTATACCAACAAAACAGGGAAATGGAACTTGTAAAGATGAAAAATGAAACTAGTTAGATGTTAAAGCCGCAGCTGATCCATAGATCCATGAGAAGCCCTTTCCCCCCACAGCTCTATTGTCCAGTGTGTTTAGTCTGGCTCATTAAGCTGTACTTTGAACAGACAGTGGCATATTCTCTGCGTTCCAGCAGCACCCTGGCCGTCTGATTCTTGTTAAGAAAACGGAAAGGCTTTTTATCCTGTACAGCATGTGACAGAGATGAGTAGTGGTTTTTTATAGTCATAAAAAAACAAAACAAAAAACCCCAAGTGATAGGGTTGAAACATCACTCAAAACATAACAGATTGTCAGAACACTTCAGAGCAGTCTCAATCTGTAGTATATGAATATTTGCATTCCTTGCTGCAACATGACTGATGTGATTAAAATGACTTAAAAAAAAATATGTTTTTCTTTTGATAATGCCAGCCTTCCAACAATGTACATATTTTGTGGTTCAACTAGATACGGTTCATTTTTTCTGATTCAAAACCTCTCATTGCTAATTTTAGAGCATTTACATGTTTCAGCTTAAAGGTGCAATGAATCCCCAAAAAACCAAGGGAATGCTAAAATCCATTGTTGGTTATGAACTCCAATATTGTCTTCCCTACCAGTGCATTAAGAAGAATATTTACACACTTTTTTTTCCCTAATTACATGCAAAACAATTTTTCTGAAAGATGAAGCTCACAATAAAACTCATCTTCTTCATTAATATACAAAGATATATCTGAATTACCAAGAAAATATAGAAAATGGGTATAATAACACAGATACTGATATACATACAAACCCATTCCAGAGACTGCAACTTATTGAACTGGTTGTGAACTTCCATAAATTTTCAGAGCTTCAGGGAACTCAAAAGTGCTATATAAATTTATGCGTACTGAGGAACTGGCCGTATATGTGGAGGTTTTGGGGTGTTTCTGTTGTTGTTGTTTGATTTTTTGGATTTTTTTTAGAGAGTTACACCTTCTTAGTCCTAAAAGCATAAATATGAACCTGCTGTGAAATGTCACTGAGTTTTGGAAGCAAGTTTTGAAGTATTCCCATTCAGTTCTTAGACAACCTTAGAACAGATTCATTATGTTGGCTCAACTGATTTTATGGTTTTTATAACATTCCAGAAACTGAGGAGCCAACCATTACAAATATTACATTTTTACCTTTAAGAATTAAACTCCATTTATTGACTTTGGATGTGCTCTGCAGAATGCCAGTTTTTTATCTGACACTGTACTTTCTCTAATGCATGGGACCACAGTCTGTTTCGGACCAGAAGCTGAACCAGCTTTTAGAGATAGACAGGGATTTATGGGTCTCCCTCACTAGTGCAATAGGTTTATTTCTCCCCACTCATCCAAGAGCAAGCTCTCTGGCATCAGTGTAACAGCTATGTAAGAAAGACAATCAGAAGCTGCAACACAATAAAATATACTTGGATTGATTTGACAGAACAAATTATTGAACTTCTTTCCAGTTTGCACAATAATGCATTCCCATCCACTTTTGAAAATAAATCAGTCTAAGAGATGAGGGACACTGATGTTAAACCCTGCTGTCGTTACAGACGTTAACAGTACAGTACAAGCAGACACCTTCCTCGGAGCTCCAGAGGAGGGAGGAAGTCTTTGCAGAAGGTTTTCAATGACAGAGCATTATATTTATTATTCTGCCTCCCTAGAATGGTGATGTTACTCTGAATACATTATTGCATCACTTAGCCACACTAGATCCCTCCCTCTATTTGGTGGCCAAGTATCACTGTACATGCTACTGGTTTATGTATATTCAAGGTACATTGGCTACGTTGGCTGAATGGAAGTCTCGGTGTGGTCCTCTAGCAGTGGCCATACAATGAGGTTCTTGAAAATGGCAAGTAAACACTTGGATAATTCCTCCAGCTCAGGGCTTTAATTAGAGCTATATCCTTACCTATACATCAACAGATTTTTAGAAGGTGACATATGAGCCAAAAAATTAATTTTCTTAACAAAAAGTAAAATGAACGCAAGTTACTCCAGCTGCTTTGTTTATGGGAGAGAATAGGTTTATTGAAGTGTTTTATAAAATAAAAAATAAAGAGTTACTATAAAAATCAAGCAAGCAGTCATGCGCTTTTCTCTGAAAAGGAGCGCGGTAGTTATGTGTTCACTGTTGAAATATTGAACTAAAAATTAGTACCTGCAAAAATGAGGAAATCTCCAAGTAATGGAGTATCTTCCTCTTGAAATGTGTGTTAACCCATAATTTCTCTCACTCATCACTGCAGCTGGCTGTTGATATGTTCATGTCAAGAACTATCTAGAGTGAACCTTAGGGAGAATGTAATGAATGCATGGTTGAGTCACCTGGGGAGTAAAATACTGTAACAAAGCACAGGAGAAAAATCATCTGGTTAAGGTTCAGGTTCTATCAGCTTAACTCAGGCAGAGCACTAGTTTGGCATTGACTGAGAAGACGAATGCAGTCCTCTGTCACTAGCAGCAGAGCTGTTAAAAAGATTTTTCTGTTCCATGAAGTGCCATATCTGTGAAATGTCAAAAAGATCAATTTTGAAAAGCCTTGCCTAAGAGGAAAAAAATGCTTTGAAATAACCACTTTTTAAAAGATGTTTTTAGATAAACTGAATTAATAGCCACATCTTCTAAGCTCAGAGTCCCCTTCTGGCTTAGCTTAACTTCTTCATCTTCTATACTTCTGATTATTCATGATCTCTCTCATGACGACCAGCTATAAAAGCATGTCTGTAAGAAGCTCAAGCATCCCAGTCCTTGTGGGGTTCTGAACATTTCTCAACTCCCTATCCGAGGGTGAGACACAAAGGCCTTGGGAAACATGGCAAAAGCAACATCATTCAGTTCTGCAGAAGGGAGCCTGCAGATCTCAGCCAAACCAACGTCTTCTGGGTTCCCAGGACCCCTTCTGCAGAGCTGAGAGATGGTTCCTTCCTGCGTGTTTGGGACTACAGCAGGAAATGTGGGATCCAAGGAGTCCTTATTTCCAAGGGCTCCCAAGCTCCCTCTGCAATCCCTGGATCCACAAACTGCCCGCTGGACTAGCAGGAAACTAGGTTTCATTTTACTGGAGTATGTCAAAACAGAAAACCTTTGTCAAACTAACATTTCTTAAAGGAGAAAAAAATTCCTGACCAGCTGTAACTGGCAGAATGCACCTCGTGTTGTTTGATACATAACTTTCACAGCTCCAGTCTGGCATTTCTTTCACTTGACAGCGATGTAAAGCAGGAAATAACTATACTGGAACTACCCATGTGTAAAACAACAGAAAAGAAGCAAGCCTCTAAACTTCAGTCTACCAAACAAGCAATTCATATGGCAAAATTAGAAGGCAGGATAACATTTTTGTCGTTTTGAAACAATGACAGATAGAAAAGAGGCATGTGAAAATTTTATAGTGACTTTCAGGTGAAGAGATGAATAAAACGTAGAGGGAATTTGGTAAACAGCTTAACACAGACCTTCTGAGAAGACTACATGCCTCTGTCCATCACACAGCAGCAGTATAAAGAATTCCTTCGTATTTACTTGGCAACACAATACTGCTTGTGACTGCACTAAAACAGCAGCCACATTTTGAACAAACATCGTTTTTTGGTTTTGTACGTCTCTTCAGCTGACATGCAACCAACATTCAGCCTCTAACACAATGTAGATGAAGAGCACTTTGACAAAAGATGTAAGGGAAACCTGCTAGATTTCATGTATATTCGGATGCCTCTGTTTTTAACATCTTTTGAAGCAACTGATATTCAGGAAGTGGCTGAAATTCCCTCAGTAGCCCAAGGGAGATGACCAACCACCACCAGTCCTCTCATATTTGAAACTGCATTTCAAGGCAATTTAAACCTGATTCTTGAGACCACCACAGAGCCTGTAGATAACAATGATGACAAAGCAACAAGCACACTTAACCACCATATTGGACAGGAACATTTGCATGGTTTTAAGAGAAATCATTTTTGTGCAAATTGATAGGAGACTTCACACACTCATCCCTTTATCTCTTTCTGAACAGTGTACAAATTATTGACAGATATACTTATGCAGATTTCTTAATGAAAAATCAAATTAGCCGATACTCCTCTGTAGCCAAATAACTGTTGGTCTGCTTTAAAGAACATTAAAGCTAATGAAGATCCTTCCATGGCTTTGGTGGTCTTTAGACCTGGCTCTCAACAATCGAAGTGTCGCACAACAAGCCTTTCTGGAGTTATGGAGTAGTCCTGCAAGGTTGTTGATTTTTTAGTAGTTGAAATCAGAAATCCTTGGCCCAGATTCTCTAGAAATTAGCTCTATTAGTAAAATCTCTGATTCTGTAACATAAAGGAGACTAGCACTTTCAATATCCTGTAAAATACCTATTTGCAGTACACCAACTGTATACAGTATCATCAGGTCTTCTGTTTAAAGTAAGGTACCTTTGCAGCATCTTCATGGGAAACATAAAATACCCTTTTTGGCATATTCACACAATTCCTGTATTTCTATACAGAATCTAAAAATCTGCCGTACAAATGTACATTTTTGATATACATCAAAATTATTGATATAATTGATGGATTATATTTCAGTCTAAACCACTAGGAGCAGTATATTCACCAAAAAGAAGTTTGCAATCTGCTGTACATGCTGTCCTCCTGTGGTTAGAGATCTGTTGTCTCTAAAGTTACTACCTTGGCAATTTTTGTGAGATCCAGTATTTGCTTACAAACAAAAGCCAAAGGTGTCATGGTCTAGATACTCTTATACATGTTACACCAGTCTGACTCAGTTCAGCTATTTATTATGTCAGATAATGGACACATATGCACACCTGCTAAAATGCCAAACTTCATAACCTGACATTTGTGCACGATACTACCTTCTAGTTTAGGCCAATTAACACTGAAAAGGAGATCTTTCAGTATAAACATACAAGTTCCTTCATTTTGTTCATAGAGACCCTGACATAAATGTATGAACTCTAACATAAATGTGTGCATGAGAAAATATTTTAACTATTACTCAAACTTGAAAAAAAAGAATAGTTCTAAATTTTCCAAAGTGATTGGGCATCCAAAGGTGAAGATGAATGCCTAAGATGCCTCACTGACAGTAACCAAGTTTTTCCAGAGGTACCACTAACCATTTCTTTGCATGTTGGACTCCTAACAACATGATACTCCCTAGTGCTCTCATGCATGGCAGCTTTTTCCTCAGGTATCGTAAGACCAGTTCATTTCCAAAAGCAAATATTGCAAATATGCCACAACTCTTCCATAATAACTTATTAAGATCTAACACCATGTATTAAAATCCCCAAAATATTTATAACAGTACGCAATACCTAAATAGCATTTTTTTCATAGAAAACATCCAAAATACTTTACAAGACAGGGTACACATCATTATCTTCAAATGAGATTTTTAACTCAGTGTGATGCAGTGAAATGTATGACACAGAGCTGTCCTACACTCCAAGTTACAGAGGATTCAGAAACCTTTCCACAGACTATTCTTAAATTTACAGACTGAAGTACAGTACTGCACTCTATTGGATGTACTTTTATAATTGTTAGCTAGTACAGAATAGTGAAATATGAACAACCGGACTGGCATTTTAATGCTTGTAGTTTCAGTTTAATGCACTGCGTTTCAGACTGGGTTTTGATATATTTTGCTCAGTCTTCCAGTCTTGTGATAAATACTCGATTGCAATACCTATTAAGGAATGCAAAGAAATAACTAGAAATATTTTCTTAAATTGCAGAAGAGCTTTTTAAAATGTTCAGTGATGTTCACATTACTTTTTCAAGTTTTCAGCTTTAAAGTACATTTAATTGAAACATTGTGTGTTACACCTTGATTATGACAGCATCTAAATGTATCCATATATATCTTAACACATCCATATTCCTGTCTAAATGTTAAGCAAGTGACACATTCCCATCAACCACCGTTCTGCTGCTGCTGCTGCCGCCACTGCTGTGCCTTCATACAGGGCTAAGTCCGAGAGCAGTTTCAGTGGGGCTAGTGGAAACTTTAAATGACTTATGTGAACAACAGAAAGAAGATCCATCTGACTTTATCCAGCTAAAACTCACGTATTTTTGTTTAAACTAGACATCTAGGCTTCCTTTTGGTTTCAATCAGACAGGTATCTGCAGAAGTTGAACTCATGAGACAGCTGGGGATGAATCTCTCTGGATTGGTTCATCCAAGCGCTTCACCGATTGCTGAGGGAGCCCAAGTCACCTAATTTCTCTAGCAAACTTAGGTAAGATTACCTCTATCCCAAATTTATCTGGTATTTCAGAGTGACAGAGCACCCCAGGAATCATCATGCTGAACTAGTTCCTTCTGAGTTAGGAGGGGATTGGATTGGACACTCCAACAGCAAACAGTTTACTAGCAAAACTCCAGAGGACTGGAAAAACTGAGTTTGATTTAACATTATTTCCTTTTTCCCCTAAACAAATACACTGACCTGGCTCCCTACCCATATGCTACTGGCACAAACCAGCTAATCAAGTAACATTGCAGCAGAGGTCTCAATCACAGCATAAGAAAAACTGACATATTTACTACTTTTTTTCTGATTTCAAGCTTACAAGTAATCAGGGTGAACATTCTTTTACCCCAGGGTTTTTTTGTGTTCATAAAAAGGTTTTTTTTTTCTATATCAGAACTTAGTGACATTTTGGAGGGGATTGTTTTTCTTCTAAATTCAATAAAAATGTGAAACAAATGTCAAAATTGCATTCCTATCATTTCCTCTCTCACAGAATGTAAAAGACTAATTACTATCAGGTTGCTAGGTATTTTTAATTTTTTAGTTTTCATTCTTTTTCCAAATATCACGCCTTTTTCAAGGCTAACTTCTTCACGTTTTCCAAGGTTACTGGAAAAAGTGTAACTTCTTCTCCCACTCACTTTTCCAAAGTTGCCTATGCTTGCAAAAGTTATTGAAAAGCAAAAGGTATCATCTGAGACAGATGTAAAAGGCAGTTCTGAAAAATCAGATCAGCATTCACTTAACTGTTCTGTGGGGGAAAAAATATTTAAGAGCCTTAGGGAAATTGTTTCTAAAAAAAAATTTTTTTTTAAGGATATGTGAGACCTAATGCAAAAAGTCAAAGTTTGTCAGAGAGTAGCTTTGCCCTTTTTCAACCAGGTTGCCCATCGGACTTACATAAGCTAACCACTGTCTAAGAAGGGTGAGATGCTTAGAAAGGAAAGTGACCAGTCAACAGAATTTGGGGTTTAGCACAAAGCAACAACTTTATTATTATTTGTAGATCTTCATGTAACTGTTCTTGTGACCATTTTCTTAATGCTTCCCAGCTTATTAATCAAGATTAGGTGTGCATCCCTGGACCAACGGATCCTCATCTTCCAGAAAATGTTTATGACTGTCCCAGCCATAAAAGGCCTGGATGACTGAAAAGCCATATGACTGCGAGGGCAACTGGACTACTCAGCACTAAATTCAGTAAATAATGAAAGCTTCCTGTCTCTAAAGCTAAAACTTAAAACAGAGGCTAGATATCTATCCTGAGAAATCTTAACGAGGCCAATTTCAGAAAACATACCCCCTTGTGAAAACCAGTCCCCACAGAAGCTGCTCAGTCACAATATAGAAGCACTCCAAGCCACTAGACACATTTAAAACACCTCGATCATATGCGCACAGTTGCAAATCATTAAAACACCTCTTACAGCCAATTGGCACATCCAAATGGCAGAAGCAGTGAAAGATACAGAGCTTAGTTATTTGTTATTGAAGCTGGCAATAGGACAGGAGGAGCTGGGATGAACAACACTGAGTTCTGAGTGAGGAACTGTCTTCAGGCATAGTGTGATTCTTCTTCTCTGACACATCCAAACTTATCTTCAGACAATGAAAAGCATTTTTGACTAGCCTTTCCTCTCCAATACATAAGAATACTTTGGTCTTTGATACTATTGCTTTATATGACAGCATTGCCTAGGAAGGAAGGTTTGCTTTTGCTTAAACAAAAGGAAGAATCTCTTTGTGAATGAGAGTTTACGACCTTGCTCTATCATTGGGATGCAAATAGAAAAAATGGCATAACTGTGAAAAAGATACTGTAAGATGCAGTTTCAAACTGAATACAGTGAGACTGATGATAGGAGATCATGAAGATGGGAGGAAGCAGATAGCAGAAAGAAAATGTAATTATTAAGTCAATTCAACCTCATTTGATTATTTCTAGCATCTAAAATTTTTCCGGACTGTAACTAAGTAAATATATACCACATATCCTCAGCAGCTTTTTACTATCTTTTTTTAATTAGCAGTTTTCTACAGATACAGAGGCTAGGACAAGTCTAAAGGATGGATTTTAAAAACATTAGGGAAACAGGTCATTTGACCAGTTGAGGGGGAAAATTCCTCTTGTATAGCATATATAGGTGACAAAACACTTAATGTATATAAAGGAATTCTCATTAATATCAGTCCTTGAGAAAGAGACAGTAATATATATTTTCTTTTGCTTATGGGCTAAAGAAGAGAAAAAGAAAGAATTTCTTTACAAACATCAAGAACTTGAAGAAGTTCACAAAGTGCTACAGCATAGTGCAGGTGGAAGCACAACCTAGAGATTCCATCCAAAAGCCAGTGATTTCAGGGCTTGACAAACTTCCCTCCCAATGACAGATTCTGAGCAAGATCATAGAATTTAGTAAGAGAACAATCTCAACAGTCCATAAGCAAGAGACAATGGGACGAGAAAAAACAATCTTACAATTCATGAGAAAAACTTCGACAGTGCCTTGTTGAGGGATATGCTTGTGTCAGAATGAAAATGGCACAAACACAAGCTGAACAGTCAAATGGGGAAAGCATTTCCAATGTAGAAAGGGAGCTTCTCAAAGAGGTATTTGTAACAAGAAGCTATGCAAGCTGCCTTGGAGTCCACAGACAACTATCTGTCATAAGCAGAAGCAGAATAACCATAAGCAATCTCTTAAAAATATTAATACTAAGAAACACATTAATTAACAATATGAACACTCATGAGACTGAGCCTTTCCCATTGCCTCAGAGCTAGAACTGGCCTGTTATGCAGCAAGAACTGTCATTTGGGTTACAGATGGCAAATAACTGACAGAAAGAGGCTTCAGGCACACTTTTTCATCTTTACCATGCAGTCTTACACTAATTTAACTTAGTGTTTACATTTTCTCTTCACTTTACAATATGACGCTGTAGATAGCTGCACTGTTCCACACACAGTCTGAACTGTCATATGCCATATATGAGATTACTCTCTTTTTCTCTTGCAACTAGATACTCAAAATGTAGCATTCTGAACCTGAACAAAATTAAAAACTTGTGTTTAATATGCCTATAGGAAAAGACATCTCCTGTGGAGATTATTATCTGACATCCTATTTAATATAACAACAGTAGCACTATTGCTCCTGAGGAGATCATTATCCTGTTTTGCTATATTTGAGGGTAGCACCTTATTCAAATCAACACCAACATGTCCCTTCGTGATTGTTCTGAACAAATGTTATTATCCAGACAAAGTGATTCTTTTCCACTGTCAAAATGGTAAGTACATTTAAAATAATCATACACTCAAGTGCCTCTGTCCATGGTAGCCTTTTTAAAAACTACTTATAATCAGGAGATGCTGATACAGTAATTTAGAAATCAGAAAATAATTAAAACCAACAAATGGATACGTATTACATTTCAGAATTATTCAAGACATAAACATAAAACACCAGTTATTCTCTTAGGAAGTTAATGGGAGCTCCTCCAAAGGCTTTGGATAGTCTTTGGCTTGTGTTCCTACCTGTGAATGGGGAAGCAGGACAAATTTCCCTTCAGGCCCAAGAGGGCTGAAATCTTTGGCATGAGCTCCAGTGCCTTGTCACTTCCATTCATGGGCAGCAAAGTCAATATTTTAAAGGGTAATTTGTTTGTTTAAAAAGAAATAAAGCCAATCATAAACTGCCATGGAACATTATAAAAACAGGGAATATTTCTGAACTATAAAGATTGCCTCTTTGGATCATGTCCCTGGTCATCTCTGCTCCTTTTCCCCTCCCAGGAATAAATTTGATCCTGCAACCTTTATTCATATGAAAGTAACATTTGCAAATGTGCACTGAAGTCAAGCCAACCTAACTTTTATGGGTCAGACTGTAAAACCCTTATTCATATCGCAAAACAGTTGCGCAAGCCTTTCAGCTGACAAAAAATGAGCCAGTTTACATAACTGCTCATCAGTGTGAATAATGACAGTAATGACGCCTTAAATTGGAACAGCGAGGAGACTTACTAGCATCGGCTTATTTTGTAAGTATTTTCAAATGAAAGTACAGCAAAATAAAAATATTTGGCATTGTGAAAGCTGAACTTGATGTTGCTGAATAATTTTCAGCCAGACTGAGTAGATGCAATTTGATGCTACTTAGCGTATCGTAGAAAATACTTATTTTCTGGTTTTCCTTCTTTTATTTTGGAAGGCTATATGATCTGACATGTACACCACCAGTCAACCTTTGGCACTTTTATCTGTACAGATGTCCTTTATTCTACCTGTCTCTCTTCATCTGCATTTCCATTGTTCAGAAACAGTGTTATTCCAATATTTCAAATAATAAAA